>NW_011495014.1:7092700-7142293 GCF_000754665.1 Bison bison bison
ACCTATGGTACTGTATAACAAGGGAACCAGACCTAAACCAGGGGGTCAGGAAGGGTTTGCTAGAGGACGTGGCTCTTATTAAGCACAAAGGGCTGAAAATAAGTTATAAGGAGAAGGGAGAAGGTGAAACGAGGTGCAATGGCTCTAGAGAAAGAAGTAAATATTTGAGGAACAGAAAGTCCAGCATGTTTGGAATCTAGAAGTAGTGAGAGAAGGGCAAGAAAGGGCTGGAGAGATAGATCATCCCAGATCAGCCAGTGCCTATTGTCCAGACTAATGGTTTTGTTCTTTATCTTGAGAGTCTTGAAAAGTTGTGGAAGAGTTTAGCAGGAAGATAAAGTTAAAGCTCATCTTTGACAGTTTTATTTTTACATGAGCAAATACCAGATTTGTATATCCTATCCAGGGCATAGGACACTTTCCTACGTTTTGGTTCTATAAGTGATGGTCTGGAGAAGGGGTAAGATAGGAGAAATGGAGGACAGGAATATGGATGTGAAGAAGGATTGGAAGTTGGTCACCATAGTTTCTGGTGTAGCAGACTGTTGCCAGGCTCTACAATGAATTTGGTCTGAGAATGGAAATCACATTTGAAACATATAATTGTCTTGGAGGGTTCAAATACACCTGAGTTTTGCTTGTGGTTTGCGAACTACTTTAGATTAGTTTTTATATGGAAAACCTCTACTCTTGGAATTTCCAAGGTCAATTGTATAGATGACGTGGTTTTCTTTTCTTCTGGTCCACTTTGTCTTTATAAAAATCCCTAGCCAGGATAAGAAATTATCTGCATTCATTAATGTCTCTCTTGAGATGTCTGAAGGTAGGGATTCTGGCTGATGTCACCTGACCAATTGGGATGCTAAAATACATCATTTATAAGTCAATAGAAATCTAAGTCAAGCATGTGTGAGGAACTGCAAAGAACTGCTTAAAAGACTGAGTTTTTAGTCAAATGTGCATGGGCTTCCCCTGTGGCTCAGTGGTAGAAAATCCACCTGCAATGCAGGAGCTACAGGAGATGTGGAGCCGATCCCTGGGTTGGAAAGATCCCCTGGAGGAGGAAATGCAACCCTACCCAGTATTCTTGCTTTGAGAACCCCATGACAGAGAAGCCTGGTGGGCTACAGTTCATGGCGTCTCCAGAGTCAGACACGACTGAAGCAACTAAGCATGTGTGGTCTGCAATCTCAGTTTTGTAAGGTCTAGAGTTGTTGGAGCCTCATCTCATCTTCCTTCTTAAAAACCTCTATGACCCACCTCCCAGAATATTGGAAATAAAAGCAAAAATAAACAAATGGGACCATATTAAACTTAAAAGCTTCTGCATAACAAAGGAAACTATAAGCAAGGTGAAAAGACAGCCTTCAGAATGGGAGAAAATAATAGCAAATGAAGCAACTGACAAACAACTAATCTCAAAAATATACAAGCAACTCCTACAGCTCAACTCCAGAAAAATAAATGACCCAATCAAAAAATGGGCCAAAGAACTAAATAGACATTTCTCCAAAGAAGACATACAGATGGCTAACAAACACATGAAAAGATGCTCAACATCACTCATTATCAGAGAAATGCAAATCAAAACCACTATGAGGTACCATTTCACGCCAGTCAGAATGGCTGTGATCCAAAAGTCTACAAGTAATAAATGCTGGAGAGGGTGTGGAGAAAAGGGAACCCTCTTACACTGTTGGTGGGAATGCAAACTAATACAGCCACTATGGAGAACAGTGTGGAGATTCCTTAAAAAACTGGAAATAGAACTGCCTTATGATCCAGCAATCCCACTGTTGGGCATACACACTGAGGAAACCAGAATTGAAAAAGACACGTGTACCCCAATGTTCGCCACAGCACTGTTTATAATAGCCAGGACATGGAAGCAACCTAGATGTCCATCAGCAGATGAATGGCTAAGAAAGCTGTGGTACATATACACAATGGAGTATTACTCAGCCATTAAAAAGAATACATTTGAATCAGTTCTAATGAGGTGGATGAAACTGGAGCCTATTATACAAAGTGAAGTAAGCCAGAAAGAAAAACACCAATACAGTATACTAACGCATATATATGGAATTTAGAAAGATGGTAACAATAACCCTGTGTAAGAGACAGCAAAAGAGACACTGATGTATAGAACAATCTTTTGGACTCTGTGGGAGAGGGAGAGGGTGAGATGATTTGGGAGAATGGCATTTAAATATGTATAATATCATATACAAAACGAGTCACCAGTCCAGGTTTGATGCACGATACTGGATGCTTGGGGCTGGTGCACTGGGACGACCCAGAGGGATGGTGTGGGGAATGAGGAGGGAGGAGGGTTCAGGATGGGGAACACATGTATGCCCGTGGCGGATTCATTTCTATATATGGCAGAACCAATACAATATTGTAAAGTTTAAAAATAAAATAAAATTAAAAAAAAAAATCTCTGAAAGTTCTTCACTGCCTGAAGAATAATGTCTCTGATGTTCAGCGTGGTCTCCTTCACACTTCTCAAGTTTTTCCCACAACATGTTCCTTTCGGGCAATCAAACTACTTCTCTAAGCCTCATTATTCTCTCTATAAAAAAATAAATAACACTGGTAGTCATTAGGACAAGAGTTAATGGTGCTGGTGGTAAAGAATCTGCCTGCCAGTGCAGGAGACATGAGATGTGGGTTCAATCCCTGGGTCAGGAAGATCCCTTGAAGGAAGAAATGGCAACCTACTACAGTATTCTTGTCAGGAGAATCCCACAGACAGAGCAGCCTAGTGGGCTACAGTCCATAGGGTCACAAAGAGTAGGACGCGACGGAGCATCTGATCAAACACACAAAAAACAAGGATTTAGCAATGGCAGATCTTTTCTTTATATGATATCTGAGAGATATCTGAGTTATTAATCTTCTTTTAAGTAATGATATGTTTCCTCCTTCCCCAAAGTTCACAACTCTGAAGAGAGTACAACACGAGCACTCACACTGAAGGATATTTTAAATGGGACATTTTCTTATAAAACATTTTTTCCAAATTGGATTTCAGGTAAGTGAATTATTTTTTACATTTTTTTAAATGTGTGATTTTAGTGTTTTTAGTGCCAGCACATCTCTATTGTAACATAAGCCACCTTAGTTGAAATGGATTAAAAGAGCAATTATTTAGATAAGTCAAGTGGCCACCAAAGCATTTTTGACAGAACTACTTAGACAGGATTTGCTCAATAATAATGATGCCAGTTGTAGTTTTAGCAGAACAGTAAAATCTGAGAATGCATTGTTAGAATAAGCTGAGCATAGGCTATAGCTTTTCAGAATGGGAAATAAGCACCTATTTAAAAGAGGTCATGAGAATTTTACAAAGAGAAATTCCATTGTTAATCTAGATAATCTAAGAAATGAACAGATCCTACCCTGAAGACAAATCCTTTAAGGGCCATAAAATTGATATTTGCATATAGTTTTTCAAAATAGTGTGTTGTTAAATGAATCTAATCAAACAAATGGTAAGAGAAACTAATTGTGTACACTATAATTTATATCCAAAATGCCACTAAAAATTGAATATTTTTTTTCTCTTTAGAAAATAACATGCATATAAATAGGTTTTAAACTAAGTCAAAAACAGCCTAAATGGAATGTGTATATATATATATATATATATATTTGCGAAAGAAACATGCCATTTTAACTAGTTTATTCTCCTTATAATGAATAATTGAAAAAGACTCTGATGCTGGGAGGGATTGGGGGCAGGAGGAGAAGGGGATGACAGAGGATGAGATGGCTCGATGGCATCACCAACTCGACGGACATGGGTTTGGGTGAACTTCTGGAGCTGGTGATGGACAGAGAGGCCTGGTGTACTACAATTCATGGAGTCCCAAAGAGTCGGACACAACTGAGCCACTGAACTAATTAATGCAGAGAAAATCCAAGTTTATTCCTAATCATCCTGAACTGGTAAAATAAGGCTTCTACTGGTAAATACAGCATTTTTGTATAAAGTAGAGGAAAGCATCCTTTCCTGTCTTCCACCATCAACGTACTGGTTTTTTTTTTTTTTTTTCAACTTATTTTAAATTTGACAAAGCAATGTGTAGTGGACAGAGAGGAAAAAAAAATAGTCTGTCTATAAAATAAGAGAGGTGTTTCTTTGTTATAAATATATTTCTTGTTACGGGAGATCATTTCAAGTTTTGTTTTCCTTCTTGTTTAAAGGACAAGAATATCTTCATCAATCTACAGATAATAATGTAGTATTTTATAATATTGAAACAGGAGAATCATATACCATTTTGAGTAATACCACCATGGTATGTATCCACCATCATCTTCCTCCTCAAAAACCTCTGCCAGCTCTTCACTGACCAA
This sequence comes from Bison bison bison, assembly GCF_000754665.1. Taxonomy (NCBI): domain Eukaryota; kingdom Metazoa; phylum Chordata; class Mammalia; order Artiodactyla; family Bovidae; genus Bison; species Bison bison. The sequence goes on from NW_011495014.1 coordinate 7,097,066, forward strand.
GGAACAGAGTTCAAACTCGGAGCACCTGATCTGGACCCAACTTGCCTTCTCAGCTGTCTCCCACCATAGTTATCCTCCAATTCTCTCTTCTAGTCACACTAGGTTACTATCCTTGCCTCCTCAATTACTAGCATTTTTCTTCCTCTGTAGAACTGGTATCCCGTGAGATAAGAGGTACAAACTCAGTTCTTCTGGCCAGGCAAATTGAGTTCAGATCCTCGCTCTCATTTACTAGTTATGGGGCCTTGGGGTTCCACATTCTACCATCCTCACTGTGCCTCAGATTCTTCTCTGTAGAGTAGGAATAATAATACCACTTTGGGTTAGTATAAGAATTAAATAAAGGAACATTTGAAAGTGCTTAGAACAGTGCTCAGTAAGAGCTCAGTGACTAGTCCTATGGTACATACGCACACACTGTTCTGTCCTAGACCCTCGGACCTCCTGCTTTCTCTACCCTCAATAGCCTAGTAATCTTTTAGTCAAGCTTGGCTGATATTTCTCCTTCTCTGGGCAACAAATGATCCTCTCATTTGCATTTAATCACTTCTTCCTCAAAATTTTTGCAGTGTTGTATTTACCTCTCTCTTATAAAACTGTCTAAATTATAATGTTATTTATTTACAAGTTTAATATTATAAGCCTCTTAAAATCACAAAGTGTATCTTATTTATCACACCATCATCCCTTAAAGTGTAGTAAATTTCTTTGTATATGGTAGGTATTACCTAAACTTCTAAAAAATTACTTTTAATGTATATGTGGCACTATATTAATGATATAATATTCTCTTAGAACTATAAATGTATATAGCTCTGTTATTTTTTCTGTATTCTAATCAATTTCTTCATAATTTCAGAAAAGTGTGAATGCTTCAAATTATGGTTTATCACCTGATCGGCAATTTGCATACCTAGAAAGTGATTATTCAAAGGTATTGGCAATTTAATTTGGATTTGTCTGATTACATCTCCTATTAACCCACAGACTGGTCTATAAAAGAGGAAACAAAAGTCTCTTTATCTCTAAATACTTGAGAAATTAATGCAATTCTAGTTGGATCCCCAAAGCATAACAGTAATATACAAGTAATTCAGAATTTGGTATTTTTGTCTGGCTATCATCAAGTATTAAAAATTACTTTCATGCTGAGGGAAAAATTTATTTTGGGGGCACTGATATTCATCATAAAAATGTTATTTGCCATCATAAATCACTAGTCAATTCTCACTTATTTTAACCTTTTAAATATTTATTATTATTGAAAATGGAACTATCACAGTGTATCTTATTTAACTCACTTGCTCAAGCACAATAATATACAGTCAGTGGTTAGACCACAGTTTAATCTGTGTCTTTGAAAGCCTAGTGTAGTGTAGCAGTATCCATAGCTGGACTGTTTAGCCTTACTTAATTTCCCCTTCCTGGATGAGGTTGTGGAGGGAAGATAATCAACTTTTTTTTTCTACTTTTACTGGAAAAAGAATTTATTTCAAATTCAACTTCTAATAATTACTTTGAGATCAAGAACCTTTTGTTTTAACTGCCATTTTTCAAATTTAGTTGAGATGCAAAACTCCCTCAGTGCAGAGAATGAAAAGTCAAGCTTGCCCCTCCTCCACTGTTCTGACAGCTGATTATTTTCCAGTGGACCAGGTCTTGGTCACCTGCAATCTTCAGAAAGACATGTTTCAACATGCTGGAGTTTCTTTGCCAAAAGGTTGAAAACCCTTTAAGAAATAAAATCCAAAATAATACTTGATTTGTTCACTTAACTACAGTACAGATGCATGTCAGGAAGCAACAGTTAGAACTGGACATGGAACAACAGACTGGTTCCAAATAGGAAAAGGAATACGTCAAGGCTGTATATTGTCACCCTGCTTATTTAACTTACATGCAGAGTTCATCATGAGACACACTGGTCTGGAAGAAGCCCAAGCTGAAATCAAGATTTCTGGGAGAAATATCAATAACCTCAGATATGCATATGATATGACTCTTATGGCAGGAGGCAAAAAACTAAAAAACCTCTTGATGAAAGTGAAAGAGGAGAATGAAAAAGTTGGCTTAAAACTCAACATTCAGAAAACTAAGATCATGGCATCTGGTCCCATCACTTCATGGCAAATAGATGGGGAAACAATGGAAACAGTGACAGACTCCAAAATCACTGCAGATGGTGATTGCAGCCATGAAATTAAAAGATGCTTGCTCCTTGGAAGAAAAGTTATGACCAATCTAGATAGCATATTAAAAAGCAGAGACATTATTTCGCCAACAAGGGTCCATGTAGTCAAAGCTATAGTTTTTCCAGTCATCATGTATGGATGTGAGAGTTAAACTATAAAGAAAGCTGAGTGCCGAAGAATTGATGCTTTTGAACTGTGGTGTTAGAGAAGACTCTTGAGAGTCCCTTGGACTACAAGGAGATCCAACCAGTCATTCCTAAAGGAAATCAGTCCTGAATATTCATAGGAAGGACTGATGCTGAAGCTGAAACTCCAATACTTTGGCCACCTGATACGAAGAACTGACTCATTTGAAAGGACACTGATGCTGGAAAAGATTGAAGGTGGCAGGAGAAGAGGACGACAGAGGATGAGATGGTTGGCTGGCATCACTGACTCAATGGACATGAGTTTGAGTAAACTCTGGGAGTTGGTGGTGGCCAGGGAGGCCTGGTGTGCTGCAGTCCATGGGGTCAGACACGCCTGAGAAACTGAACTGAACAGTACAGATAAACAATGAAAAAAAGAGCAGTTTTCTTTTTTTCCTGGAGGAATTACAAGCTGTATATCTCTTATTTATTTTTTCAATATCTATTATTAAGAAAAAAACTATGCTCAAAAAAAGCAAGCATTTTACAAGAAACTATATGATGTTTAAAAATAAAATAAAATTTAAAAAGAATAAATAAATAAAGTGAGGTTGATACATTGATGACAAAAAAAAAAAAAGAAACTATATGATGGAGAAAATTAGCTTTACCCAGTTTTATGGGATATTATAATTATTACTCAGGTACAGGGTAATCCTTACAGGACTTGGAAATTGTAGTGATTTTACTTCAATCAAGGTTAAGTAGAAAGGGAACAAATTTAGAATACAGAGTGTTAGAGAAAAGCTTTTTATATTAAGAAATGTCTTTGGATATACTTTTTATGGAGTAAGGGTTGAATCACTGCTGAGATTAGTTCTGGAATTTGGATGAACAGCACAGAAGTCTACAGTAAAACTCTTTAAATGACACTCATTTGGAATTAAAACATCTCTTTCCTAGTGCTTTGTGAAAACAGTTCTTTTATAATTCTGAACCTTGAACTGAGTGATCTATGATTCTACCTTATTGACCTGAGCCTCTTGTGAATCATAATTTGTCTTTGCCTCTTTTCTTCCTGACAGCTTTGGAGATACTCTTACACAGCAACATATCACATCTACGACCTTACAAACGGGTAAAATGTCATGTCTTTTTATTAACACAACTTCAATCTCATATAGAGCCTCCAGACTCTAATTTGAGATTGACTGTGTTATCTTATTTCTAATCTTAGTTTCTTATGTCTTTATAATAAACATATACCTATGCAACTTAAGAAATTCAAAGAAATACTTCCTTGGAATATTCACCTGTTTTTATTTGACTGATATCTTACATTTTTATACAAAACATAGTTTTGTTTTTCCTACTTTTGAACACCTAATTATAAATTTCTAGTTTATGAAAGTAAACATATCTATAAAAGTACCAAAAATGCATGGGAATGATACATGGGGAGAGGGGCTCCTTCAATGGAATGAAGCAGAACAGAGGGAAATGTAGCATTTAATCTAAATTTAATTAATTTTATGCTAACTGTTTTTAAATGTAAAATGTTAATATTTTTAATTTAGATGAGTAAATTATCATCTATTATATTATTTTCTGTATCTCTGAGTTTAATTTTTTGAAATATATACAGCTTAAAAAAAATTAAAAGAATGAGTAGGTAGGCAAAGGACTGAGGGAGAGAATTTCTGACAGAAGCAACAACATGAAAGACCTAAAAAGAAAGGGAGAGCACAGAGTGTTCAGGAAATTCAAAGTAGGTCAGTTGAGTTGAAATTGGAGGAGGGCATGCTTACTAATAGGAGGTGGTGTAAGGTTGGGAAGGAATTGAGGCCAGAAATCATGCGCCAAATAATAATAAGGAAACCATTAAGAAGAGTTTAGTTCTCATCCTGATGACAATAGGGAATCACTGAATGGTTTTAAATGGGAAATGACATGATCAGATTTGCACTTAAGAAAAATCACTCTAAATATGGGCAATGAATTGGTTTAGTTACTCATCTTAATGTGATATCCTATTTGCTGTTATATAAAAGGGAAAATAATTATATGGCTTGAAAAGGTATTAAAAATCTTACAGCCTATTTCCTCTTTTGTCCAGTAAAAGCACAAAAGTTTAAAGACAACTATCTTTCTACTTCTTTTAAATTCTTTCTACTTCTTTTAGAAAAGAATAACTCTGATCTTCTTAAACTGTCAAATTAAGAAATAGGATCTGCTATATAATGTAGACTCTAAATCCATCCAATGCACTCTTGAATCTTTTCCTCTGTATCCCCATTGTTACCAAAGTCAAGAAGTGTTTATTGAGCAACTCTTAGATGGGCTTCTCCAATGGCTCACTGGGTGAAGAATCTGCCTGCAATGCAGGAGACAGAGGAGTCAGTCCCTGGATAGGGAAGATCCCCTGGGTAAGGAAATGCAACCCACTCCAGTATTCTTACCTGGAAAATCCCATGGTCAGAGGAGCCTGGTGGGCTACAGTTCAAAGGGTGGAAAAGGATCAGACGCAAGTGAGCTCAAGCACAGACGGCATATGACAGGGAGACACAAATGAGTTTGAGGTGGTAACCCTATTACCAAAATCTTTAGACTAGTGAAATGGAAACCTTACCCTTTCAGTAGACTTTCTCAAGGCTTTAATCATTTCCTTGTTTTTCTTTTAATCATTTTAAAGTTCTCCAAGTCCTATCTCTGTGGAGGTTCACCGAATTAAATAACATTCCAAAAGAAGATGACAATACTAGTATTTTAATCATGGTTTCTATAAACTTCATGGCCTAGAAGCATTTTAAATATTTAGCTTTTGTGCAGTGAATTTAATCAAGCCATTGTCTGTTTGTTTTTCTGCACAACTATCTAATTTGCCAGATTGTTTTTTGGTCAGGTAAATACACCATAATTTAAGGAGTGAAGAATGACAAATTTGTTGAAATTCAAGGCAAGACTGAATATCATTCATTCCAAGTCTTCTATGTGCCTCTGAAAATTTTATTTAAAAAATCTACCTTAGAGAAGATGAGGATAGTTCTGGTTTCAAGCAAGGGAAGGGTAACTGAAGAGATGAAAGCCTTTGTAAAGAACCGTCCTCCATTTTCTCTCATACTGTAAAACAGACAATGGCTGCTGTGGTGGCTTGCCAGCTGTGAAGAGACTGTGGGCTGAGATTTTCAGCTTGTCTGCATGATTGCGTAGATGATTCCATGGGATATGGAAACCTAAAGCAATGTTACGATGTCAAGGTAACATGGACACTGATTTGAGACAGAGCAGTAAATTGGGGCAAATGTCTTCTCTTCTGAGACATTCTTTTTCCTCTGCCCTCCTATGTTGATCTGTTCCGAACATTCTAGTGGCCTGGTGCTTATAAAATGCCTTCTATGATCAGGATCCCCACTGCAACACCAAGATTCTTCCTCTGTGGGCATCACTTTTTCTACAGTCAAAGCTGATCTGTCCAGTGCCGTGTTCCCTCATTGTTTGCTAGGCCGCAGCATACTTTATGTTTGCTAGGCCGCATCATACTTTGTGATGTAGTAAGTTAAATCTAGGTAACATGTGTTATAAGTGTTTACAAGAGTCCAAACTTTAAAATGATGGGAAAAATAGAAACAGCAAGCCTATGTCAGGTTGGAGAGATGTTTTTGGAGGGGGCAAACAAGGAGTCTTCCTTCAGATGCCTCACATTATACCTTGGAGGCAGGTCTTGTTTTGCATCTCCACACAAGCATTCTTGATGAAACTATTCATTTCAAGAAGATAATAGTCAAAATTTAAACAAGACATCCTATGACTCTAACACTTATAAAAGTCTGAACATACTCTTGCTGAAGAACTACAAAGTCTCCATGGTGCAAGTCAGTCAACTGAGTATTTGCAGGATGACTTAAGCATCAAAGTGAGATTTTGGGCCAATAGTATATTTGAAATTGGGCTTCCCAGGGGGCGCTAGTAGGAAAGAACACGCCTGCCAATGCGGGAGACATAAGAGATGTGGGTTTGATCCTTGGGTTGAGAATATCCCCTGAAGGACAGCATGGAAACTCACTCCAGTATTCTTGCCTGGAGAATCCCATGGACAGATGGAGGCTGGCAGGCTACAGTCCATAGGGTCACAAAGAGTCGGACATGACTAAAGCGACTTAGCGCACAAGCATGCATATTTGAAATTTCCCCATGGGTGGAGGACTTTCAAGCTTAAGGCATACTGCCCAGTATATGATCTGTTTTTCAGTTTAGCTTGAGATCAGATGTTCCTTTCCTTTTCTGATTTCAAGTCAGATCCCTGGGGAGATTGTCAAATGGCATCTTATTTTCAAAAATTTGAAATGCATATGCATTCACAGGGATGGGGGTTGTGAATGAAAATGTGGAAGAGTACATATTAAACTTTAGCACAATTATAGAATTTCAGAGCTGGAAGTCTCTTCAGCGACCATTTCAGCCTGGTGTGTACAAATTTTACAGTTCTGAGGGTTAAGAGACTTGAGTTTAATGAGGGGTCTGCCAAGAACTAGCAATGTTATTTTTTAAAAGTCCTATCATTTCTCTAATCTTAAGTTTATTTTCACAAGACTAGGGAGATTCAATTAGATAATTTCTAGAGGTATTTCCACTTAGTCTATAAACATTTAATCCATTCACCTCAGTATAAAAGGTCAGAAAACTGAGATCCAGAGACATTAAATGACCTGTGAACTAGTTAAGAACTGCAACTACTGCCCCATGTCTTCTGTCTCATGTTATATCACATTCTTTCTATAGGTTTGCAGAAGCATAGATGATGATGCATTATTTTTATTTTTTTAAATTTTTTCTTTTTATACCTATTATTTGCACTGAACAGCAAAATTCATTTATTTGTTTTTTTTCTTTCTTTCTTTTCTTCCAGGGAGTTTATAAGAAGAAATGAGCTTCCTCGTCCAATTCAGTATTTATGCTGGTCGCCTGTTGGGAGTAAATTAGTAAGTGTTTAAATTATAGAAGTGTTTAATCATTTAAATAAAAGAGGAGCCATTTGATTTTGGCCTTTGTTAAATTTCCCTGCCTGAAAAAAAATACATTTATGACTATTTTAAGTGGTTAAAAATGGGAAGAGTTTAGATAAATTGAAACCCATCTGAGAATTCCGCAAAATCTCAAGCTCATGGATAGACTTCTTTAAATATCGCAGTCAAAAACTTTATCCTCATACCCAGCCAGAATGCGTTGTGCCAGAAAGCTCAGGAAAAATATGGTTTTCACAAGTTTCCCAGACTAGCTTCAGACAACATGAAATTTTGTCCAAGCTCTTATTTAAGGACTCTAAATAAAGATTAGATCTGGCTAGCTATTAATATTCAGAGATTTATTTGACTTTCTGTTAATATACACAATTATTTATTTACTTAATAAAAGCAACTAATATAATAGCAGACATTATTCTTTATTTAATATATAGACTTTAAAATCATAACTTTTATATGTTAAAAATCATAATGTTAATGTGAGTTGGTTGGTATTTTTTGACCTGTTAAAATGGTATCTTAGTTGCAAGTCTTTTCATATCTGGATTATCACTCTTTTTAAAAGTATTAGGTGAATAATTAACACAAATATGCAAACTTTATTGTGTTTCTTATGAAGTTTCTCCTTATTAACTAACTTACCACCACTTCTAGGCATATGTCTATCAAAACAATATCTATCTGAAACAAAGACCAGAAGACCCACCTTTTCAAATAACATATAATGGAAAAGAAAATAAAATATTTAATGGAATCCCAGACTGGGTTTACGAAGGTACATCGTATTCTTTTTCTTCTGCTGCGGTTAGGCTTTTAATTGAAAATAATCACACGCATTTAGTAACATTTAGATGAGTGGTATGTTACTGTGATGAGGGTGGCATTTCTGAAAGCTGTTATCAGGTTATGAACAGGACGTACATATTCTGAAAGAACGAAATCTTGTTATCAGACTGGTGGAATTTATTTTCATGAGCATTATAAAGCAGTAGTAATAATTTATATTCTAAGAAGTATATGGTCCTTAGAAGCAGTGTGAGTATATTTTTCTCAGGTTTATTTTTTCTTGCAAAATAAACCTTTTATCCAAAACTAAAGAGCTGTCTATATTATTGTGCAGGAAAATTTTCTTAGTTCTCAATGCTGTCATGAATTTTGTCCTCTTTCTTAGTTCATGTAGGATCCAGGACTTAACTGGACTTTAAAAGGTCTTCTAGTCCTTGCCTTTGTTAAAAAAAAAAAAAAAAAATATATATATATATATATATAACTAAATTAACTGGTTTTTTTTTTAATATTCCTAGAACAGAAAGTTAACTTTCAAATTTATGTTGCTCTGTAGTATAAGTATGGTTTTCCTTGTCTTGGCTACTTTAGATGACTATAAAGAAGCTCCTCCCAATGGGAAAATTAATTATTGTTGAGATTTTATTTTAAAAAATACATTCCTGATTAATGTCAATTCCCTAGTACACTAATTGATGTTTGATATAGGGTATAAGGTTACACTATTCCTCTATACCCAGATTATTCATCTTTTGATAACCAAAGCATGATATATATCACATCCACATTATTAAATTATTTCAGTTAATAAATGGCTATATACAATGTATTTTGAAGTATTTACAATTATTTTGAGTAAGCCATCTTAGTAACTAATAATAATATGCTAGTATTTATTTTTCAGAGGAAATGCTTGCTACAAAATATGCTCTCTGGTGGTCTCCTAATGGAAAATTTTTGGCGTATGCAGAATTTAATGACACAGAGATACCAGTTATTGCCTATTCCTATTATGGTGATGAACAATATCCTAGAACAATAAATATTCCATACCCAAAGGTATGTGGAATACTTTTAGCAGATGCTTCCATTTCCCTGCTGTCAAAATGAGCAACCAATACCGTGAATAGAGGTGGGATCAACAAGTTTGGAGAGCTTCTTATCCTTGTGCATTGTAAGGCAAACATTGTACTGTGCTCTATTATTTATGTGGACATCTGTTGCTTTGGACATCTGGTTGTGCTGGATGAAGTAGTCTTTGCAAAATCCATTGCAGTCTTTGAAAAACATATGGTCTAGATCATGGAGGAAAAACAAGCTTAACTTAATTTTAATTTTTTTCTTACTTCATGCTCCAAATTCAGGGTAAAGTTCTGTTTTGCAATTCCTTCTGAATTCTGATCTAAATGCAAACTAGAATGGGAAATTAAGACGTTGAATGTGATGTTCCTGTCAGGTCAAAGCAAGTAGGAGTTATGGTCTTTTCTGGACATTTATAGCGACTTCACTTTCCCTTTTCCCTTTCATGCATTGGAGAAGGAAATGGCAACCCGCTCCAGTGTTCTTGTCTGGAGGATCCGAGGGACAGGGGAGCCTGGTGGGCTGCCGTCTATGGGGTCGCACAGAGTTGGACACGACTGAAGTGACTTAGCAGCAGCAGCATGGTAGTTTAAGTTTATAAGCCTAGGTTCTTCTTTGAGGGAATTAGGCATGCTGTGAGCCAATGTTTCTTACATAAACATTCTATAAGTCTTAGCTTATGTACTTCACATGCAGTCCCACCTCTCAAGAGAGGCCTTCTGAAAATAAGAGGCCTCATGAAAATAAATTCCACCAGAATGGCCATGTCACAGTGGAGAAATGTCGTAGTCTGAGTTAATTTAGAAAGGAAATCTGAAAGATCAAATCACAAATTCTCCTCTGGCATGAGAAGTAGAAGTGATTTTAGAAGGTAATTTGTTCTTAAGTCACTATTGTTTTTCCTTGCCAAAGGGAACCCTGTTATAGAGGTCCCTATATTGACAAAGATGGGAAGGACATGCATAGACACAAGTGGATTCTGAAGCAAGTCAAAGTGGCCATAGTGAGAGAAATAGAAATTCCAGATAGTCTAAAATTTATATTAAAAATCATATGAGAAAAGGAAATGAGTATGGGGGAGGGTGTCTGTTTAGGTAGAAGATCCTTCAAAGGTTGTGTATTAAGTCTGAAAGCTGGAGGTATTTGGAAGTGAGAGGTATGATCCTTGGAACCCAAAAGATGGAAAAGAACTTGGATCTTTAGAAGGTTGTATGGAGCAGGAAGAGATGAAGAAACCCAGAAGTCAGAGCAACTCACACTGACAGAGAAGTCAGGACCCAAATTCTCCTGTTTCTTTGAAGCTGAAGCTACTGAACATCTGACACTGGACTGAGAAGTGAGGCAACTGTATATATAGCCTATATGCCTAATTTTTGTGGATTTAAATTATTTGACAATTTTAAGGTTCTCTTTTTCTGTGGTAAAATAACAGAACTCTAAGAAGATATGTGAACATGAACTACACTGCCATGTAAACCTAGGGCATATGCTAAGGCAAAAAGCACAAAGCAAGAACAGTGTAAACCACATGACATTTTATTTTGGGGTGGAATTTTCCTAATCTGGGGGCATTGAAAGCAGTAATAATTTAAGCAGCTACTAGACTGTTTGGTAATTGTCCTAGATCAAATTACAGGGTAAAAGCAAAAAGTGTCTTTCATTATTTATTCTTTACACTCCCTTCCCCAAATCAAGCTCCCTCTGCACTCCCCTTGGCACATGGAGAAATTATTACAATTATCCTAATAACAATAATAATAGTGCGAACTATCTGTCTTAAAAGTCAGAAAAGAGAGTATCGATTATGGAACTGCATTTTTAAATCCCTAATAGTTTTCCCTATGAATTAAAGCTCCCATTAATCACTAAGAGTATGTATTTTCACTCTGGCTGCACAATATTTGTAATTACACTGCAATGAAATTTGTAAACGTTATAATTAGAATGTTTTCAACAGTAATATACCTAACAATTACTAGCTTATAAAAATACGCCTAAATTCCAAAAGTGTCTTTAAAATGTTGGTGATAATTAGAATTTTGTGAGTTTATCTATCTCCACTTTCTTTACAGGCTGGAGCTAAGAATCCTGTTGTTCGGATCTTTATTATTGATGCCACTTACCCTGAGCATATAGGTCCCAGAGAAGTGCCAGTACCAGCAATGATAGCCTCAAGGTATATTTATCTCTGATGCTCCCCACCTTTTAAACTGAATTTTAGCACTGAAATTTCTTCATCAGGGTTTACATTTGTTTTCTAGCAAGTTTGCAATGACTATTGTACAACAAAAATAAATAAATAAATTAGCATGCCAAGCTAAACACATAGCAAAATTAAAATTCACAAATAAGTTTTCTAAACTGATGTGAACATACTAACCCTTGACATACATATAAAGATGACCAGAGTACTCAGTCTAAGTGCTGCTTCCCTTGGATATGTGAGTGTAAGCTAGGGACAAACAAGGAGATAGTAAAATTTATGCATGCTCTCAGCCTGGCTTCCTTCAAGTCTGGCCTACTTTTTCCCAGTGTTTGTGGATCATGCTTATTACATGTGCACCTCAAACAGGAGAAGATAAGCCAACCCCCTCCAAATATTAGTGTTTTTCACTAGGATGCAGTCTGTTTGAAGTGACCTGGTTGTAGCATTATCTGTTTGTGGATGAACTGCAGGCAGACCTGGACAGAAGCATTTTCATTTCTGTGAAAGGTACCAGCATGGTACCCACTGAGATCTTGTCTAATTGATCCTGGTCATTCTGGTTGACATGGAAAACGGGGAGGGGTCCATAAGCCCTGTCTGGCTGGCATCCTTACTCCTTCCCATATTCTCTCAGAACAAGGCTTGACTCCTCTTCTCCTGCCTCAGGAGGTAGGTCAGCCAGGGCCAGATGATTGATTAATAGGAAAAAAACACCTCATCAGAGGCCTCTGCCGGACTTTGCCAAGGTGAATCCACTCTCGGATAATCAAACATTCTTTTTTTTTTTCAATTATCCATTATTCCCCACCCTAATCTGGTTGATGAAAACTGGACTAAATATATCTGATTTTTTTATGCATCATTCTCCTCCAGAGGCAAGTGGAACAAAAGAAAGCATCATTTGTGCATCCGTAATATACTAACTATGTAATAATATCTAACATTTTTTGAGCACTCACTATGTTGTATGTATAGTTTGTAAGCACTTTAAGCATTCTTAGTAAATCTTTACAGCAACCTTTCATACTGGTAATGTTATTATTCCCATATTATATAGAAACAGAGGCACAGATATGTTAGTCAAGGTAGTATAACTAGTAGGAGATAAAGCCAGACTCTGAACCAGAGATCCCTTGTAGCTCTGTGATTCCTTTTACAACAAGGTCCAACATTTTGTGGTTTATTTACATTGTTGTTCTCTACACATTCACCCTCAGAGCCAAGTAATCATTGCTTCCTTTCACCAACATCCACTTTGTGCCAAGCACTGTTTGAGTTACTTCGCATACACTATCTCTGATTATTATACTAACTCAAATTTCAACCCCTGACCTGTAGCTAAAACTTAGCTTCCAACACAAACCTGCCTGGAAATAAAGGTGGTCTTTTATCCACTTAGCTCTCTGTTAATTAGTTAAAAAGTGAAAACTTGAGTTCAGCTATGGAAAAATAGGCAATTTAATGCTTTTGTCCTGTAAGTTGGCCAATAACTTTGGCCTTGTGTATTAATTTTTTTCCTAAGATATTAAAATCCCAACTGGGGAGAAAATTCAATTATAAAATCATTCTATTAGATCAGTGAACTCTTATATGTTCTCTAAAACTTAGCAGGTGTATTTAAATTTTTAATGTTTAAAAGAATATTTTGCCTTCCTTACCTGTGGCTTAAGTGTTTCAGAATAATAAAATATGTCCTTTAGAAAACACAAATTAAGAAATTATTTGAATGTGATATTGATTTATAGTTGTGACTTTCTGTTTTGATTTGTTTGCAGTGATTATTATTTCAGTTGGCTCACATGGGTTACTGATGATCGAATATGTTTGCAGTGGCTAAAAAGAATCCAAAATGTTTCAGTGTTGTCTACATGTGATTTCAGGGAAGACTGGCAGACATGGAACTGTCCAAAGGTATGTTGCATTAAAACCACAGAGGTATATTTCTGAAGATAAAAGTACAAGAGTGGGGACTTATCTATAGCTAATATTTTGTATTATAAAGCAGAATTACTGCATTCAACTCCTGATTGCTTTGCAAAAGACACTATTTGAAGGTTCGTTATTTTTATTAAACCAGTAAGACACTTTTTGTTTTCTTGAATGACTGTGCATTGAAACTGAATAGAGAAAAAGATTAAATGACAATGCCATACTGGGAAAATCAGGTATCTGGTTTTGAATTAGGATGGAAGTCCATCCTTTTAAGATTATAAAATTGTCAGTCCAAAAAAGCAAAATAATGATGATAAAAATAAAAGATGGGTCCATTAAAGAAGTAGATGTGTTCTATTCAAAAGAATTAGAGAAAAATGCAAATGGTGATGTTTGCATTTGCAAATGCAAACATTCTATTCAATGTCAAAATTGAAAAATAAGAATTCCAAAGTAAACAAATATTATCAAAGGAAAGCCAAACACTTCTATTTGAAAATCAAAAGTAGGTAACTGAGAATGATATGAAACAGCTTTAATTATCCTGCTATCCTGTTATCTTTGCAGAATACTCAATACTGTGCTAATTTTAGGGAGAAAAAAACTAGGCACAGATTTATTGTTGAGTTTTAATTGTTTTTATTGCTCAAATCCAAACATAATCTGTTGAATTAATGAGTCAGAAAGCTACTTCTCCAATCGGAAAGCTTCAAAATAGGCCTGTTCTTAAGTACTCATATTAGAGACTGAGAAACACAAAATGTTTTCTTTAAATAGGAAATTTGATGGGTACATTTCATGAGACATCTAATTATGAAGAAATGTTTCATTAAACCAAATATAGAATAAACCTATTTTATAAAGTAAGAAAAAAAGCACAGAGCAATCAAAGTAAAACACTAAATTCCATCTAGAAATTAGGACATTATGTTTTGCAAGAAAAAAGTCATATGAATCTGTTTGGAAATATATCAGGACTATAATAGTCAACATTACTCAGGCTAAAAATATTTTTAAATCACTACTGTGTCTGTAAGAAGCTTGACTAATTTTGATGGAATATGCTAGAAGCTTATTTTTATCTTATTTATGTTTTGATATACAAAGCAGGAAGATTTTTGGCATTAATGCAGTGTCATAGGCAAAAAGAAAAGATAGAATAAGTTTAATTTTTCTAGGTAAATAGAAACAACTGGGTGAATATATTGTTAATATCTTCATTGAATCTCAATACTAGGAATTATTGATTTAATTATATTAGTTTATAAGATTGGTCATTTAGATAAAATTTTTAGCTCTTAAAACTAAGCATTTAAAACTATAATTGCTTTGGAATTTGAATTTCTAATTTATCAAATCTGAGACAACTTAATCCAAACTGACAGAACGTATAAGATGCTCATTCAATGAGACGTGGAATTCCCTGGAATATAAACTTTAGTTTTATGGCCAAAATCAATGATTAAGTTTAGAATACCAGGTTTGAATAACCTTAAAATTTCAAAACAACTGCAGTTTCGAAATAGTCTGGTAAACACATGGAACATATTTTTTAGATTTAAGAACAATAGAGTTGAATTTTCCAGTAACCATACTTATGACTGATGTGTGTGTGTGTGTTTAGTTTTGAAAACAAACAACATTTAAGGTTAAGAGACTTGGCAACACTTTATTCATGTTGGGAGTCATACCCAAAATAAGCAAAGGAAACTGGCAATAATTACTTGTAATATAACTGTATTAATAAATTTGTAGTTTGAGGGAGGAACATCCTTCATCATATTATTCTCTGCAAGAGAATTAAAATTAATTTTATCTTAATAGCTAGAAATGAATAAAACACTTCACTCTATTAAGTCTTATCTTATTTTTTCTGAAACACTGGCCTATCCCTATAAGAGAAAATCCAAACTATGCTTTCAAAATTTATTATTCTTTTGCTTTTTATGACAATACACTCTCTCATGTTTCTCTTTCTAATTTACTGTTTCTTTCTAGCTCTTCCTCTTCTGACTTTTCTAGAAATCTTATTATTCTCCAAGTTAATGCATTTAACCCCTCCAAAAGTTCAGCAGGTTAATACAATAGGTTTGCACATTCATGTAACCATCTAATAGTGAGTCCAGGTAAGTGGGTGAGGAAATGAGTGCTTTGCTCCACAGAGTCATTCAGGAACCCAGGTTGATAACATTTCTGTCTTCATCCAGTAACTTCTAAGGATATTCCAAGGTTATTCAAAGCTGGTCATCAACATCCAGCTAGGGAGTGAAAAAAGAATGGAGGATATGTATGAAAGGGTTTTGTAGGTTAGACATAGAAGTAGCATGAGTTACTTTTGCTCAAAAGCTATGGGTTAGAACTTACACATGACCACATCCAAGTGGATGGGGGCCTGGGAAATGTAGCCTACCTGAAGTTCTAGGAAAACCAGGAAGTAAATGATTGCTAATTATCTTAAGTCTCTATTCCAACACTCTGTTACTCTCCTAGGTGATTTTTATCTAATGCAAGAAAGTTTCAATTACCACTTGACCCACAAATTCATTCTGAGGATTTGAACTTTTATGTATCTCTGGCTACATCTGCTCTACTCCACCCTCACTACCACTACCCAGATTTGGGTCTTCAGCATCTTTTTTCCAAACATTACAACGTCGTTGTTTAGTCGCCAAGTCGTGGCTGACTTTTTTTGTGACCCCCAAAGACTGTAACCCGCCATCTGTCTTACATCTGTCTGACAGATGTAAACTCATCTGTCCATGGGATTCTCCAGGCAAGAATACTGGAGCGGGTTGCCATTTCTTTCTCCAGGGCATCTTACTAACCCAGAGATCAAATCTACATCTCCTGTATTGCAGGCAGATTTTTTACTGCTGAGCCACCAGGGAAGCCTCCCACTATGTTACCCACTTCTCATCTATTCTGTTATCATGTTCACAATTATATTTTTCAAATTGTGATTTTGAAAACTTTCAAAGGATTTATTATCCACCGGAGAAATCCAAATTTCCTAATTGTGGCATAAAATTTTCTCCAAGATTTTGCTGATGCCCCTACATTCTCCCTTATCTTCTAATTCTTTCCCACGGTCAGCCCTCACTCAGCCATACTGAGCCACCTGTGGTTTTCTAAGCTAGCCTCATCTCTATGCTATTTATTCCATCTAGAATACTTTTCATTTAACTGTTTATAAAATTCTATTCATTTTTAGGCTTATTAAGTATTTGTTCAATAAATTTGTTGTACTATCCTCAGTTCAGTTCAGTTCAGTCGCTCAGTCGTGTCCGACTCTTTGCGACCCCATGAATCGCAGCACGCCAGGCCTCCCTGTCCATCACCAACACCCAGAGTTCACTGAGACTCACGTCCATCGAGTCAGTGATGCCATCCAGCCATCTCATCCTCTGCTGTCCCCTTCTCCTCCTGCCCCCAATCCCTCCCAGCATCAGAGTCTTTTCCAATGAGTCGACTCTTTGCATGAGGTGGCCAAAGTACTGGAGTTTCAGCTTTAGCATCATTCCTTCCAAAGAAATCCCAGGGCTGTTCTCCTTCAGAATGGACTGGTTGGATCTCCTTGCAGTCCAAGGGACTCTCAAGAGTCTTCTGCAACACCACAGTTCAAAAGCATCAATTCTTCGGCGCTCAGCCTTCTTCACAGTCCAACTCTCACATCCATACATGACCACTGGAAAAACCATAGCCTTGACTAGACGGACCTTTGTTGGCAAAGTAATGTCTCTGCTTTTGAATATGCTATCTAGGTTGGTCATAACTTTCCTTCCAAGAAGTAAGCGTCTTTTAATTTCATGGCTGCAGTCAAGTATATACCAAAAATAAGATTCAGTGCAAATTTTAAGATTTCTAGATACTTTATAAGATTGAGGAAAGAAAAAAAAATTAACCTAAATTCCACTGGGAAATGCCTTTTTACCTAAATGACAACGGTTTGGTTTGTGGTAGGTCTCCATGGATGTTGTTATAATTCCAGTCACTGACTTGTGGAAAATTTAACCAGAATTATGAATGATTTGCAATAAGACACAGCCCTCAGATCATCCTTATGTACGCAATAGTGATGTTGCATACGATTTTGAATCTAGTCATCTTCAACTCAAGTGTATAGTTGGTTGACTAACAGTAGTACACTCTGACCAGCCAGCTTAACTTGTTCAACTGTCCAGAGTAAAAAACTGTCCTCTTAATACTATGTTTCATTTGATCTTTTTTTTTTTTTTTTTTAAACTTTACATAATTGTATTAGTTTTGCCAAATATCAAAATGAATCTATCACAGGTATACATGAATTAAATTCTCAGCTATTAAAGGACTATTTGAAATGTATGCAAACTGGCACTACTTGATTTTATAGAAAAATAACAAGGTAAAAAACACAAAGGTAGTGATCCCTTCAGCAATTTTGTGCCAGACAATTTTAATGTCTATATATCTAGAATTCTATTGAGAATGAATCATATACCTCACGTTCATTTCTTAACTTTTTCAACCAACTCTCTGATATCTATAATTAATATTGCTTCTTTAAAAATGTAATAAATATCATTTTTCAAAAGGGAACACAATCCCTGATTTACTTAAAATAATCTTGATAACTTTTAGCCATTTGAATCCAGGGAAAATAATTACATTTGGTATCCTTGGTTTAGAGACAACCCTACCTCTCATTATATTTTATATAAATAAGTGAGTAGATTAATTTCATACATACCCATATTTATTCTAGTTTTTAAGTAAAGTGGTATCAGTTAGGGAAGTGTGTGTTTTGTTACAGTTTGTAATCATATATATCTGGATTATTTTGGATAGATTTATTCAGTGATTTTTAAGGATTTTTGTGTAAAACTAAATCGTGTTTTAGGAAAACATCAATTGTATCTTATATCTTATACGAAGAACACAAAATAAGACAAATAATAAATGAATATTGTAAGGATGCTACCATTTATCACAAATATGGCATTGAATTCAACTAACATTTGGGTAAAAAAAAGAAAGACTACTTCTGAGATTTGGACACATGCAAAGAAAAAAGAAACTCTTATATAGTTTAACACATTAACCCAAGACAAGGGACAATAAAGAATTCAGAAGTAAATTCTGAGATGATAAGTCTTATAAAAATTTAAATTAAGATGGAGAGTGAAGTAAACATCTTCAGGTATTGAAAATTATTTTTTGTATACTTTCCTAGATCCAGCAATTTTAGCTTACATATATTTACTTTCTATCTTCAGTTAAAGATACTTCAGTTTTATTCATTAAGAGAATTTAGTTGTGTTAGTCGCTCAGTCTTATCCAACTCTTTGCATCCCCATGGACTGTAGCCCACCAGGTTCCTCTGTCCATGGTC
Source organism: Bison bison bison (assembly GCF_000754665.1). NCBI lineage: Eukaryota > Metazoa > Chordata > Mammalia > Artiodactyla > Bovidae > Bison > Bison bison. The sequence continues at coordinate 7,115,779 of NW_011495014.1, forward strand.
TTCTCCAGGCAAGAATACTGGAGTGGATAGTCATTTCCTTCTCCAGGGAATCCTCCTGACCCAGGGATTGAACCCCAGTCTCCCATATTGCAGGCAGATTCTTACTGTCTGTGCCACCAGGGAAGCCCCTAACCAGAGAATAGTTATTACTTTATTTTTTTTATGCAGGTAACTGTACATGGGTGCAGGCTAAGTCACTTCAGTTATGTCCAACTCTTTTTGACCCTATGGACTGTAGCCCGTCAGGCTCCTCTGCCCATGGAATTTTCCAGGCAAGAATACTGGAGTGGGTTGCCCTGCCCTCCTCCAGGGGATCCTTCCAACCCAGGGATAAAATCAGCATCTCTTATGTCTTCTGCATTGGCAGGCATCATCTTTACCACTAGTACCACCTAACAAGGTAACAAGGATAAGTGTGTAATTCAGACAAAAAAAGAAAAAGAAAATCCTATTTTATTTCACTCTTTAACATTGTATAAGTAACAGGAAAAAAGAGAAGAAGTCAGTGAAAGAACAGGATTTTCTAAATTTTTTGGATTCTAGGTCAACCAGAAGCTTGCCTTCCAGAAAGATAATTCCTAGATCAGCATTTGAAAACTTGAGAAAAGAGAAAATTTTAATTTATGAGTTCACTGTCATTATAGAGATTTCCTGTAAAGACTGAGAGAAGAAAGAATACTTGAAAATATCTTTAGTTATGTTCTCCATGATAATGATATAGCTAGAGTTTCTATAAAGTAATATGAATGATGTGATTTTACAAATAGACAAACCATGATACCAGCAATCTTATCAAAGACATGATCTTAGGAATCCATACACATTTATTCTGAAAATACTGGCACCATTCGGAACACTCTGAAATGCTTTAAAACACATCTTTTGAAATCTGTTTATAAGCAGGTTGAGGACAATTTTATCTTGTAAATTTTTATAGTCTGTATAGCATAAGTCTTGTAATCCCAGCAAACAACAGCTGAATGAATTGACTTCTAAAGTTTTAGAACATTGTTTAAATACCCTCAGTGGAAGCACATACATGCCCTTTGAGGGAGAATGAGGTCTCTACATTAAATCAAAAATCATGCCAAAATAAATCTAGTGAATAAATGAAATACGCATCTGCAAAATATTATTTTACACTAGATCATTATAGTATCTACAGTTTTAGAATTCTAATGGAAAAAATTAGTTTTCCTGTGTACTAATCTCAATTTCTCCAAATGTATCCAATAGTCACTAACTTTCTGAATATTAGAAGAATTGTGGAAATTTTTTTGAAGTGAGTTTTCAAGAGTAAGTTCACACTTCCCCAAGGCAGCTATTTTCAAGGGGGCCATTCATTAGATTTTATAAGTCCTGACAAGCTTTTTGGAGTCATGACTTTGTATAGTCATAACTCATATGTCATAATGTGCTGCATAGCTTCCTTTGACCCATAATCAAACCAGTGGCTTAATAAAATTACCTAGAAATAACCCAGAAATATTTGTTTTTCAGACATCTGTTCAAATAATATTTATGAGGGTTTTAGATAAAGTGTATAGGCTAGTCATATTAATATAAATTTAAAGAGCAATTTTAGACCAGTTTTTCCTTTAGTATTTGTCAAAGAGGTTTAAAATGAAAAAGGCCTTCAGAGATCACCTATGAACTAGAAAAGAGACTAAATGGCAGTTAACCTATTAATTCAGGCAGAGAACTAGCAAATACTTCCTTGAGAACTTTAAGGAAGTTCTTAAAGTCACTTCCTTTTCTTCCACATGAGATATTGTGTCTTAATTTGGGGGAAATGCTCTAATTTCTTCTTTGGTATTTTATCAGAAAAATAACAACAAATTCACTTAAAAAAATTTTTTTTTTTTTGTTCTGTGGAGAGCAGACAAAAAAGGAAGATTTAATCAAAGACTCTATTAATAGTATTTAATCACTAAAATGTGAAGAACAAATACTAAACACATAATGCTTAGAATGCAAAGCCACATTTAAATCATTTAAAAATAATTAAGCCATACACCGCATCACATTTGAGTTGTTGGTGAAATCCTATGGCTTAGATAAATGGATGCTCTACTTGATGCCTGAAAGTCTGTGCCTTTGACTAAATGTGGGCTCAGTTTAGGCATCAGCCTTCCATAAGCAGGTTATTTACCATCTGTGGCAAAAAATTAACTGGTGTTACATCATCTTACCTTCCAAGAAAAATATTTTCAATGACTTTGTAAGTAGAGATGAGGAGTTTATCAGTACATCTAAGCATGATAAAGGGAGCTGTGAGGACGTCTTGTTAAACTGAGGACCACCTAGTGACATGTGGTTATCTAGGGCCCAGGCGTGACTTGCTGCCGGAGCACTTAACTCAGGATGCATTATGGATCTCACTCTGGCAGTGTGAATGCGGAAATATTTTACACTCTCTTTACCTCACCCAAGTTACCTGTTCATCTAAAGCGTCTGTCTTGGATGTGTGCAATTAAAGGAGAGAAGATAACAGTCTTTGCCTAACAAAAATACTCTTCCTGTTTGCCTGATTCTACTATCTTGAAACATAATGTTCTGCCCTCTTACTTTCTGTTTTCAATGAAAATGAAATTTTCTATTTTAATCTGGAACTAAGCCGTTTTTAGAGTTCCTTAACTCTCTGCAGATGTAAAGTGAGTACTTTTTTCACTAAGGTACCTTATAGTATTTGTGACCCCAGTTCCATTACAGTGGTTGAGAAAATGTGGAGCCAATTTTCATCTTTCATCTTGATGGGGAGAGGAAGACACTGTAAAGTATTCAGTAATAAGGAATCACTTGGCTAAGAGGGTGAAGCCTCGTTCTAAAATGAAAGAATGATTTTTCAGACCACTACTAATGAAATTCCTTCCACAAAATTGCAAATAAGAATTTCCTATTCAGGGGCCTCATGGCTTTCAATTTCAATGAGTCAATACCCAGAATCCTGCCAGAACTGGTGTTATGATTAGTGTCTCATGTAAGGAGACAGAAGTTTCTCATTATTCCATTTTTTATTTTATTAAAAACATCAATTTTATGCCAAAGAGATAAGGACACCATATTAGTTTCCTAGGGTATCTGTAAAAAATTACCACAAACTTGGCTTAAAACAACAAAAATTCATTCTCTCATCATTCTGGAGGCTAGAAGTCCAAAGTCAAGGGGTTGATGGGGCCATACTTAGATGTCTCCAGGGAAGAATCCTTTCTCACTTCTTCCAGCTTCTGGTCTCCTGGCAATCCTTGGCCTTTCTTGGCTGGAGCTCCACCAGCTCCAACCCCTGCTTTCATCGTCACATGACCTACTCCCCTGGGTCTCTTTGACCCTCATCTCTTCTGATGAGGACACCAATCATTGGCTCTAGGGCCAACTTGGATCCACTATGATCACATCTCAGTTCTTAACCTTGATTACACCTTGAAAATGCTATTTTCAAATAGGTCATTATCCTACTCTGTTTGAGCTGTTATAACAATGTATCCTACACTGAGTGGCTTATAAACAACAGAAAATCATTTCTCACAGTTCCAGAGGCTGGAAGTCTGAGGTGAGAATGCCAGCATCGTCAGGTTCTGGTGAGAGCTCTCTTCTGTCAACTTCTTGTTGTATCCTCCATGGCGGAGAGCAGAGCAGGGGGAGGACACGCTCTGGTAATTCTTGGAAATGGGCTAATCCGATTCGTGAGAGCTGTACCCTTATGACCTCATCGAATCCTAATTACTTCCCAAGGCCCCCACGTCTTGATACCAAATACCATCTTAATAGGGGTTGAGTTTCAATATATGAATTTGGGGGAACAGAAACATTCAATCCATAGCAGTTATCTTCTGGGTTAGGTGGAAAAGAATTTGGGGGACACTAGTTAGACCCCTGGAGAAGGCAATGGCACCCCACTCCAGTACTCTTGCCTGGAAAATCCCATGGACGGAGGAGCCTGGTAGGCTGCAGTGCATGGGGTCGCTAAGAGTCGGACACGACTGAGCGACTTCACTTTCACTTTTCCCTTTCATGCATTGGAGAAGGAAATGGCACCCACTCCAGTGTTCTTGCCTGGAGAATCCCAGGGACGGGGGAGCCTGGTGGGCTGCCGTCTACGGGGTCGAACAGAGTCGGACACAACTGAAGCGACTTAGCAGCAGCAGGAGCAGCAGTTAGACCCCAGAGATACCACATCAAAAAGTTACATTTTAATATCATTCAATCATAATCATGACTTTTATTAAAAAACATTATGTCAGATTACACACAGGATCATCATTAAAAATACCTACAACTACTTCCCTTTGCTGTAAAGTGTGTCCCGGCAAGATGAGTGTCAGCAAATTAGGTGTTTGTAGCTGAAACTACTGGTAGTCTTTTGATTGTTGTTGCTTGGACAATTGTGAAGGGTCTGAATATTTTAACACTGTCATGTGGAAGCACTCATGCTAAGAAATCTAGTTTGGAATAACTTGCGGGAATATCTACTCTGTATGATGTAGAATAGATCTTTCCTCATGGAGCCCCTTCACCATGCTACCATCCTTCCTCCACCCAATGACCAGGATAAAAATGGAAACCAGCAAATGTACAATGAGTCTCTTTTTCTAATGGGAGAGACTACTAGCTAAAATCTGATGTCAGGACATTTACAGGACTTTAATTATCTGTACCTTTCAGGATGCTGAGTTGTAGCTTGCTCTGTTCAGGACACACTAGACCTGTGGCAGAAACTCCTTAGGTTCTTCAGCAATTCCCTACAGGTGGTGAGCATGGGCCCTGGGAAGAGGTCAGAGGTGAACAGTGGGGTTTGGTCTGTTCCCTAAGCTCAAGGAGTACACCTTTCATTGTCTTGTTATTGGTTACATTTTTCTCTCAAGTCCAGAAGTCCCTTTCTGCCATTAAAAGCTGTGACTAGCAGTTTATGATATTTTAATATTTAAAATGTCTTTATTGCATCATCAGTATTAGGTGCTTGATATCAAACAAATCAAGAATTAAAAGAGGCTATCAGCATTCAGAAAAGTCACATTTTGGTCAAATATACCATTTTGAAGTTTGACTTAGTTAAACATCAACATTCATTTGTGAGTTTTTTTTAACTATGTCAAACCACATAACCTCAGAATACAGAAATTCAAACTAAGCAATATAAACCCAAGGATATGTAGTAACAATTAAGCAGCAGTTGGAATGTATAAGTGCCTGTTAGAAGCACGAGAAAAGCTGTCCATTTGAAAGGAAGGAATCCAGGGTGTGAGTGCGGGAAGGAAGGGGAGGCAAGACTTTGTGGTTCCGATACTTGTAACTACACATGGCTTTTAAAAAATCAATCATTTTAGTTTGGTTTGTCTCCTGAACATAACCTCTGTTCATTTCTTTCAGTTCTTTGTTTCAACACCAGTGTTCAGCCATGATACCATTTCATACTACAAAATATTTAGTGACAAGGATGGCTACAAACATATTCACTATATCAGAGACACTGTGGTATGTTCCTTCCAAGATTTATCTCCTGAAAGATCATTCACTTGAGGTTGCTCAAATAACGCTCAGCTTCACACAACATAATGTTTGTCTTTTTATAGGAAAATGCTATTCAAATTACAAGTGGCAAGTGGGAGGCCATAAATATATTCAGAGTAACACAGGATTCACTGTAAGTATTGCATGAAGCTTGATGCACCATTCAGGTTTTAATTGGCACTGATGGATGGATGAAATCTACAGCATCACTGCTTTCAGTTAAGAGCATTTTTGTTACTTATTCTAAAGTGTAGTTCAGACAGCTGTGGTTTCATTAAATTACACATTCTTTAATAATTAGTCAACACAATTTCCTTTTTTGGAAAGAACATTTAGTAGGTGGTAATTTCTCTTCTGATAGTTGGTATATAATTACATTAAAAGTATAAAAGTTTTAAAATAGTAACTGGTCCTAAAGACAAATTTTCCCTCTAGCACTTGAAGCAATAAGCTAGATTCAGAAGTCCATGAGGGCAGCCCCTTGATAAGAAACATTCTTGCAGTGATTCATTGTTGTACATGTTTGAGATTATTATCTGTAATAGCTATTATTGATTAAGTGATTGCTGTGTACCACATAATATAAAGTAGAAATGATAATCCCAGTTTTACAGATGAGAAAGCTGATACTTGGAAATTTAATTAACTTGGGCAAGGCTACATAGTTAGTGGTAGAACTAGGATTTAAACCTAAAATATACTAAATCTAAGATTCTTATTATTAACCTCAACATGGGGCTTCTTTCTTCTAGGTATTTCCTTTTCAGTCCATCCTGTGTACTATCTAAATAGACCATCTTAAAATAAGCATTTTTGATCAAACATTTCTAATCAAGAATGTGTAGGGGTTTTTTTCCCCTTTATTTCTAATAAAGTCCAAATCTAGGGCACTCTCTTGTAACTTCCCTGCCATTAGCTTGAATTCTAAGAGCAAAAGAGGAAGATTAGTCCAGCTTCACTGGATAAAATTTGTTTAGAAACCTGTTGCCAATCCATGGAATTCTTTGAACTGTCAGCAAAGGAGTTTAGCCATTACATGGAGCAGCCATTAAAACTGCCCGTGTAAGATGAGTGACAAGATAAAACCTAATGGGAGATTTCAGGAATAATATATTTAGGAGGTTGGGGAAAACTGAAGGCAGAAGACCCTGGTATGGTCATAATCTAGGCCTGAGGGCACTGAAGCCTGAACTAGAATAGTGGCAATGAAATGCAGACGCTGAGAGAAAACTATGTCTCCATTTTTTTAAATCTTTGGAACATGGGATAGTGCCTGGCACAAAATAGTTAAATGAATGAGAGGAAGGGCAGACAGACAGTGAAGAGAGACAGAGGCTGAAAAGGTAAGTCAGTGGCTGTGAGGGAAAAGGGAAGGGAAAGAGGGAATGTGGACTCTGTTCTAAGTGTTAGAGACAAAGACAATTGAGAAACCTTTGACATAACAAAAAAACTATAGGAGGCAGTTTGGAAAAATCTGAGTAGTTTATTCACAGGTAGTTTGAGATGATGTGGGAAAAGCAAGTATAGTGATGTTTGGAGTCCTATGAAGTCAGTAAGACATTTAGGAGGATGCTGGTTTAGAAGGTAAAGTTAATAGTAGGAATCAGGTGTATCCTGTTGCCTTTTCCTTTTACTGGGGGTTTTCCCAGGTGACTCAGTGGTAAAGAATCCACCTGCCAACGCAGAAGACACAAGTTCTATCCATGGGCTGGAAAATCCCCTGGAAGAGGAAATGGCAACCCACTTCCGAGTTCTCACCTAGAAAATCCCATGGACAGAGAGCCTGGCAGCTACAGTCCATGGGGCCCCAAAGATTCAGACACAATGACCGTGCACACTGGTGCCTTTTACTGGGAATAACAAGGTTGTTGTTTCAGTGAGGATATACAAGTACTTGGGTGAATGAAAAGTTCTGAGAATTAAAAATAAGAAACCAAACCTAAAACTTTTAACATTTTATTGTGCTCTTTCTAAAAATTAAATGTCAGTTATTTTGTTATATTCAGATGAACTCACAGAGGAGAAAATCATGCCCATTAAATTGGATTTCCCACTTTGTTAAGACAGGTTAGAACTGGGACCGAGATACTTAAGTAACAAGCATGCTCTCTTGTGACTTGTTTTGCTTCTGGGTATTTAGCATGCTCCTTTGTGTGGTATCCTTGGGTAGATGAGTTTCCTGATTTATAAAAAAGTGATCTACTGTCAGTGCTTCTGTAAACTAAATTCAAAACATTCAAAAATCATAGACAAAATTAAATAGTATAGCACAAAGAAATCAGTAAACTGTTAATTATGGATTGGAAAGAAGTGATATTAATCAAACATCCTAGCTTAACCAAAAAAGAGTACTCAACATAATTTAATATTTTGCCTATAATTTATAAATATATTTGTGTAAATATATTTTATATATGTATAAGTCAGAGTACATAAAATTCAGAAGTATGAACAGCAACATTTTGTGTACATAAGCGCTAATTAATTGCTTCATTCCATTAAAGTTGGACTATATTGTTTACTATATATGATGATGAGATGGCTGGATGGCATCACTGACTCAATGGATGTGAGTCTGAGTGAACTCCGGGAGTTGGTGATGGACAGGGAGGCCTGGCGTTCTGCGATTCATGGGGTCGCAAAGAGTTGGACACGACTTAGAGACTGAACTAAACTGAACAATTCTATCACCATTTAGCCATCAATAATTATCTGGTAACTTCTGAATGTATTTTCAGGTTTTATTCTAGCAATGAATTTGAAGGCTACCCTGGAAGAAGAAATATCTATAGGTAACTTATGTCAATTCATTCTAATATTTTTATATATTGAAATTTGAATAAAAATCTATCAGAGTCCTCAGAATGTATAAAATATTTTTAAAAAGCTGAAATGTAATAAAATTAATTTATGAATTAAAATATTCAGAGAATGTGTATACTACATCACTATAAAAATATATGCCCTAACATACTAGCTAACCAAATGTTTTCAAAAAGAAAAATTAAGGAATTTTAATGCTGATGTAAACATGGCATTAAACATTTCAACTAAATTTAGAGGTAATTGAGAAAATTCATGTAACCCTCGTTCGTCAAGTTACTACTGTATACCATGCATTGTGTTTATTCCTATAATGCGTGATTTCTTTTAACATGACTTGCTTTGAGACTATTATGATTAGAAGGAATTCATCTCTGTTCATATGGTGATTGGAATAGTGCCCTGAATAGTCCCTTCTGGATATGGAAGTGAAAACAATAGCTTCCATGGGTTGGTGGTCTGCTATAGGCCTTGCACATTTTTATCTGCTTGATACATGTAATTTCATTTAATCACGACAACAACTCTATGCAGTCAGTGATGTTGCTGGGCCAGGATTTATACCTGGGCATTCTGAACTTGACCCCTTATTGCTAACTGCCTACCTAATGTTTTCCAAGATCACACCAAAATATAAATGTGATTACTACTAACTGTAGTGAGAAAATGAATTTTTCCTTCTGCTGCATTCCTCTGTTCTCTTCTGGGTCATAGCTTTTCATATGTTGAGAAAAATCCCCCTCTGAGGATAGCAATGACTGATCACCCTCTACCATGCTCAAGGCAAGTCGGGGCAGCAGTAGAAGGAACACTGCAGTGGCCACAGGTACACTTACCAGCCACATCAGGACTCCACCTCTGGCTGCATCCTGGCGTAAAACCACCTGGTCCTCCCCAAATGAGACTCTGAGGGTTTGGGGTAAGGTCTGGGAGTTGTATGTTAAAGCCAACTACTCAGAGAGTTTCCCCAGAGTGGTAGGTACAGGTTGGCTTGTGTAGGGCCATTTTGAGGGGGCATTTCCAAGAAGAGCTTCCATGAACCCAGATTTCCTGCCAAATAAAATGAAAGGCATGAGATCTACTGAGAACCATGTTTGTTTGGCTTTTTTCCTCCCCTTCTAGATATATGATAAGGACAAGAGATCCCCTTTTTGGTGATACTGTCAAATCTTTATTGTCTGTTTTGCCATGGGAGCACACATTATAGGAGGTATTGAGAAAATTCATGTAATACACATTCATTAAGTTAGTACTGTATACCAGCCATTGTATTTATTCCTATAATGTGTGATTTATTTTAACATGACTTGCTTTGAGCAGATGGGAGAGAGATGGTACATGGGACATGAAAGAACTATGCATTCTCAACCACTTTGTAAAGTAAGAGATTGATAGCTATGAGAAGTGACTACCTCGCTCCCATTTGAGGTGCTAGATATTTCTCCCACCGCCAGAAAACCGCCGAGGGCTTCTCCCTCAACGTCTGTGCCTATTCAGGCAAAGATGGATTGAAGATCAGATAAATCAAAATACTGTGATTCTCCCTTTACTTTAAATGATGTTGGCAACAGAAAAATAGTGAGCTTGATGTTAATATGTAAATCAGTCATTTTGCACAGAGTAGTACATTTTGATAAATACAATCTCAAAATTTCAGCTTTTAGTTTTATTTTCATTTCCCTCCAGAATTAGCATTGGAAGCCATTCTCCAAGCAAGAAGTGCATTACTTGCCATCTAAGGAAAAAAAGGTGCCAATATTACACAGCAAGTTTCAGCGACTATGCCAAGTACTACGCACTCGTCTGCTATGGTAGGTAACGGACCTAACACACGCTCTACCTCCTCTGCCTCTTTCCTTGTTCTTGTCACCATTATCTGATCAATCCTTAGCTACAGGTTATTGAGCACCTGTTATATGTGAGGACCTTATCTGCCTTATCTTATCTAATGCTTACGGGAAAAAATGTAAGGAGGTTAGGAAGGTATTATTATCTCCATTTTTTGCAGTTGAGGAAACAGACCTTTTGTAAAAGGTCCACACTGCTGGTAAGCATCAGAGCCAGATGGGAGTAAGAGTTTCTTGGCTGTAAATCCCAACCTCGTACCCACCATGTACCACAGCACCATGACGTTGTATTGTGAGAGCAATATCATAAAAAGAAGCATCCTCTGATAAAATGGTTCCTGGACTTCAGCCCCATTTGCTTGGAGAAATGACAGTCTCCTATAGCCAGGGAAAGAAATCTGAGCTGTTTGTCTTGGAGGCCAGCAATTCTTTGAACTATAGCTTCCATGGGTATGGAAAATAAGCTTTTGTCACCTAGTATATCCTTTCTGAATTTGAGAAACATGAAAAGTAATTCATTCAAGTATTAAAAAAAAAAAAAGCCCATAAAATATACTAGATGTTTCTTGGTTGTTTAGGTTACATGTCCATTTAACAAATAATTTCTATCCAGATAATTTCTTGGTTGTTTAGGTTACATGTCCATTTAACAAATAATTTCTATCCAGATAATTTTATTTTATGCATAACCTTTCATCTGTATCTTGAACACATAGCAAAGTTGGGTTAGGCAACCAATAAATCATTGAGATATGTTAGGTCCTTGCTAGTCATTATGGGGATTTTGGAAAACTGATCTGAAACGTATCTACCCCTCCATTCTTTGTTCTGACACCCCTTCCCCCACCGCTATTAATCCCTGAGTTTCCCTGAGAGTTCAGGGTGGACAGAAAACAAAAGGGAGTTATTACAAAACATAATGCCTTTCTTATTTCTGGTGTCAACTGCTGATATTCAGGTGGGCAGCTCAGAATATAAACAGAATCTCTGACTGATTTCAATCCCTGCTCAGTGTAGAGGACCCTGAGGTTCCCTTTACTTGCCAAAAGAAAAGTTACCCTGACATGCCACTTCTTCAGTCCAATCACCTGGGCCCAGACCCTCACCCCAGCTCTTTTGACTATGTGAAAATGAGTAAGCATTTTAATTCAAATGCTCCCTTCAAGATGGCACAAGATACCACTTTAATACAACACTTTCACAAAAGGTTTGGTCTGTGGCATCTCTGTAAAGTCAAAAGATTGTTGTTCATGACCATATGTGCTGATTGTGGCTACAGCATTTCAAGGTATACGTTAAATGTCCCTCTCAATTTATGTGCAACATTTTTCATCCCAAGCTACGTATTCGTGCAGCATATATTGAAGCTTACATGCCAGGCACAGGGTATCATTGAAATAACTGTCCTGAATCATCTGGTTGTCTATTTTCTCTCCTGGAGGCAGAATAAACTTTCTTTTCATCTTTATATTCATAAGGCCAAAAAAGAATGGTTAGTGCATGATAGACGTAGAATGTTTGTGGAACGAACTTAGGTAACTAGGGGAGATCAAAACATTGCTGCCTTTTGCAAAGCACACCCCAAGCCTCATTTTTATGCTGATATTTGTTGTTGTTCAGTTGCTAGGTTGTGTCTGTCTCTATGCAACCCATGGACTACAGCAACACCAGGCTCCTCTGTCCATGGGTTTTCCCGGACAAGAATACTAGAGTGGGTTGCCAATTCCTTCTCCAGGGGATCTTCCCGACCCAGGGATCAAACCTGCATCTCCTGCATTGACAGAGAGATTCTTTACTTCTGAGCCACTAGGGAAGCCCTTTATGCTGATATATTTACTGATAAAGACATCAGTGACCCTACTCATACAAACACATTTATAGTTTATGTATTCTGCATTTGTACAGTGCTTTAATGCTTTTTGAAAGCACTATACCACTTCTTAGTGTCTTCCTAAGATCTTCTTGAGCCTAAGTACCCCCTGAAGAGTAAGAAATCAAATACTAATCTCTCATCAAAAGTTGGTGAAAGACTCCTTTCTGGAACTTGAATCGCCTGACTTTTCCACACTCACTCTTCCTCGGCAGTATGGTAATTTCCCATTTAGCAAAAAATATACTGTGTGGGAAGCATCACATCGTCTGGTGTTTTTGAAGCTCCAGTAAAATGAGTCACTGCACCATCATAGGAAAAACCTTGAAATCTTCCCCTTTAGGACTAAGAGTAAAGCTTCATTATGTAACTTCAAACTCTCTGAGAGAGATGGTGAGTAAATCCCAGATAATAGGACTGAAGTAGGTAAAATCATATTGATGATGCTAATGGAACAAAAGCAGGGCAAAGAATACTCTGCCACTAGGGCCACACCTTCAGGCCACTTGTGTCAAGGGCAGTCGGTCATTAGTTTGTCTCATAGTTTGGACAAAAGATATATGCTAGTTATCCCTACTGGAACTGCACACCTATGAACATCCCATAAGGTGGGTGCTGTTTGACTAAAGTTTAGAAATTCAGATTCATGTCTCATTTTCTTCAGTTTAGTTCAGTTCAGTTGTTCAGTCGTGTCTGACTCCTTGTGACCCCATGAATCGCAGCACACCAGGCCTCCCTGTCCATCGCCATCTCCTGGAGTTCACTCAAACTCACGTCCATCGAGTCAGTGATGCCATCCAGCCATCTCATCCTCTGTTGTCCCCTTCTCCTCCTGCCCCCAATCCCTCCCAGCACCAGAGTCTTTTCCAATGAGTCAACTCTTTGCATGAGGTGGCCAAAGTATTGGAGTTTCAGCTTTAGCATCATTCCTTCCAAAGAACACCTAGGGCTGATCTCCTTTAGAATGAACTGGTTGGATCTCCTCGCAGTCCAAGGGACTCTCAAGAGTCTTCTCCAACACACAGTTCAAAAGCATCAATTCTTCGGTGCTCAGCCTTCTTCACAGTCCAACTCTCACATCCATACATGACCTTACATGCTAACAAAAATTACAATGTGTATTTGTACATTTTAATAATGTTGAAGAAAATCTAATCAAAATGAAAATCTCTGAAATTAAATTCTATAAAATTGAGACTCCACACAGTAAGTATTGCTGGTTTTTGAGGGAGCCTAATAAATGATATCCTTTCTCCTCGCTCTCAGGTCAGATTGAGGAGTCAGGCAGGAAATCAAAATATAAAGGTTAACTGGAAAGGTTAACTGCCTATAAAGGTTAATTGGAAAATGGGACTAAGACCCCAGAATCACAATTACTCATACAAATGTGGGTGTAACCAGACAGCCTCTGGCTTCGCCCGTGGGGCCTGCCACTTTTAACACTTATAGCACACTGAGAAGCAAGTCAAAAGCATCTTCTCTGTAGGCCAAAAGATGTCAGGTGCAAGGCAGAAGAAGGAACTACTCACATCCAGGGTTTCTAATAACTTTACAAACATATTTCTAGGTATTATTTATTCTATAGTTCAAGTAATAGTTTTTTTTAAAAATATTTACAGATATTGTTAAAATGACCAATTTTTGGACTTCCCTGGCAGTCCAGTGACTGGGACTCCATGCTTCCGCTGCACTGCAGGAGAGAAAAAATTAGATCCCTGGTTGGGGAATTAAGATCAAAAAAAAGAAAAGAAAGGGGGCCAATTTCTGCACAGAGAACCTGAATTCCATGTCAAAATATATGGTGGACACTGGTTTGCCACTCAGACCTCCTACCTTCAGGACTGAGTCGTCATTTCTCCAGCTGCTGAAAGAGCTGGTGGCTAAAAGCTTACAGCTGGGCCCGCTGCACCCAAGCCAGAGATCACTCGTCTCTCAGGCCAAAACCAAGAATCACTCCATTCTGGGAGATAAAAGGCAAACTAGTTGGCTCCATTCAAGACAGCGCCGAAGGCCAGCCAGCTCCAGAGCTCCCAGTGAGGTTGGCTGAGGTCTCTGTTGTGACTGCATCCCGCCCCACTTTCCCTCAGTACCCCCCCTTTTTTTCTCTTCCCCCACAGCTGGGATCCTAATACAGCACCCCAGACGAACTTTTGGTGCACAAAACAGACCTCCTTCTAGGTCTGTTTCGTAGGGAATGTGTCCTGTCACAGCATTTTGAACAGGAAATATTTTCTGTATAAATTAATTTCTGCCTATAGCAATTAAGGGGGCTTTCCTAGAGAATCAGCTGGTAAAGAATCTGCCTGAAATGCAGGAGACCCGGGTTCGATCCCTGGGTCAGGAAGATCCCCTGGAGAAGGAAATGGCAACCCACTCCAGTACTCTTGCCATGGAGAATTCCACGGACGGAGAAGCTGGACAGGCTGCAGTCCATGGAATTGCAAAGAGTCGGACACAACTGTGCGACTAATTTCATAGCAATTAAGTGAAAGCAAAAAAAAGTTGCTGAGCTCAACCTACCAAAATAAACTGAACATTGAACCAGGAAGCAAAATTGAAAATATAATCTGAGTATTGGTGAAGTTAAAGACACAGCTAAAACTGGCCCATACAGCATATCTTCCCAGAAGGCCATTTATCACTGCCGCTTCCCATTTGTGTAATTAGATACTGACTATTTAGGATCACTCTTGGAAATATATACAAGCAACTATTCTCCTATGACTGTTCTTTGACTGGGCTCTGGTCTCATGTATTGTTTGAATGTAACTTAAAAGGGAATGTTTACTTCTTTATGGGAGAAAAAAAAATAGTTGCATAATTAAAAGAGGTAATTGAGCTTGACAGCAATCATAAATACAACCAGCAATTCTTACTGAAAGCTAAATGTTATTTGAAAACTAAGCCATGCTTTTGTTTCATCCTCTGCACAGGCCCAGGCCTCCCCATTTCCACCCTTCATGATGGCCGCACCGACCAAGGTACTGTCTCCTACATGCTGTGGTCTTAAGAAATCCTGGACTCTTGTGACACTAGAGAAAGCAAGACAGCTTCCCCACACCAGCAAGGGGAACAGTGACATATAGCTTATTGCATAGCTTTTGATTATATTGATCAACCTATTCTTTGTCAAACCTGATCAGATGAAAGTTAATTATTATTTGCAGTAAGAACCTGGCATAAAGCAGATGAGTTATGTAAGACGAATTAATCCTGTCTTCGCCAATCACCCTTATAAAAACACAGAAGCTTAAAATTGGAAGGAAACTGAAGATTTTTAGTACACTCTCCCTCCCAAATAAGAAGGCCTGTTTTTTGTTTTTTTTTTTAACATCCCGAACTGGAGATGAGTTCCGGATATAACTCCAGTTCGAAGCAGAGGGTGACTATCATGCTAGCTTTTTTGTTTTAACAGCTACATCACACTGTTGCCACGTATGAGAGCCCTGAAATTTGGAGGCTCTTTCCATTTGCAGCTGCTATCAAGGCAGATCTCCTCCATCCTGTATTCGTGATATTGGTTCAAAAATAGTTCACAGCTCAAAGATGACCATTTTTACTCTCGACGGAGATATACAAGTGTATAATTGCCCTGAGACTCTTCCTGCGGTTCTCTGTTACCTTTTGATTTACTATGAGACATTGTGGGGTTGAAGTTGATGGAATCTAAGGGCAAAAAGGGACTTCAGCACTTAAGCCTGTGATTGTCCTTGGACAGCTTTGGTGACAAGTCAGGAGACTGACTGCTTTGGAATTAGTTTGGCTGCCAGCTCAATGGCCTATGCACAGGTGAAAATAAGGCAATGAGGAAAATCAGAGTCCATTCAGGAGCTCAGGACAGGACAAGCATTGAAATAATGAAACTGTGAATTTAGTTTCGTTTTGAAGTTTTGGGGGTTTTGTTGTTTTTTTTAACCTTGTGTCTAATAATGAAATACTTTAAAGAATAACAGATTGTATTTCTGAGTTTGGCTCATTTCAACCTTCAGTGAGAGAAATTTTAAAGCAAGACTAGTTTCAAATTTCTAAGTCTTTGTTTTAATGGAAATCACCATAAATGTGTAATTCTCATTTGTTCTCAAAAGAGAACACAATCTCTGATTTGCATAAAATAATCTTGATAACTTTTAGCCATTTGAATCCGGGGAAAATAATTGCATGACTGCAAAGTAAAGGTCAGCTTCTCTTTTTTAATGAATTTCCACTTTCTTACTATTCTTCTCATATTTCTGCTAGATACCAATTTTTGTACTGATTACAAAACTTTATCACCTCATTCAGTACTTACAAAATAGGTACAATGTTCATGTGTCTATATATGTTATATGTATTTACATGTTTTTAACTCTCAAAACCAATGAAAATTCTTTTATAGTGCAGTTCTGCAAACTTGCCCCATGATGAAATTCTCCAGAGAGGTTTATTATAAATATAGGTTCTCAGGCCCGCCTCCAAAATTCCAGTTTAATAAGTCTTATATTGGGCTAGGGAATCTGTATTTTTAATCAATTACCAGATAAGTTTTAGAGTAGCTTTTCAGAGCAGATTCTGTGTCTTCTATTTATTTGTAGTTTCTCTTTGCATTTGGTGCCAAAATTTTTCATTCAATACAGATTTATTAAGCACCTATTAAACCAGGCACTTTGCTAGAAAATACATCCTAAAAGTGAACAGATATTGCATTAGAGATGGTCCTGTTCTCAGGAGATTACAGGTCAGTGGGGAATGCAAAAGTGTGAACAGACAGTTACAACACAGTGGGATTAAAGTATTAAGATAGGGAAAGTAGAGATTCAAGAGAGCATATTAGCAGGGCTCCTCCTCTGGAATAGGGGGTTAAGAAATGTTTCCTAATGATGACTACGTCAATCTTAAGACTCATAAATACAAGGGAGAGGTTGATGCTGTTTGGATGTCTAACTTGGTCAAATGGATTCACAATGATGCTTTTTCTTGAAATACGGGACCCACAATGGAGATAACGTTTTTGGAGAGGTGATGAATTTTGTTTTGAATATTGAGTTTGAGGTGCTGATGACACGTATCCAAAAGGAGCTGTCCTGGAGTGACATACTTTTGGATCTGGATGTTGGAGGATTAGTTTGAGTTGAAGATAACTATCGGAAAGTTATTCATTTATGGAATACCTGGTTACTTTGTGGAAATGGATAAGAGAGCAGAGTGGGGAAAGTGAGGGTGGGCAAGGGTAGTAAAGAATGAGCCTAGAGTAAAATTGTGCAGAACACCAACATGAGAAATGGAAAGAGAAAATGAACCTATAAAGGAGACTGAGGGCAGAGAGAAGGAGAAGGACACCCTTGAGAGTATGGACTCATGGCATGCAGGGGAGAAGAGGATCTCAAGAAAAGGGAGTGCTCGACTGTGTCAAGCACTTCAGAGTGAAACAAGACTTGCCCTAAATCAATGAGCTTAACAAAGTAATGATGAGCATTAGCTTAGTCAGAACAGTTTCAGTGGAGCAGTGGAGGTAGAAGCAAGATTGAAGTAAATTTAGGTTTGCATAGGACGTAAGTAAGTAAAAAGAGACTATTTTCAATAGGTCTGACTGATGAGTGGAGGAAAGAGGTGAATAATCCTGGAAGAGATCGATAGAGGTTTAAATTAGCTTTTGAAAGCTGATAAACATTTGAGAATGGTTGAATGCTGATGGAAGAAATGTGGAGACCATGGTTGAAGACATAAAGGAGTGGATGTCCCTCCACTCTGGGTAAAGTGGAGTCCAGAGACAGGTGAGGAAATTAATCTCTGGCCTTGTGATGAGAGACAGTGAGGAAATTTCTGATGTAATTCTATGAAAGTTTGCAGAAAATAGGGCTTTCCTGATAGTTGAGTTGGTAAAGAATCCACCTGCCACAGTTTGTAGAAAACAGTGCAATGGCTATATTTTCTCTGCAAAGTGAAGTAAAGTCATTGGACAATAACAGATAGCACTTGACCCAGATGCTAAAAAAACATAGAAGAGTTGACACTTGACATGGAGGACCCATTTGAGGCTTAGGAACTTCAGACACAGCAGATTTTCATTAAAATTGCTCAGCTGATTGAATAGCCTTATTTATCAGGTTTCCTGAAGATTCTTCACATAATTTAATCAATGAATAATATATCATAGTTAACATGATTTTAACAAATAAATCAGATGTGATCTATCATTCTTACACCTTGATTTCATCATAATGAAGAGTCTCCAAATATACGGAGAACACAACCACATATCATGTACTTGGTACTGAGCATGCTGGGCATCGAGTATACAATGATGAGTAAAAGAAGGTAAAAGATATAGTCTGGGCTGTATCAATCCTTGCCATATTATATACTTCCAAGGCAAAGCCACATAGAGAAGTCCAATTGCAACTCCTCCCTCTCTTCACAGCCCTATGAAATTCTATTTTGCTCCATGAGGTAGGAAAATTGCTCATCCACTATCCATAAAGATGCAACTCTGGACTGTAGAAGCATTAATAATCTTTTCTATTCAACTTGTCATTTCAGTAAGTCCTTAACTGGAAACAGACTAGAGAAGGAATCAAGGTCAACCCAATCAGGCAACATCCGTGGATTGTCTCAGACTTCCAGCATCTGTTGGCAAAATGATAAACATGGTCTAAGTAAATATTACAGCCACTCTGTGTGCTTATTCCACATAGATTCCCTTTATCCTTGACAGTTCCACAATCAGAACCCGCACACAGAGAATGAAGGACTGGCTCCATTGTACTTAAGAACTGAGTATTCATTTAACTCATTTTTTTAGTTTTGAGTTTTTAATTGAAATATAGTTCATCTATAATGCTGTGTTAGTTTCAGGTGAATAGCAAAGTGATTCAGTTATGTATGCAAGCTAAGTCACTTCCGTTGTGCCCAGCTCTTTTCGACCTCGTGGATTGTAGCCTGCCAGGTTCCTCTGTGCATGGGATTCTCCAGGCAAGAGTACTGGAATGGGTTGCCTTTTTCTCCTCCCAACCCAAGGATCAAACCCACACCTTTTACATCTCCTGCATTGGCAGGAGCATTCTTTACCCCTAGCACCACCTGGAAAGTCCTTAAAGTGAAAGTGAAATTCGCTCAGTTCTGTCTGAGTCTTTGTGACCCCAAGGACTGTAGCCTGCCAGGGTTCTCTGTTCATGGAATTTTCCAGGCAAGAATACAGGAGTAGGGGCCCATTCCCTTCTCCAGGGATCTTCCCGACCCAGGGATCAAATTTAGGTCTCCTGCATTGCAGGCAGATTCTTTACCTTCTGAGTCACCAGGGAAGTCCATATATATATATATATATATATATATATATTCTCTTTCATATTCCTTTCCATTATAAGGTGTTACAAGATACTGAATGTATTGATAGTTCCCTGTGCTATACACTAGGTCCTTGTTATTTATCTATTTATACACAGTAGTACATATATGTAAATCCCGGCCTCCTAATTTATCTCTCCCCATCTCCTGCTATTCCCTTTTTTAGTTTTAACTTTTAAATTGCCACAACTATCTCTTTCCTGATGGATTATCCAAAGTTAAAATGAAATGTATTATGTATCTTATACAACTCATACCAAAACATCTATCCTTGTTCTAAGATTAAATGTAACACATTGGAGCAAAATGCCATGAGTACATGAAAACTGAGAGTTAAAAGAGAAGTGGTTTGGCAAACTTAGTGTAGTTACAAGTACTCCCCCAGCTCCCCATCTTTAAGGACCACTTCTTTAAAAAAGCACAAAAACAAGGAGTCCACAGGCCTGCTGTGTCTCAGAAGTCATCCAGACCCTCTTTTTAAAAATAAAGCTACAAACGTCACTTATTATTCAAAAACCTAACTTTTCTCAGGAGATCAATGGATTTGTTCAGTTAAACAGCAGTTTTTTAGGAGATCTTTTCCAGGTTCCCCCTTTGAGAGTTCTCTTTAGGAGTCTTGGGTTGGCTCAGATGGTAAAGAATCTGCCTGCAATGCAGGAGAACCAGGTTCACTCCCTGGGTTGGGAAGATCCCTTGGAGAAGGAAATGTCACCCCACTCTAGTATTCTTGCCTGGAGAATTCCATGGACAGAGGAGCCTGGAGTGCTACAATCCATGGGGTCACAAAGAATCAGACATGACTGAGTGACTAACACTTTATGATGAATGACAAAGATCATAGTGTGTATATATGGTTGTCCTACTAAGATATATAACTACCTTGAAAGAAAGGATTTGAAGGAATTGATTGCACAGTAATTTAATTACAAAAAAAAAAAAAAAGAATATCCTATATTAAGCAAGTACAGCAGGAAGAGTTTAAGAAAGAAACAGATATGAAAAAATCACAGACTTAATATTTGATCTTGTGCACTGAAGATTTAAAAACAAACTTTATAGCTATATACTTAATTGCTTTAAATATGAAGTATCAGCAATATGGATTTTATTTCTACCACTTTTGTTTTAGTGAATATTTTTTTCAAAATGCTACCTACTCAGGGTACTTATTAAAAAAAAGGTTGAACACAGGAAAATGTGGCTGAAAAAGCATTGTTACTTCTGTGATTCTGCTCAAAATGTGTTTTGATGCCATCAGGGTCAGTTTAGGAGACAATGATTGAGGTCTTTTACAAGGTCATCCCTGCTTTAAAGCCTGTATTAAAAATCTGCTTGTCAATATGAAAATCCTTAAGCAATCCATATACCATTTCAGTTTCATGCATAGTAAATTCAAAGACATTTTAAGAAAGAAATTTTTTATAGAACTTCTATTAATTAAAAATGAACTTTTTTTTTTAAGAAATTAAAATCCTGGAAGACAACAAGGAATTGGAAAATGCTTTGAAAAATATTCAGCTGCCCAAAGAAGAAATTAAGAAACTTAAAGTGGATGATATTAGTAAGATCTTTAAAAACTTCTCATGAATAAATATGAAGCTGAGCACTTATCTTGCTTATTAAAAACAAAATTGTAGGGTAAATATTATAGTACAACCCTATAATATTACAGGATCTTAATTTAAAAGTCTTACTGTAGCAGTAAGGTTTTATGAAATATCTTTCATATGTTTGTGAATAAGGTTGATATTTTTTCTATAGCTCCATTTCAACACTGATTTTTTAAAAGTTTATCTAATTTTAATTTTAGAATGCATGCTTCTAGAAAAACAATAGTTCGATATTTCTAATAACTTGTAAATTAGACAAAATACATAATAAAAATCAAGAAAAACATAGTCTTGATTCTTCACAATTTACTAATTATAAGTTGATTTTATATTATATATTATTATTAAAGAAAATAAATAATGCTGAGTATAGTGGAATGAAGATTTTTCTCTGTTTTTGTTTTTCAAGCATTGTGGTACAAGATGATTCTTCCTCCTCAGTTTGACAAATCAAAGAAGTATCCCTTGCTAATTCAAGTGTATGTAATATTTTCTTTGGTTTAAAAACTGTTTATTGAAAGCATGCTGTATTAAATACACATTTGTGAGATAGAATGAACCATTCTCCTCGGTAACAGTTCCTATTGATGCTGTTTTATATATTCCCCAACTAATCAGAGTAAATAAAATATGGCTATTTAAAATAGCTTGAGAAAGTTTTGAGATTTTTAGATGGACTTGCTTGCATTTGCTGTTTTGAATTTCCTTTGTGTGGCAAATTGCCTAATGTGTCAGAATACCTTTGAGATAGAGAAATTGCAGCCAAAAAAATATTGTAAATCATCTTCACATCTTATGTAATTGAGTTAGAAATGAAATAAGGGAATGGAATACATTTTGTGGAATCACACCCCAAATCAGTGCTGACCTACACACAATTTGCTTAAAACACCATGCATTTTTTTTAGTATATCTTATGCCTGCTTTTAGCAAGTGGCAGGTGGCAGAAATGACGAAAAACCCACACATATTCCTTGAAATGCCAACCCTAGATGTATCCGTTTTGGGGAATAGGAGGGGCTGTGTCCCAGAACAACTTCCTTGTAGCAAACCTCTGGGAAAAGCCTGGTCCTCTCTTGATTCTGAGCCAGTTCTAATGCTGCTGTTATTGAAATTTTATCATACAAATGTACTGGGAAATACTAAAGGCAATTCTTGGCCCCGATGGGAAGTTGAGTTTCACAAAAACATCAGAGATTCTCTTTCTTTTTTCCCCTTAGGTATGGTGGTCCCTGCAGTCAGAGTGTAAGGTCTATATTCGCTGTTAGTTGGATATCTTATCTTGCAAGTAAGGAAGGGATAGTCATTGCCTTGGTGGATGGTCGAGGAACAGCTTTCCAAGGTGACAAACTCCTGTATGCAGTGTATCGAAAGCTGGGTGTTTATGAAGTTGAGGACCAGATCACAGCTGTCAGGTGAGCGCCTTCTCATTCAAACAGAAACTGATGTCAGCAAAAGTTATGCAATAACTTCTGGGTTTCTCCATCCTTAATGCCTTAATGCTTTTTGTCTGTTTTCCTAACATCATCTAAAGCTATCATTAATCATCAAGGGATATTTTTACCCAATATGAGAAAAAAATTATTCACGGAAAAGAGTAGAAAAATAATTCGTAGTGAAAGATGATAAATACTCTCTTTCCATGGTTTAGTCATTCTAATAGCCTTTCATTAACATGGCTCACAATTAACAGAAAAATTTGTATAACTCTAGGAATGGTCTGTAGAAAACCGGACATCTGAGTGCTCAAGCCTTGTGGATTCTACCTCATAAATTCAGAAATGGCTCAAGATTTCATCGGCACTATGCACTTACAGATATCAGACATTCATTTGTAATTAAACTATCATATTAGCAAGAAAGTGTTTTCCTACTTTCACTTGACCAAAAAACAATTATTTTATGTAATGGAAATTACATTATGAAAACATTTAGAGGAAATACAGATTTAAAATCTGACTTCTTCCCAATTACATTCTCAACCACAATTTATGGCTCAATCATTTCTTCCTGAAAAAAAAAAGAGTCACCAAAATTGTTCCTAATTTGGAAGCACTGTGCAGGATTCTTCTGGATATTTCTTATAGCTGTCAGGTTTCTGTTATTATGGTATGAGTAGGTGACATTAGAGAATAGTAGCTTGTAAATGCACAAACTAACAGTCTGATTGCACTCTTGGTCATGGATATACGTGCATGCATGACAGCTAAAGGTCAAACAATGCTTCACAGAAAGAGCAATTTAGAAAATTAATTAGTATGTTTCTTTTATCATCCTAATATCACTAATGGTTATTGATTTCTGTGTAGCACACAGAACACAGACTGTATTTAACAAATAGGAGCCAGGCCCAGACAACACTTTTCTGTATTTTTTGTCTCTAATCAAAGCAGAAGAGTTTAGACTCACAAGTGATATTTTTTTTAAAATAGAAAAGTAATCATATGCTTTTAAACTTTCATTCTGTGGACACTAATTACACACACACACACACACACAAAAACCATTCAATTAAAAGCAAAGTCTATTTGGATAAAATCTAACAAATTAATAAGTAAATTATTAAATAAGGTTACACAATCTGTAGGCATTATTCACACTTAACTTCTAGGAGGCTCTGTCTTTCCTACTCACCCAGATTTTTGGCCTTTCCACTGTTTCAACTTTTTTGAGAGATACTTCTGTGTGACAGAGAGTCATAGGAAAGGTAATTCAAAGAAAAATCCCAAGATACAATGTCTCATATAAGACTATGGTATGCCTTACAAATATTAACGCAGCTATCAGCATTATAGACTTAATTCTTTTTTGGCTGTGTGTCACACTTGTTTGTATTAAACCATGCAATAAAACACCAGGGACACGTAATCGTGGGACAATATCAAAGGACAGAGCTGTAAACTGCGGTTTATAATTCAACTTTCCAAAGTTGGTAGAGCTAAAAAGTGATTTGTTTGGTGTTGATTAAAAACAATCATTACCATCATACATCATTATATGTTTGTGCATTTATTTATCACCAAAAATGTGGCATTCAAATTTAAGAGGAATACCTCAAGAAACGGAAGAGATAGAATAGATAACTTCTGAAAGTTTTTCTTTGGATGAATTGAAAATTTAAACCTGATATCCATGCATTGACCTTAACATAAATTGTTATTTCTGTTCAACACATAGAACAGAAAACCACAAATTCTATTGATTTTTCACAATAACATAAATGACGCTTAGAACTGAAATGAAGATTGGACCAGAGGCTGTAACTGTCTACCTTTACCTCCTCTGAGCCATTTTTGGATGGAACCTGAAGAAAGTTTTTGTACTGTAGATCAGACATATGTTCACTCATTGACTCAGCCATTCAAGAGCAGGTGAAGTAGTATATGCAATTACAATACTCTGTATAAAATCATGCAATTTACAATCTCAGCTTTCAGTGCACTTGCAGTTTCTGAAGAGAGAATAAACCACGTGGAGCTTTCTGTATTTGCCTCAGTGAACAGGGGTGTCTGTGTGGCCCATGCAAAGTGCATCTGCAGCAGTGGAGATGCCAACTGGCCTTCACCTTGCTTGAAGCCACTATTCTGCCAAAGTACAAGGGAGGCCTGGAAGCCTGATGTTTTGAGAAGACAAAAGCTAGAGAATAGATTCATAGTGATAATTCTGGAAAGAATTCAATCACATATTTTCCAGAGAAATATTTTAGGAATCAGACCCTGAATGTCTGACCTGAAGACTTGGGATTGTAATCCCTCTATGGTAGCCCTCCAACTCTTGTTGCTGTCTTTCAGTCACTAAACTGTGTCTGATTCTGCAACCCCACCAGGACCGTAGTCCTGGTGGGGTTGCAGTCCCCAGACCGTAGTCCACCAGGCTTCTCTGTCCATGGTCCTCAAATTACCTCTTCCTGCAAAAAAAAAAAAAAAAGAAAGAAAATGAAATTTGTTTCCTTGAATCTCTTAGGAAATGCAATCAGGCTAAATTTTTTACATAGCAAAAAAATCATATGTACATATTTGAAAATACTAGTAAATTCTAGTCAAGGTTGAGAAATAAATTCAACGAAGCAAAGCAGGGGGAAAAAAAGCCCTACAGCTGCACAAATTTTGAATGCCCCAAAGGAAATGCATTTGAGGTCAAAGCTTAAGTAAAACTGAGACCTATGTTCTTCAGTCTCCTTTGCAAGTGGTACACATGCAAAGTGGTACACATTCAGTAGTTACAGGGTCAGATCTGTTCATTTGGGGTAAGTTTGGCACTTTAGACATTCCCACAATTTTGAAACTTTATATAACTTCAGGGATAGTGGTAAGAAAGAATTATATGAGAAACAATATACTGTTATACATGATACCAATAAAAACATTTCCAAAATAGAATAATAATCAATCAATAGGGTTTCAAACTGATCTTTAGCCTAGGGTTATTTTTAAGAGAGAAAATTTGTAATGTCCAGACCAGTCTCCAAAATTAGAAAAACATGCTTTTTCCCTTGTTATTAACATTTGTTGATTTAACTACATTATTGGCAGTATTTCTGATAACCCTCCTGAAAGCTCTTCAGAATTTTGGAGGTAAATTTTATAAAGCTTGGTTGGTCTCAAAGTGCTCAGATTATCTAGCTAACCTTTAACCTAGTCTTGCCACATTAAGTGTTAATGTTTCATTTCCATGTTAACTATTGCGCTATCATTTCCTGTAAATGTCATCCTTTTGGAATAAACCTAGGAAGGGAGCTGTTAAGAATTTCCTGTTCCCATGTATCACCTGTTATTTGCTTTTACCCCAGATGCAAGGCAATATGATTGCTAGCTTCTGGGAGATCATAAAATCATGATTGATTTTATGGCTTCGAACTGGCTTCAAGCACTAGCAGCAAGATTGCTTTGTTTGGTTTTTTGTGTGTGTGTGTTTTTTTTTTGACAAAGAAAGTGAACCTTCTTTTCTTCCATTTGGCTTTTGAAGTTTGTGGGCAAATTGCCAAAATACCACAGTTGACAGCCCGTTTTCTCTACCTACTGTGAACAAGCATCCACACAGGTAGCAACTCTCCGATTGCTACTGCATTTCTCCCCTGAAGACGCCTCAGTGTCCTTCAGAATTAGTGTCGAGTAAGCTGTGACTGACGGGGCTTCTTCCCATCTGTTTGTCCCGGGCATCTGCCCAACTCCTCTGTGCAGCAGAAACGTGCATTTTGAATACATGCAACGAGCAAAATGGTTGCTGTGAAATCCCTTTAAGAAATTCCATTATTCAACTAACGCAAATCACTCCATTCTAGTTCCAGAGAAGAATGAGGAAGGACATTAATGTCACTTAAGGCAACCAAAAACAAAAAAAGTTTTTCTGGTCATGAGTGTCACTTTGTCTCATCCCCTTCTTTTCCTTCACTGTCCCATCCAGGCCTCTGTAATGGCTCATTCACTTTGCTTTTTTCTTCCACTGCTTCTGTTTCTTTGAGAGTTTCTTCTATCAAAACACTCCCTAAATAAATCACAATGGCTCTCGAATACCAGACTTCAGGTAAGCATGGAGTA
>NW_011495014.1:7142393-7154453 GCF_000754665.1 Bison bison bison
GGAGTAAATTAGCCCAAAACACTCTTGCTTTGTAGCAGCAATGCACTTAGATTTCTGAGAGTTTCCCAGGACTTTCTGAAGGTCACCATTAAGCATGGCCCTTTGCTCCTAAGGAGAGATTTGTCTTCAAACTTGATTTCAAATGGAGGGTCTTTTGTGATGGAGCTTGAATGAATCATGTTCATATTCTAAAAGATACATGTAGTTGTCCAAACCATGATAAACAGAGGGTATCTAAATATGATATGAGAGAGGGATAGGTATTTTTCCATGGATGGATGTGACCAAAAATGAGACAGAGATTATAATGTGTGCGTGTGTACTAAGGCTTCAGTCGTGTCCAACTCTTTGCTACCCTATGGACTGTAGCCTGCCAGGCTCCTCTGTCCATAGGATGCTCCAGGCAAGAATATTAGAGTGGGTTGCCCTGCTCTTCTCCAATTATAATGCATGTCAACTTAAATAAAAGGTTAAAATGAGGCAAACTCAAAATTGTTTAAAAATGAGTTTATTCAGGTATAGCAGAGGAATTGCAGTTCTAGACTCACAAACTATTTTAGCAAGCTATAGGCCAGTTCATTGAGGGTTTGGGATAGGCTGTATTATAGGCAGGGAATATAAGGAGGGAAGAGTTCAGTGAGAGTCTCTTAAAATCAAAAACAGAGACAAACTTTGACTACTACCTGGGCAGATAAAACTAGTCCCATCACACAAAGCTCAATTCAATGTATTTTGAGGAACTAACCTGACTTGGGTTATTTCTTGTTCTGGTCTCTGGAAACCATAAGCAAAACTTTCCAAGGTTGATATGAGGCCAACTCTCTATCATTTAAGAAAATTTCAGTAATATCAGTTTTCTGTACATCAGGCATATATGGAAATCAGTCTCTTGCAGTCCTGAGGGCACTTGTGTGTGATTTTCATTTTTATTTTTCAGTCCCATTTTAGATTGAAATTCTTTCACATTAACACGTAAGCAAACAAAATCAGAAGAAATTAATAAAATTTAAAACAGGAACAACAAACCCTTTTTTTTTTCCCCAAAAAACTTGCAGATTTGGAAATTTGGTTCCACTCAAAATACTATTTCTTCTGGTGTTACTATGAGCCTGTATCTCTCTCTTTTTTACTTATAAATAATTTAACTACATTTAATATCAAACTCAAAAACAGGTAGCTGTAGTCTGAGAATCTGAACTAACCATTTACTTCTTCAGTGCATTAAAAAATTATTTCCCCTTTTGATCAATATTCATTTGCTGACTGTGAGCTTCTTCACCTGAGCCCCAAGTAACACCAGGACAATTAGGGTAGGAGGCCTTACAGCCAGGAGAGTACTACTCAATAGATGTACCAGAGAGTTTAACAGCTCCTTTTATCCTTTGCAGAAAACACAATAATATTATTTTAATTATTTGTAAATGCAACCTTATTATGCATGTGTTTAAACAAAGAAAATGTAGCGTTTCTATTAAATCTTTGGATTAAATATGCTTGTGTAATGAAGTAAATGTCATGTGTACACACTTAAAATTCTAAAAATTTGTTTCTTTTACTTTAGAAAATTCATAGAAATGGGTTTCATTGATGAAAAAAGAATAGCCATATGGGGCTGGGTGAGTTGTTTTATATGTTTTATGCCTGTTATTTGGTTCAGCAATCATCATTTTCTAAAGTGTTCGCTTATAAGATTTCTCATGAAATGTTAATGTTGCAACATAATTTGATCTGTCAATGGAAACAGTCAATTTGGATAATCTGGGCTTCAAAGTGGTGGCTTTCAGCGTTTGTTCCTTTTTTAAAAATCATTTTGTTTCTCCTTTGTATAGAAAATTAACTCATAATTGATACTCTTTCACTTAATTTCTGCTATTAGAGTATATAAAACTAAATCATATTTATCAGAAGTTTAATTCCCTTTGTTTTTTTAGAGTTAACATATTTCTTTTATACCTCATCATTTCATTTTAATGAAAAGCTACAATAAAGTTGAAAATTACAGGAAATTTCAAAGTATAAATTCCTTAGGACCCAGTCTATCCTAGTCATATCTTGGCTATTTGATTCTTATTTTTGTAATCAAAATTTTCCCCTGAACTAATGTTAATTTCTGCTAACTGGAAAGAAATAATTATTTATTACTAGTTATAGGTCGTGGAGATCATTTCTCAAGTTTGAGAAACTATACTGGTTTTCTAAATACATACTGAAAAAACGTGGCGACATTTACCAGTCTTGGGCAATAAAGTCACTGGAAAGTTCAGAGAATTATGGGAAAGAGTTTAGAATCGCCTATTATAAATTATGATAATCACCCTTCAAAGATTTTCTGTTTCACGTTTTGGTCTGAATTTGTACATTTGCAAGTCAATTTGCAGCCATTTGTGCTTGGGTTGTTTTTCTTGGCTGTTTTCTGAGAGCGGCCTGCACAAGATGGAGGGAATGAAACCCAATATTGAAGGGAATCTGCAGGATTCCTCTCAGCTCAGTGACCAGATGAAGAGCTGTTATGAATTTGTAAAAAGTTTTTACTTCGAGCCATTTGGTCCTTCTTAAAACTATCAAGTGTTAAGTATCAAAACAGAATGGAATTCAAATGGGTGGAAATAAATGAAATATTTTATACTGAAACATTTCAGATAAGACTTTTCTTACCATCCATTTTTATAAAATTTCCTAAAGTAAATTCTTGAAAGATTCACATTTTGAACTGAACCCTTACATATAATCATGAACATTTCTTTCAGAGTTTCACTTTGCTTTTACTTCAGGCTTTGAAATAACCATAAAGTGAACTTTTAATTTCATTTCTAGAACATTCTAGGTTGAAGTACTTTGGTAGAGAACCACATATGTAGATGATTTAAGAAACCCACTCATCACATGAAGGAGAGTGGGCTTTATCCATGACTCTGTAACATGTTTCTCTTCTTAGTTTTCTGTTTCTGTGATCATTATACTCTATTCATCCTTTAAATGTTGGTGTTTTTCTGGATCTGGTCTTGATTCTCATTGTTCTTCACTTTCTTGGGGAAATCCACATGGTTTCAAAGACGAGGCCAACTGCCAGATGCCTGCCACTAGCCCCCACCTCTCTCTTCTGAGCACCACATTTCAAATGCCCGCTGATCATGTTTCCCAAATGTCTTACCGAGGCCTCAAGCTTAACTTGCTGAAGTTAAACATACTACGTTGGTGTTGTTCAGTCTCTAAGTCATGTCCGACTCTTTTGCTACCCCTTGGACCATAACCTGCCAGGCTCCTCTCTCCATGGGATTTTCCAAGCAAGAATATTGGAATGGTTGCTATTTCCTTCTCCAGGGGATATTCCCAACCCCAGGGTTGAACCCGCATCTCCTGCATTGGTAAGTGTATTCTTTACTGCTGAGCCACCAGGGAAGCCCTAAACAGATAATAGTCTACTTTAAAACAAATCTTCATCTTTAATAAGGACCTTACCACATACCTGAGCTTCCCAGGTGGCTCAGTGGTAAGGAATCTGCCTATATACTGCCTATATACCTGTGCAGGAAACACAGGTTTGAGAAGATCCCCTGGAAGAGGGCATGGCGACCCACTACAGTATTCTAGCCTGGAGAATCCCATGGGCAGAGTGGCCTGGTGGGTTACAGTCTATAGGGTTGCAAAGAATCAGACACGACTGAAGCCACTGAGCATGCACAGTGTATACCAAGTCACCCAAATTCATAACTCTAGAGATGCTTTCAACTTCTCCAGCTCCCTGACTCCAATATTCTATTGATTAGTGAATTCTGTCAATTCTGCCTCCAAATATCTGAGTCTATTCTCATCATCCTCACTGACATTATTTTAGTTCAAGTTTCTTTATATGTAATTTAAACCAGAGCTTCTCAAACCTTAGCTTATATAAGCATCACCTGGAGAGCATGTTAAAGCAGTTCCCAGGGCCCTCACACCAGGGCATCTGATTCTGTACTCCAGAGTGGGGTATGAAAGTCCACTTGCATGGACCATAGGCTGGGAGGTACAGGTTTAAATCTTGCAGTTGTACCTTAACTAGCCTCCTTGCTTTAGTTTCGTAAGCTCCAATGTTGCTGATGAAATTATTGTTCTAAAACACAACTCTTTCCATGTTGCTTTTTCATTTATATTGCTCATATATATTCTAGGGCTACCTGCTGACTTCAGCCTAGGGCCCAAACACATTTACTTGCATGCAAGGCCCTTGGCAATCTGATTGCAACCTACTTTCTCAGTCTCATTTCCCTCTACTTTTCCCCAGACCTTATAAATAATTTGATTTGTCTGTTCCCATGAGTCAATCACGCCTGTTCAATGCACCTCAGTGGCCATCCTCTTCTTCCATGTCTTCCTCTCTCCAAAATGCAAAATTTCTATTTATTCTTTTAAGACCCAACTCAGATATGACCTTTGTATGCTCCAATAGCTCTTTATTACTGCTGTTATAGGAATTACCATTTTATCTTATTTGTGCATTATTTTCTCTCACAAGGATGTAAGCTCGTCAATGGAATGGACTTTGTTTTTCAACTTTGTTTCTCAAATGCTTAGC
Organism: Bison bison bison; assembly: GCF_000754665.1. Taxonomy (NCBI): domain Eukaryota; kingdom Metazoa; phylum Chordata; class Mammalia; order Artiodactyla; family Bovidae; genus Bison; species Bison bison. The sequence continues at coordinate 7,146,949 of NW_011495014.1, forward strand.
ACAGTATTGGCCATCTCACATATCTATGAGGCAGTTTAAGCTGAATTTAATCCTGTAAGTTAACGTACCTCCAATGTGTCGTACCATGAAATTTGGGGGCAAACGTTCTCTGGTCTAATAATTTGGTAAATTATGAAGTCTATATAATAGTGCATATAGGTTCCATGAAGAACAGTAAAGAAATCTGTTAATTTTTTTTAATATAGTATTACCAAAAAGTATTTGATTCCATGGATACCTCTTTGAGATGTGGTCTTGAAGTCAATAGGGAGTGAAACTGGAGTCTTAGAAAGATACTTTGGCTGCAGAATGAATAGCCTGATGTTGGGAGAGGGAGTGGTTCAAAGGAGCAGGAGGGATGTAATATTGGCAACAAATACCAAGGGCCTGAATTTATGCAGTGCAGAAAGGGGCAAAAATAGGTCATAGTTTTGTGTGCTCTTTTATAATATAATAAGCAGACATCTATGGGAAATTGGAGAAGGGAAAGAGAAAGATGTTGAGAATGACCATTTGGGTTTGTCTATCTATTACTGTGTTCTGTAAACATCTGTTTCCACAAAGTATTAGATACCTTTCTAAACTGAGAAATACACTAAAGCTAACTATACAATTTTTTCTTTGGCCAGTTGGTCAGTAAGTTACAAATCATACATTTCCCTCCATTATCCAGATTAAGAAGGGGAGAGAAGACATTTTCATTGTACCTTTTCATTTTTCTGGCGCACAAACCAAATTCTAGTAGCCTGGATTTTAGCTACTTAATAGATATGTACTATGCACTATGTACTCAGCCCTATGCTTAGGAAGTGTCTGTTACGACAGTGGTTCTGACCTGGCAATTTTGCCACTCAGGGGACATTGGCAACGTCTGGAGACACTGGGTTGTCAGAACTGGGGGAGCACTACTAGCATCTAATGAGAAGAGGCCAGAGATGCTGTCAAATATCCCACAGCGCACAGGACAGCCTCCAACAGAAAAGAACTATCCAGCCCCCAATGTCAATAGTGCCAAGGTTGAAAAACCTTGATTTATATGAAGAAAAATTAAAGCAATTATTCTGACAATTGAAGAGCAGCAAGGGTTTTGCTAAATTATTAGAATAACAACCTCATTTATGGGCTTTGCTTTGTTAATATAGACCTAGCCAGGTGGTGTTGAATAAGCATTAGTTCGTGATTTAATCTTAGTTCCTTTCTCTTCCAGTGACTAATTATAAGCAATTTGAATTGCTATGTGTGATCAACGATGTAAAAGTAGGACAAATGCACCTCTATTGAGACTATATTAGACTGAATTTAAAACTTCCCAACAAGGTTGCTCTAATGTAGGGATATAGAGGAAGTGGCTTGTTGTCAGATGTCCTGCGGTTGAGTCTCAGCTCCGCTTACTCTAAATTTATTCTGAGCCTCAGTTTCCTCATCATGAAATGCAACAATAATTTCCCCCCAAATCACTGTGAGAGTTAGATGAGTTAATAGGAAAGTCATATATTAAACAAATATTGATTCTATTCCCAATGTGTTTCAGATTGCATCATCAGTGCTAGGGGGGACATTCATTAACAAGATGGACAAAAATCTCTACCTTTATCAAGTTGGGAATGGTTGGGGAACAAGGCAATACGCAAGAAAAATAAATAGCACAGATAGAATGTTAAATAATGATTGATGAAATGGAGAAAAGCAAAACAAGAAAGGAGTAAGGAGCGTCATACAAGATTGATGCAGTTTTAGATTAGAAGGACAGGTGAGACATTTATTTATTTATTTATTTATTTGAGTTAAGACTTGAAAAAGGAAAGAAGTAAGCCATGCCAATTTTGGAGACAAGAAAATTCCAAGCAGGGGGTGGTGGCATTTGCAGAAGTCCTGGGGCTAGATCATGCTTGGAGAGTTCAAAGAACATTAAGAGAGCCAGTGAGCAAAGAGAAGTGGGATGGGGGAGAAAGGAGACAGAGCCTGTAGGACCACAAAGACTGTTGCAATGACCTTAGCCCCACAAATGTTAACTAGTTATTATTATTGCCTGTAAGCAAAATAGTCCAGTCCGATTTATAGCTCCCATCAGAATACTATTCCATAAATCCCTCAAAATTCTGTGCCGTTCTAAGAAAGTTTTTAAAGATATCCTCCATTTAAACAAAATGGCAAGGCATCTAAGTGCAAAGGACAAAATTCTAGAATTCTCATGGCCAATCTGCTCCGTGGGTTCTTTTCTTACTGCATCCACCCACTCTGCCTTGGAGCCCCACCCATGGGAGAACAGAAAAAAGTCAACTCGGGTGTTTTTTTTTTTTTTCCTCTCTTTATTTCTACAATAGAAACAGCTTTTCTAAGCTGCCTGAGAATTTAAAGTACACCTTCTTTTGTTGTGCTGCTGCTATACTAGTTTCGCTTTTACAAATTTCTGGAGACAATGTGTTCATATCGAAAAGGTGACGATTTTATTCAGATACCACACTCTTACCTAATCAGTGAACAAATACAGATTAATATTTTTATAATTTCTAGGATTTGGGACAGAGATGTTCAAAACCCTTTTTACTATATGCAAATGCTCTAATTTCAAATATCATTCTGTGCTTTTTTGTGTTATGGGGCATACAAGAGGAAAAGCAGAACCCAGTATTATAATTTGCAGTGAACGTACTTTTCCAATAAAACCGTAAACAATCAAATTTCTAAAGGACTCAGGCTTACTCTACATGCATTTAAATCTAAAATTAAGAACAAAGAAGAAATCTTTCATTTCAGTAATAGTTGTTGCTAACCTACTAATCCAAACAGATTATTTTTATAAGTAAAAATTTGATCCTGATGAGAATTTTCACTTATCAAAATGATTTTAAAACCCACATTTTCCTTCTGTTTTTAAAATATATTTTTCCTCTATTAAAATACGTTTTAGTTCTCCTCCAAGTATAATGAAAGGAGGCCACGGTATAATTGGAGCTGCCTCTTTTAGTCTGTGTTTTGTAGCCAAGGGTCCTCAGTAAGATTCCCTGGAGATGGAAACATAAAACTGTAAACTAGTTAGAGCATTCTTTTTCTAACAATTGAATTCAGCAAGAGGGTTTAGCTGATCCCTGCGGACCATGTATTTCGTGGATTAAGACTAGACCCCGGCCACTGACCTGCTGCCTGATTTCACCCTGTCTGTCTGCTGTCTCTCCCTCGCTCTGTAGGGCTCTCACTCCCACCCTGTCTTAAGACTGACTTTTCTGTGACAAAAGATGATATGATCTCTCCTGACCTGAGGGCAGATCATTCCCAGAAGTTTGTGGTAATAACAGGGCACACCCTTAGTTAGAGAGCCATATTGTCCTCTTTTGATTTGTAGGGATGTCCTGTGTTGGGGCAAGAATAATCACATCCTAATCTAGCACAGACATTGGTGGGGGTGAGGGTGGGTTTTGAGCAGGACACTGCTTAATCCATGTGCCCAGAGGAAGCATCTCTCTCCCAACAGGTAGACAAATTTGCCTTCTGGGGGAAGATGCAGCTTTATTATGAAGTTCTCTGTTCATTTTTTCATTTTCAGGAAAAGGTTCACATTTCCAAGTGACACAGACACACATCTCCTTCTGTTATCAGAGTCACATTTCTGAATCACCTACTGATTCCCTGGTAAAGAAAAGTGATGAGTGCGAAACCTGCTTCAGACTCTGCAATTTGTATCTCCTTTTGTGTTTGTGTTCCCATTAAATTGAGGTAGTAGGGGCAAGTAAGATTTGTTAAGGCACCAATGGCTTTTCCTCCTTTGAGCTGCTATGCCAGAAATCCTCAAAACAGAATACGTGTATACAAACTCTGGCCATCTCTTCAGTTCAGTTCAGTTCAGTTCAGTCGCTCAGTCGTGTCCGACTCTGCGACCCCATGAATCACAGCACGCCAGGCCTCCCTGTCCATCACCAACTCCCGGAGTTCACTCAGATTCACATCCATCGAGTCAGTGATGCCATCCAGCCATCTCATCCTCTGTCGTCCCCTTCTCCTCCTGCCCCCAATCCCTCCCAGCATCAGAGTCTTTTCCAATGAGTCAACTCTTCGCATGAGGTGGCCAAAGTACTGGAGTTTCAGCTTTAGCATCATTCCTTCCAAAGAAATCCCAGCGCTGATCTCCTTCAGAATGGACTGGTTGCATCTCCTTCTCTTAAACTACACAAAAGGTTCTTGTGTCATTCCCTTGACGTTCTCTTTTGAAAACAAATTAAGTAAATACACAGATATAAGTTTTGCCTCACATTACTGTTGTACATTGTGGAATGTATCTTGCTTTTACATTTGGAAATGATCTTTTTTGTGTGCACTTTTTAAGAGTAAAATTCTGCTTTTGCCATAGCAAGGTCCTGGTGGAAAAACACAGAGGCATGGGTAAAGAAATTTTTGCAGAAAAATTGCAGTTGTATCTATGTCTTAAACTGCCCCCTCCATATTCTGATCAGCACACCAAGTCTTTGTAATTGACTAGGATGAAATTGTTGGAACTTGCTGCCAAGAGTGCAAGATAGACATTTAATCTACCCAATCCATATTCCCCAGCTCCCATCAGCACTATTGTGAGTAGAATCATTATACAAATATGTTGGAGAGTTTAGGAGAGTGAATCTGGGACTGACTCCTAACAATGTCTCCACAGTCCTATGGAGGTTATGTTTCATCGCTGGCCCTTGCTTCAGGAACTGGTCTTTTCAAATGTGGGATAGCGGTGGCTCCGGTCTCCAGCTGGGAATATTACGGTATGGAAACATTTCATAAATGTTGCTGCAAAAACATTTAACACATAATTACTCTATATTTAAGGTTGCTAGGAAAACAAATTATGCAGTAAAATTCACCCCAGCATCACTGGGAAAAATATAATCTATAAATGAGGTTGTTTATATGATTCATTATAATCATGTTGCAACAATCAAAGAAATCTTAAGACGAAAAAGGACTGTTCCAAAACCCAATGAATGTTATTCTCTCCTAGAAACCTTGTGCCCCCTGATAAACCAAATCTTTAAAAATCGGAGCTAACTCTGTTTTTGCAGACACACAGGTGTAGCCAAACTGGCTTTTAAGCAGTTCTTAGGGAAAATCAAGCCAAGCCAAGTAATTCACCACCACACAATAGTTTGCAGCTGCCTGATACATTACTCCAGAAGTCAAAGAAACAAAAAATTTGTTCGAGAAGTATACCTTCCATGTGTGCCTATTTTTATGATTAACATCAATGCAGGATGACTATTTGGAGTTAATTATAATAAATGCACAAAAATTAGCTTTCATTAGATCCTCTTCCCTGTGTTGAGATGAAAATGAGGCAATTGTGACTTGGGAATCTTTATTCAGAGGAAACTATCCCAAATTAAGAGACCAGTGAGAGTACTAGAGGTGGCTGCATTTGTGATTTCTTTTAAAATATAATGAGGTCATTCCTAGCTCAACATTTCCCCCATCAAAGAACTTTGGGCAGAAGTGAAAAAACTGAAGAGCTGTCCTTTCTATTGTTAGGTGCTCCTGTTTCCACAATCTTCTCCTGCATCTCTTCTCCAGGCTTGTTGAGACAACTAGCAGAGCAAATGACTAGGGTGGAGCATTACAGAAAGGAAAGCAAGACCTTTCCTCAGCAGCTCCCCCTGGGAGACTAAGGAGCTGGCTCAGACAGTAAAGAATCTACCTGCGATGGAGGAGATCAGAGTTTCAATCCCTATATTGGGAGGATCCCCTGGAGTAAGGAATGGCTACCTACTCCAGTATTCTTGCCAGGAGAATTCCATTGACAGGAACCTAGCAGGGATGCAAGAAATCAGACATGACTGAGAGACTAATACATTCACTATCCAGCCTGAGTTATCACATGCAAACCTCATGCTCTTACATATTTTACAGCATCTATCTACACAGAGCGATTCATGGGCCTCCCAACAAAGGATGATAATCTCAAGCACTATAAAGTAAGCATTTTCTGTTTTATATATATATGAAATATATATATAATAATATATTTCATATGTGCTAAATAATTGTAAAGCAGTCATTCAGAGTTTACACTGCTGCTGGGTCCACAAGCAAATATGATGATCTTTTGTCAGCTGTAAAACACCTTACTAGAAGGAATTAACTCCCTTTGGATTCTACTTTTTCTTTCCTCATCCTCCTCCCCACCCCCAACCCCTACACAGCTTGAGCGGGCATCATTTATGCCTAAGGTCTCACTCATATGTAACATATGACACATAAACTTTCAGTTTTTCAAACTAAGAATCAGATGGAAGTAATGCAAATGATGATGAAAATGTGTTGCTCTGACTCTTAAATATTTATCAACCAAAGCAATACATAATTTCAGTATTGGTGCTAAGTCCATTGCACAATGATTTAGCTAGTTTTCTATTAGAACTTGCAGCAACTAAAATGTTAATTTTTCCCCTTTTCCAGAATTCAACTGTGATGGCAAGAGCAGAATATTTCAGAAATGTAGACTATCTTCTCATCCACGGAACAGCAGATGGTGAGGTTTAAGCAAGACTCTTACACATAAAAATACTGAGCCAGCATCACTTTGTTTAAGAAACATTAAGCATCCTCCTATGCCTGTGCTCAGGGTCAGTACCTAAGAGTCAGGGACATTTCCATAAGCAAGTGTGATTACTCACTGCTGACAATGTCAACTGCATGACTAGATAATTGTTGGTGTTCATTTCCAGGCAGTACATTGTCACTCTGCTTTCTGGTATTTAACAGCACTTTAACTCTCTCTCTTTGTTGCAGATAATGTGCACTTTCAAAACTCAGCGCAGATTGCTAAAGCTCTGGTTAATGCACAAGTGGATTTCCAGGCAATGGTACATAATTTCATTTTATTCAGGTTGATGGCCTTAGACCCCTAAGCTAAAAGGAGGACTCTTCTTCTTCTTCTTCTCCTTTTTTTTTTTTTTTTTTGCTAAAACCTGACAAGAAGGCTATTCAATAGAGTAGGCAGAACATTAGCAAATGACTCTTGGATCTTCCATGAACTCCCTGAGGGACACTAGGCAAACCACGCCACCTTTGCTGACCCCAGTCGAGTCATATATTAAATAAAGGCATCCACAAGATTAGAGGCTCTTCTAGCTCAAACATCCAACAGTTCTATGGTCCTACATACTGACTGCAGCTTCGTGCTTCAAATCCCTGTAAAACCTCAAAGCAACCAGAAGATTCTGTGTATTCAGTAAGAAGCCATCACAGAAGGCTGTCAGAGACCTCAGAGGCTCCCAGAAATCATGCGGTTCCACTCAGAGCTAGAGAATCCTTCTATCTCTGTGTTTTCTCTGCCTGACATGCGCTTGGCCCACCACAGAAGCTCATATTTTCACTGACTGAATGAATGAATGAGCTAGCTGTGAAATCCAGTTGCTTGAGGAGTGGGAAATGGAGACAGAGAGGAAAATAAGGCAAATCCAAGTCGAGGGAGACAATCCTTGATGGTTCCATCCCCCTTCTCCACTTTTCCCTCACTTGCTTATGTTGCA
>NW_011495014.1:7154553-7194477 GCF_000754665.1 Bison bison bison
ATAATTTACAGAGGGTGAGGTGAGACTTTTCTGGTCTTTTTTTATCCCCTTTACCATTTTTTAAACTGTGACTCCTAAAGTGCATTCAACTCATAAGAATATAGTATTACATCAATAACCACTAGCCAACTTTATTCAGTGAAAATCATCTTACTGGCATCTCTCCAGCAATAAAATTTAAATCCATAATACCATCTCCCTGTTTTTTTTTTAATAATACTATTTTTAACTCCTATGAAGGGTGTTTATGGTTATACGTATTATGGATTTTCTACAATAGAGAGGAATTAGATTCAGAGGCTAAAAGCCTCATGGAATTTTTTAGCTAGAAGGCGCCTTAGAGGAAGTGAAATCCAACCCCCTCATTTTTCAAATGAGGAAACCAAGCTCTGGAAATTCAAAGTAACCAACCCACCACCCCAGTTCTGGAACCCAGGCCCGGAATCCCAGGGTGCTGGCTGCTGTGAGAGCTCAACCACCCCAATGCGATCTCACATATAGGTTTAAAAAACATGAAACAATGGTGAAAGTTAGTAAAAGGGCTTTAAATCTTCTTGTTCTTCACGTATACATGTAAATTATTTTATTTATGCAAGTATTCTTAGGTATTTCAATGGTAATATTAGAAAAATTACCAGGTTCTGAGAGCACAAAAAAGTCAAAGCCGGATGCACTGTGGGGTTGCAGGAATAAAATAAGTTTCTTCCCTTTGTGTTTCAGTGGTACTCGGACCAGAACCATGGCCTATCCGGCCTATCTACGAAGCACTTATACACTCACATGACCCACTTCCTAAAGCAGTGTTTTTCTTTGTCAGACTAAAACAATACAGATACAAGACTGTATCACAATCTGAACACTTCCTATAAATGCCTCAGACCGTTTACTTGTTTCACTCTTTATGCTGTTAAATGTTGGTATAAACAAACACACGAATGTTGTTCTGAAGGCTGACAGAAGATTCAGAGGACTCAGAAGTTCAACCTAAATATTGTTTACATATTCTGGCACTCTGTGAAAGAAGAGAAAAGGAGGCCCTGCCTTTTGCTTTGGACACAAACAGTGTTTTGTTACCTGTTCATTTGCAGGGAAAAGAATAAAATCAGAAGTTAAAATGCTATTATTTTCTCTGTGTTCCTTCCTTGCAGGTTCCAGTTTCTATCAGAGAAAGAAATGCTTGTGTTAGGCAAATGCTTGAATAATAGGGTGGTCATGGAGGAGAAGAATCTAGAAGCAGTTTGGGATTTTTGTAAATAGAATTCCAAATGCTGGAAAAAAATAGCTCAGAGTGTGCGAAAGCATTGTTCAGAAATCAGGTTGGCAATACATTTTGTAGAGGCACCCTGACGTTTGCTCTCTGTGCTGTCCCTCCAAGAAATGTTTATTAAATTTCTCCCAGAAGATTTCTTATTGTCAAAAGCATTTGATAAAGATAAAGTCAGAATGTTGAATCCAGGCTCCTTTTAAGAAATGCTTCAAATTTGGAAATGTTCCTATTTTAGATTCCTTTTTAGAATGAGTAATGGTAACTGTTTTCAGATTGCTACGCCACACCAAACTAAATAAAACAAAAAATTAAACAAAATGGACATCAATAGCTAGAGAAGGAAAATGTTACGTCTATGAGATTATTCTGGGGTTTTTGTTCTATAAGTTTATTTGAAAAAGAAAAAAACACCAGAAGTACCATAACGTCTGCAATCCCAAAGGCAACGCTCTGCCAGTAACTGTCCCTGTCAATTAGAAACACAGCTAGTGTGCCATCTCTGTGATGACCATAGAATTAAAAAGGTCCACACCAGGTCACCATAAGATATCTCTTATATGAATGTTGAAAGTATCCATGAAACCACCGCTGAGGGGACTTTTCATTGGCATGGTTTCCAGCATTGGATTACCCTGGATGATTTCTCCCCACCCTTGGCTTGATCCTGCCCAGTGGTAGACAGGAGACCCTCAACCTCTGTCAGGCTATATAACCATAAGAGGCATGGAAACTTACAGCTCCAAGGGGCCTCAAAGGTCATATACCATAGCATCTTCTAGAGTTTTCTGATCTTTCTTAGTCCAGAACTCTTTCTCCTATGACTTTCTGAAATCATGCTCCCATTCAGGTCACAGAGTCCCACCTCACCTGTCAGGAAGGGCACGTTGTGGATGTCAGGGGGCCTGGGCAACACCCCTACAGATTCAGGACTGGCCATAGCCCCTCTGCACATCTACGCAACAGCTGATGCTCTGAGGGTCAGAGGGAAGCTATTGCTGTTGTCTTTTCTTCCACAGGGAGCAGTCTGCAAAGCAAACCCAAGACATTTCTGCATAATTTACTCCCCATTTGCTCTCTACAACTAGGAAATGAAGAATAGCCAATAGTCATTGCCTGACACTCTATCAAGGGAGATACCAGGGCAATTACAAATAATAAGGAAGTCTTGTTACCTTCACTTATTTTCTGTCTTTGTGAAATGTGTGAAGCTGACATTTAATATCAATGTGCAAAAAGTCATATCCAGTCTCAAGCCTTGGCTCCCACTACTGTAGAGGTAACTTCTATAAGACAGATTGCCATTTTCTCCAAGTAGAAATCTCTAAGGATTCTCCATGGTCTGTGAAATAATATTGTGGATATTCGATGTAGAACATTGTCATCATCACAGAAAGTGCTATTCAGTGGTGCTGTCCTAGAGGAATCTTCACAGACCATATCTTGGAACATAGCATATTGCATAGGCTCGCCAACTGGTGAATGATTGACCAACTCAACTCTGTTCATGGGAGACTCAGGCTTTCTACATCACTGTTAATGCAACCTTCCCTAACTCCTCAGGCAGAATTATGCAGCAGCTCCTTGGGACCGTGTGTGTTTATGTACTTATCTATCCATTCAAAAAACATCTGTCCAGTTTGTCTATATACCGGACACTATGCAAGGCTTTGAGGACGTAGAGCAGAACAAGGAAGCAATGAGAGTGACAAGGTTATTTTGTAAATTTTTTTTTTTTAACATTCACATTTTGTACAGATTTACCAGATTTTTCTTTTGGCTTGGAAAATAAGAGGTACATAAAGTACAAAGATTTTAGTAGAAAATACCAAACTAAAAGGGATAATTAAACATCTTATCATTTCTATTTGCAGAAAGTGAATCAAAATAACAACTATCATTTGCCACACTTTATTCTTGCATATGGGATTTGGGAAAGAGGATGTCCCACCATATTAATTCACCCTACAGGGTATAATAATCTTTCATACATTGCAAACTCGAGATTTTCCTGCATTCATTCAACAAATGCAATTGCAAGTCCCTGATTTAGGTACTATAGGTGACCTTCTCCCAAAAAAAGATATGTATGTTAAACAGTATGCATATCTTTATGCTATGCTATACTAAGTCACTTCAGTCGTGTCCGACTCTGTGCGACCCCATAGATGGCAGCCCACCAGGCTCCCCCGTCCCTGAGATTCTCCAGGCAAGAACACTGGAGTGGGTTGCCATTTCCTTCTCCAATGCATATCTTTAGGCAGAGCTTAAAGTCTGTAAAGATAAGAAATGAATGTAACTACATTGCAAGTTTAAATGAGATCAGGACTCTGGGGGTGAGATTCTTGTATGTGTTAGAGGAAAACCATAAAAAAATGATGCCATTTCAAAATAATCTCAAATTTTAATCCTGCCATGCTGGCCTTAGAGGTATTTCAAGAGGTTTCAAAATTCTGAGTGACCATCGTATATTTGTTAGCATGAATGAGAAAGAAGCAATAAGAAAATGGGTATCTTACTAAATTTGATACAAATGAGGGAACCTTTATTGAGGCTTAATTTTTTTTCAAATCTTCTTCAAAGTATGACATGTATGATTTATTTCCTTCAATAAACATTTTTTGAGTACCTATGTTATGCACAACAGTATTCTGTGTCCTGCAGGGGTTACAAAGATGAGTTTTTGTGACAAGTTCTCAATTTCTAGACTGTTTCAGTGAAGGCGACTTAACGAATCTGATTTTCCCAACATTTGAGCATTTTTCAGAAACTGACAGATCTTTATGCAAATGTTGTTGCCAAGCTGTTTGTAATGGTGAAATTATACTTTGACAGTAACTCTTTAAAATACATTAAACCCAGCTAAGGTTTTCTTTGAAATGTTGCCAATTAAGTGACTTTAATGAGCTTCTTGATGGTAATGTAATTAAAATTCAGATGTTCTAATTGTAAAAAAAAAAAAATACAGTTCTGGGAAACTTAACAGTAAAATAAGCAAATGTGAAATGAAGTAAGGCTAATTTAAATGGTGATTATGTGGTCTTCTGAGAAGATTCTACGAAAACAATGCTTTCAATTATCCTGTTTGTAAAGAAGAAAATGGCACCTAACAGATATTTTAAATGTATCCCGTAAAGTAGATACTTTGAGTTTATCTAATAAGACAGATTAAAAAATTCTGAACACAGGCAGTCATTCCCACCTTGTGAAAGAACTGCTAAAACACTTCCTTGGTTTTAGGAACAGGTATCTTGGCAATCTGAAGTGAAATAATTTCTAATTCAGGGAGAAATTAGTGCCTGAACCTTACCAAGCTATTCACGGGGGAATAGATCTGGCTTCTAGTGAAAGTCTCTACTGACCACCTGCTCAGATTATTGGCATGCAATACTAGCATGCTGGTCACAGACACTTCTTTTTGACACACAGGTAATATCGTTGGCAAGCTAGAGCAGTATGATTTCATTCTATTGGCCTCTATTAATACTCCATTACTTTCTCCACCCACTTGAAAAATGGCCTGACAACATGTGAGTGAAGTGAAAGTTACACACTCGTGTTTGACTCTTTGCAACCCCATGGACTGGAGCCTGCCAGGCTCCTCTGTCCTTGGGGATTCTCCAGGCAAGAATAGTGGAGTGGATTGCCATGCCCTCCTCCAGGGGATCTTTCCAACCCAGGGATCGAACCCAGATCTTCCTCACTGCAGGTGGATTCTTTACCATCTGAGCCACCAGGGAAGCCCAACTATACTGGAGTGGGTAAACTATCCCTTCTCCAGGAGATCTTCCAAACCCAGGAATCGAATCGGGGTCTCCTGCTTTGCAGGTGGATTCTTTACCAGCTGAGATACCATGATTTACATATATTCTTTGGTGCGGCATTACATCTTTTGCTCTGTGGTTACAGAGTCCATATTATGTGCATAAGAGGGAGGGGTAATCAAGCCAAGATAATGCCACCATCGTTTGACAGTTCATCTTCCTTCTTTCATAATTACTGTTTATAGACCAGCAAAGACAGGAGCATCTTTGCTAACCATGAATTAATAAGGTTAGGCATTTTTTTTATGTTATAGAAAGCAAATTGTTGAAAGAAATGTCTTAACGAAATATGTAAAAATATATAAAAGTTATTTCTTTGCTAAAAAGCTACTATCTATTCACTCATGATTCAATTTGTTATGGAAACATCCTTTCTGATAAAAGACATAATAGAAAATTTATATAGGTCAAAAAATTTGCTTTTATCACACTGACATTTTGCTGAATTTCCAGCTTTAAGGGACAATGTTTTACTATATGCAAGTGCTTTTTATACCAACAGGAGACAATGCTGCTCACTTTGCAAAATTGCCTTCCTTTCAAATGAATTGGCTCACATGCCAATTCTTTTAAAGATAATATGTTCATTGTAACTTATTTTAGAGGTAATTGACTGTAACAGATTAGGGCACAAATACTAAAGTTAGATTACCTGGTTTGAATCCCAGTTCAGCCACATACTAGCTGCCTAACTGTGGTCAGCTTTCACACATTCTTTCTGCTTCCTCTTCCTTACACGTGAAATGGGGGATAATAATACTTCCTACCCCATGGCATTTTGGAGATTTAATTTAGTTGCTATTGATACAGTTCATAGTGTCTGGCATATAGTAAGTATTTGGTAGGAGTCTGCCTAGATACATAAAGTAAACCACTTTTTAGTTGGCTTCTTCAGTAAATTAATTCTCAATAAATTAATAGTTTAATCAGAAACCAATAATTTCTTCCCAGTATTAGTGAGTTTAGTAGAAATATCAGAATCATTCATCAGTTAAAAATGAATTTCTGTCTTTTTCTGAATCAATATGGCCCTTTAAAAAAAACCAATATGATGGGGAAACTCATCGACCCTAATGAATCATTTGACAATAGTAATATTGTCAATATTTGATGGTAGTAATGAAAACACCTTTGGGGAAAGCAGACCACCAAGGAAAAGTGTGCTTGAAGGACACGGACAGTTCCCTCAGCCAGCTTCACACACAGCCACAAAGCACCACACCATTCCTTCCATTCTGGTTCTGTCCTCACCTGCTGCCCTCCAAACGCCACACACCAAGTCTCCTTGCTTTTATGCAGTCCAAACTCATTCCTGTTTCAGGGCCTCGAATGTGGATTTCTTGCATTTTTCATTTGGCTGTGTCCTTGCCATCTAAGTCTCAGGCCAAGTATCACAACCTTAGAGAGAACTTCTCTGGATTCAACAGTCACTGGATTTAAAGTTTCTTCTTCCACAGCCAGACTTCCAATCACAATATCTAACTTTGTTGGCTTGATCGCACATATAACCATCAGAAATTTATATAGATATATGTTTGGAACCTAGTTCTCCTACTCAAATATAAGCTCTCTGTTAGCAGTGACCTTATCTGTGCACCCAGGAACTTGATAGCCTTTGGAATTAGGTGGAAGGATCTTGATAAACCATTGCTGAACGAATTTCTACATTTTGCAGATAGAAAGGCCTATGAAACTAGAATCCTTATGTGTGATCTCACAGTGGAAACAGATCTCACCCTTTCTGGAAATGAGCGTGTAATAGAAACTTGTCTTTTCCCCTTCAAAGTGAAGAAAAAAAAAAAAAAAATCCCTGAGTTGCAGGTGATTCACAGTCAGGAGAATGCAGGTAGGGAGGACATGAATCTTAGCCAGAGATCTAAAGAGTTGGCCTTTGGAACAAACATTAATTGGCTTAGGAAATAGAAACCAGCCCAGTGCACTGTCCTACCTCCAGCTCTCACTGCCCCTAGATGACACCACAGACCAAGTTTAGCACAAAACGTTCAGACTGAAAAAAGTCATAGAAGTCTCTGGAATGCGATCGATTATTTTAGCATCTTTCACTTTTTTTAAGTATTTTTAAGAATATATTTTACTTAATAAATATATTTTAAGTACTAGTGGTTTCTTTCACATTATAAAACAAGCATGTTTTACACTGTTTCTTTCTCCTGATCAGATAAATCATAAGTTCAAACCCAGAACGTTTGACTGGTTGGTTCTTTTAAATTCAAATTATAAACATGGAGTTATCAAAAATAAGCCAAACAAATATGTCTTTCAAAAGTTGTAAATTAAAGATCATATTTTTCTAGTTGATCATTCAACATGGGTGAATTGAACTTTCTAGGGTCCTATTGATACAGCAGAGTATGGCCTTGTATATCTGCAAAGCTGCCAAACAGAATCAAGACAACTGAATTCTAATTCTTATGATTTGAACAAGCTCCTTCTTTTCCTGAGTTTCATTTCTCTCTGTTTACCACAGTTACTGGGCTAAAGCCATGGTTTGTAAGTCCTAAGAATTAGTCTGTATTCCATTAGGTGATGGTACAAGGTAATTGCTAAGTGCTAAATCATATTCCTAAAACTGAGACCCATAAATTGGACAACTGGAGTCAATCTTGTGTTTTAATTCATTCTTCCCTCCCCTGGATCCTATCACCTTCTGGGATTAAAGTAGTTACATTTAGGATTTTTGTTTCCTCTCAATATAGATCTCTTATGGTCTCTTTTCAGGCTCTACTTGTAGAGATGGGGTGAGATAATGATGCTTTATTATTTTTGGCCACATGGCACATGGGATCTCAGTTCCCCAAACAGGGATTGAACCCATGTCCCCAGCACTGGAAGCATAGAATCTTAATCACTTGACTGCTAGGGATGTCCTTTTTTTTTTTTTTTTTTTTGACGAAAAATCTCATATCCCCTAGAAACACTGAGATTGAAGTGTTCTGCCTGACTTGGATGATGAAAGTGAAGTCAATGACCCAACATGGCACTTTGATTGGTGCTAATACAGTATAATGGCAGAACTAAAGAGCCTCTTGATGAGGGTGAAAGAGAAGAGTGAAAGTTGACTTAAAACTCAACATTCAAAAACTAAGATCATGGCATCTAGTCTCATCACTTCATGCAAATGGAAAAGTGGAATCAGTGACAGATTTTATTTTCTTGGGTTCCAAAATCTCTGTGGACAGTGACTGAAGTCATGAAATTAAAGGACACTTACTCCTTGGAAGGAAAGCTATGACAAACCTAGACAGTGTGTTAAAAAAGCAGAGACACCATTTCACGGACAAAGGTCCGTAGAGTCAAAGTTTTTCCGGTAGTCATGTATGGATGTGAGAGTTGGACCATAAAGAAGTCTGAGCACTGAAGAATTGATGCTTTCAAATTGTGGTGCTGGAGAACACTCTTGAGAGTCCCTTGGACTACAAGGAAATGAAACCAGTTAATCCTAAAGGAAATCACTCTGAATATTCATTGGAAGGACTCATGCTGAAGCTGAAGCTCCAAGAGTTTGGCCACCTGATGCGAAGAGCTGACCCACTGGAAAAGACCCTGATGCTGGGAAAGATTGAAGGCAGAAGTGGGCAGCAGAGGATGAGATGGTTAGGTAGCATCACTGACTCAGGGGACAGGAATTTGAGCAAACTTTGGGAGATAGTGAAGGATAGAGGAGCCAGCATGCTACAGTCCATGGGGTCACAAATAGTCAGACATGACTTAGCAACTGAGCAACAGCGACAACAATATGGTAATATTCACAAAGGAATTGCCATGACCACTCACCATCTTCCTTAGTGAGATTGATTTTATATGAATTAAATTGATAGTTGAGAATCTTGTATTGGACAAGTGCAACAGATGCCTTGGAGTAGAGTTCTGCATCTCAACCAACTGCTGAGGTCAGCTAGGCAATCAGAATAAATGAAGCAAACCAAAGAGGGGGTGAGCAGGGTCTCAGTAACCTAAGGATGGGACTCAAACAAGCTGGTATGTGCTTCTAAAAGGATAACCAGTACTGACTCAAACTGTTGCTAGTGACAATATGGGCCTATTATTTCCCAACTTGATTTTTGTCAAGAGAAGCCAGAAAACTGAACTGTTAAGTGTAAACTCTCTCTCAATTTTGAACCCTTGATAACTAATTTATGAGTAAAGAAAATTCATCTGTGTGCCAGATTTGGTCTATGAGTATTAATTTCTATTTAAAGTAATAATTTAGTTGCCTATTTTTGAATGTCAATTACATATCAAGTACTCCATATACATTATTCCACTTAATTCTCCGAACTGTAAAGTTATAATTTTAAATTAAAAAATTAAAATATGTGTATTTCTTATTAGGAAAATTAAATCAAGTTACAGAGTCCACTGAATATTCCTAAATTCAAATTTGAATTCCTAAATTCAAAAAGACCATGCTGGGCCATGGTCTTCCTACAACTCCATGGAACAAGGACAGTGCCATTTATCAGGTATTCCAGAGGAGCAAGCGGAATGCCTTTTCAGGTGGCTTTGTTACATATTACTGCCATTAATCAATGTTCAATATAGATTATCAATAAACACAACCCTAGTGGCAGGCCCTCAGTCACTGTTAGAATTTAAGTACAGTTAATGGAGTAGCCATTAAGTGACTGCTTAAATAAACATTGGTAGGGTGGCTTGGAAAATGGAGTATGGTGCCCCTCTCTATAATTCGATGATTTCTACAGTGTTTCCATCTTGTTTCTGTCCCCAGCAAAATTTTGTGTATGTAGAGGAAAGCCATCCAATATGTAAATCCAATTCGTGACTGGACTTAAAATGTCGTTAGCATTCCAATCTCCCCATCACCTCTCCTCCACTCATCAGTATTTCTTCTGGATATCTTCTCTCTGCCGTTACCCCTGCTTTGTATCTTCCCACACCTGTCCTCCTACCAGCTCCCACACTATGGCCATGGAGCCGCAGAAGGGGGCAGAACAAGGGGGAAGCTCCTAAGAGACCACACAAGAATGGGCCCCAAATTGGAATCGGGTGTATCTTGCCAACAGCACTCAGGCTGCCAAAGCAGAGGCTCCAAAAATAAACAATGGAAGTCTAAACCTGAGATTTATTCCTTCAGATTAGGTTTTTAGAAAAAAAAAAATGTGGAAACTTCAAAGTTCCATGAAAATAAGCATTTTCTCTCTCTCTTTTGTTTTTAGTTAGTGGCTATCAGTGTATGTTTTAAAAAAAATATGTATCACACGGGCCTCCAGGTTGCCAAAGCACCTTCAACATATCCGGAGTACTTTTGTTATTTACTTTCTCAAGTTACAGTATCAGGAGCCATAAAACATTGTTTACTTAATCTTTGGTGAAAAAAATGTGCCTAGTGAAACCTGCTACCCTAGTATCATTTCCTTGACATAGAGTCTTTTGCATAGTGTTTCCTCTTAACAAGTATTAGTAATTTGTCATCAAAGTGTTAAAGATGTGTGGTAAACCTTATATCTTAGATATTCAATATTCACATATTCCTGTGTCATAGCTCCCAGAAAATAAGTAAAGTCATGGAAACTATGTCTGCAACTGTTAATATGTATAATTTATTGAAATGCATAATCTTTTCATTGAAATTTTATTCATTTTTAAAAAAGAACTTCATATATCATATACATAGTTTGTTTATATGTTTATAAGTATAGTGTACATATTTAAATATACATATGCACGTATGTATATGTATATACATACATATCTATATTTTTAAGGTTCAGTATCTAGAATATATAAGGAACACTTGCAATTCAACAACACAATTTAAAAATGAGCAAAGGACTTGAATAGACATTTTTCCAAAGAAGTTATGCAAATGATCAATAAGCACATGAAAAAAAAGTTCCATATCCTTAGTCTTTAGGGAAATGTAGATCAAAACCACAATGAGATACCACTTAATACTTAGCAAGTTGGCATTAAAGAAAAGAAGTGTCAGCAAAGATATGGATACCCTAATATATCGCTGGCAGGAATGTAAAATGGTTCAGCTGCTGTGAAAAACAGTTTAGTAGCTCTCCTAAAAGTTAAACATAGAATTACCGTACAACCCAGCAATTCCACTTCTAGCTGTATAGTCAAAAGAATTGAAAACAGGTTCTCAAACAAATACTTATATAGGCATATTCTTTGCAGCACTGATTCATGATAGTCAAAGGATGGAAACAGCCCAAACATCCATCAATAGATGAACAGACAAATGAATTGTTCTATATACACATAATGAATATTATTCAGCAATAGAAAGAAATGAAGTACTGATACAGGCTACAATGTGAATGAACCTCGAAAACAAGCTACATGAAAGAAGCCCAGACTCAAAAGGCTACTTTATGATTCCATTTTTATAAAGTATTCAGAATAGGTAAGTCCACAAGACAGAATGCAAATTAGTAGTTGCCTGAGGATGAGAAGACACTGCTTAATGAATAAGGCGTATTTTCTCTTGGAGTGATTGAAATGTTTTGGTACTAGGTGGAGTTGGTGGTTGCACAATATTGTGAATGTACTAAATGCCACTGAATCGTTCACTTTAAACAGTTTGATTTTGTCATACAATTTAATTTCAATAAATGATTTAAAAATCTAGTTTAAGAAACTCCATTTGTAAAGATTTTCAGCATAAGTAACATAATAATTATGACATCCTTTCTAGAATCAATAGACTCAAGTTTTTCATCTAAGAGAAGAGTATATTTCAGGAAATTAGGCTCTTGGATACTTTGTAAGTATTTGTTTTGATTCATCCTCTTTGCTGATAAAAGGAATATTCCGAATCTCAATTTAAAAACTTAAAATTTGTTATACTTATTTAACTGGTTGTCATTCACACTTCCATACCTCTGGACACAGAAGAGAGGAACCCATAGAATTCACTCCCTTCAGTCATACCTTACACCTTATGAGCATTCAAAACACTTAGGCTTTCCAAATACCAGATATTCGCTTCTCTGCATCTTAAATTCTGTTCTTCCAACTTCCTGCTCAACTGCACTGAGCATAGCAGTTCTTCCAAAATGACTTTTTCAAATAGCCAACCTCAAGCTGCCTCCTACTTTGCTCCTCCCATTCTGTTTTCACATCAATCTACAGAAAACTATAAGAACAAGCTCTGTTTGCCAAGACCTGTCCCATTTCCATACTCTGCTCTCAATCCTATGCTCTTTCAGTGTTCCAGCTTCTTCAGCAGAAAGTGAAATCTGTAGCTGTTGAAAAGGGTGAAAAGTCAATTGGGTGACATCTCCAAAACTCATGGAACTGATTCTTAAAAAATGAACCTCCACAGTCACTTTGGAAAGCAATTTGGCAGTCTCTCAGTAAGTTAAACATAACCCATCAATTCAACTTCTAGACTTCTTCTTTAGAATTCTAGAATTCTACTTTGCCTGAGAGAATTAAAAACAGAACCAAATAAACACTTGCACTCAAATATTTATAGCAGCATTATTCATAATAGCTCAAAAGTGGAAACAACCCAAGTGTTCATCAATTGATGAATAGTTAAACAATAAGTGTTATAAACACATAATGGAATATTATGCAACCATAAAAAGCAATGATATACTGATACATGCTGCAGCATGGATGAACTTTGAAAATACTATGCTAAGTAAAAGAAATCAGATTCAAAAGTCCATGTACTGAGTGATTCTATTTATATGAGAGGTTCACAGAATAGGCAAATATACAGAGAGAAAGTAGATGAGTGGTTGTCAGGGCTTGGAAAGGGGCAATGGGGAACAACTGCTAAGGGTACAGGGATTATTTTGAGAGTAATGAAAATGTTCTGGAAGCAGACAGTGGCAATGGTTATACAACACATCGAATAAACCAAAACTAGTGCATCAGGGAGCCTGGTGGGCTGCCGTCTATGGGGTCACACAGGGTCGGACACGACTGAAGCGACTTAGCAGCAGCAGCAGCAGTGAATCATACAGTTTTAAAATAAAAGCTAAACTATAAAATATCTGGAATTGCCAATTGTTTGTATTTTAGACCTCTTGCTGTCTTGGCCATCTGGTGGTTGTAAATGGATTCAGACAGAAGCCAAGGCAGATTCTGAGGGGGTTAGGAGATCCCGCCTGGACTCCCACCACTGCTTTGCAGAGTCTTCCTCTACAAAGGCCATATGATCTGGATTCTTAGCAAGTGGCTTTAACCAACTTGGTTGCCTATTCTAAGCCCCTGAATCAGTATTTGTAATATAGAGGCAAAAATATTTAACTTATTGTGTATTAGGAGGATTAGACAGTGATATATTGAGAGATTTTTGCTTTTAGTAGACATTCATACATGGTAGCTATCTCTATTATCTTAGAGGACTTGCTCCTCATCTCTAAAATATTAAAAACAATCTGTCCTTAAACAATAGAAATATTTTCAAATTATCATTATTTTCTAAATCTGTTGTCTATAATTAAGCCTATATATGAATTTCGAGTGAAAATGAAAAAAAAAAAAGCAATCACCTAATTAGGTGGTTGGTACCCAACGAAATGAATGCCTATTACACTTTCATCCAGGTATGAAATCAAACATTGCCCTGAAATCATAATTTATACATGATTGTTTTCATTAATGTCAACTATCCTAAAGGATACATTTATGCAGGATAATTGTCCAGAAAGACATTAAATCAAATTGGTGCTTAATAAATCAAAGCAAAAGTTAAGATACTCAGCGAGTCACCTTTTTTCAATGTATTTTGCCTAGTGTTGAGAGAAAGAGGTGGAGAAAAAGGTATAAGATCCAGACTTTGACTCCTAGAGTTAGCTGATCAATGTTTATGAAAGAGGATGCTGGTGACCATGGACTAGATTTATGAGAAAGTAAGGGAGAATCAATGGCACCCCACTCCAGTACTCCTGCCTGGAAAATCCCATGGATGGAGGAGCCTGGTAGGCTGCAGTCCATGGGGTCGCTGAGGGTCGGACATGACTGTGCGACTTCACTTTCACTTTTCACTTTCATGCATTGGAGAAGGAAATGGCAACCCACTCCAGTGTTCTTGCTTGGAGAATCCCAGGGACGGGGGAGCCTGGTGGGCTGCCATCTATGGGGTCGCACAGAGTCGGACACGACTGAAGTGACTTAGCAGCAGCAGCAGCAAGGGAGAATCTATCTTTATAAAACATTAGGAAGGGGTTCACAGTTAATGCTCTGGTGTGCTCTGTAAAGATTAAAAAATCTTTAATTAAAATGGAAGTGAGAAATCAGTGTTTACTTCCTTTCCTCTGACAATATGGCAACAAAGAAACAATTTACTTTTCAGCCAGAAAGAGTTAGGATGAGAACACAGTACTGAGGCCATAGATTTGTTTATGAGAGCAAAGATAAATTTGAGGGGTGATTTATTACAAAATGAAATTGTAGAAATTAATTCTGTATGTTTGAAGAATAAAATAGTGAAACAATGAATTCTTCTAAATTAGATAAAAATTCTACTTAAAAATAAGAAAATAGCCTAGAGGACTTTATAAATTAGCCTTCAGTCTATGATTATATCATTTCAATATCACCAAAAAAAAAAAAAAAACTGGGCATATCTTTACAATATATCTGATAAAATATGAGTTGGCAGCACCAGCACTGAGCAAATTTCAGGCAGGGGGCAAGAATGATTACAAGACATCATGAATAAGAAAAAGTGTTTATAACTCCATTTTGCATTTTATGCATTTTTTAGTATAGAGATTTCAAATTTTAAATATTTTAATGACTGAAGTTACTTCCTTTTACAGAAGCCTTTGAAAAATTGCAATGTTTTAATTGGTTCACATTAAACACTCTTAGAAGCTTGAGGGAAAAAAGTCTTTCCAGATGAGCAAGAGGTTGGATAAATGTAATGACATATGGTTTGTTTTTTATAGCTACAATATGCAAAAAATAGAAGCATAACACATGTATTCAATGATATATATGTATTTATACATATAAATATATATTCTGATATAAATTATGAGATATGATTATTTTGTATCAGTGTGATTTTGTTTTTCTCTTTCTTGTTCCCTTTATGAATAAAAATAACAACTGAAACTTAGAACAATTTTAAACATCTCATTATACCCAGGATCTAACGAAAGATAAAATCAACGTATGCAAAACCATGATGTTGCTTGGTCCTCTCCAACTTGTGAGCTAGGCTGTTGGAACAGGAACAGCTAGGTTGTAGGTCTTGGAACCTTGGGGTTGTAGTGGGATGGTGGGGGGCGGATACTGAGGAACTGCCTGCTGATCTTATTACAGAATTTTCCCCCACCCAGCAGGATTCCACAGAATCACTCCAGATGAATGGGTCACCAACTGTTTCTTAAATATCTCTCAGTAACAATATATCTCACATCCTTTGGCAACAACACCCCCCAACACACACTGCAGTGTTCTTCTTTCATTGCCCCTGGACCCCTGAACTCATCAAGACACTCAGGAGACTTGAAAGGCATCTGATCATTATGTGCTATATACTTAATTTCAAAAGTTTCAAAGGCTTTTGTTAAATGGCTACATTTTTTCCTTCAAAGTTAAAAAAAAATCTGAGTTAATGTAAAGTTTCCTTTCACATGCTATAGACAATTTTGGGGGGTAAGGGGGAGTGAGTTTTTTGCAGGCTCACAGACTATTTTCAGAAGATCCTTCTTATGGAGTCTGCATGCATATTGAGAGGATCACCTCTGAGAAACCAAAATGGACCTCAAACCAAAATTTTCTTCATCGGGAAAGTGTTAGCGGTCACTATTAAGCCTTTCGTGACAGGGCAGAGGCATACTCTCAAGACAGGCCTTAAAAATGGTAGAGAAGGAGCTGGGATCACTATCCCATTACCTCTGAATGGTGGTTCTCACATCCTGCCTTCATTGCAGTGGTTTTTCTGTTACCAAGACCTGGGCCTGTGCTACCTTTTTACCTTCAACTTTGAGGCCGCCATGAGTCCCTGAACTTCACTTACTTTACCCAGCTCATGTTTGATAACGAAGGGTCAAACTCTTTTACTTCCAGAGTAACTGATTGCTGCTGCTGTGCTGTGCTCAGTCACATCCAACTCTTTGTGATCCCGTAGATTGCAGCCCACCAGGCTTCTGTCCATAGGGTTTTCCAGGCTAGAATACCAGAGTAGGTTTCCATTTCCTCCTCTAGGGGATCTTCCTGACCCAGGGATCCAATCGGCATCTCCTGTGTCTCCTGCATTGCAAATGAATTCTTTATCCACTGAGCCATCTGGGAAGCCCAGAGTAACTGGTGCTAATGGCCCACACCTCCAAACTTATTTTTTTATAGTTTTGATTTAACTTTTGAGCTTGGAAATTCCGATCATGTATAAATACAATTACATAATAAAACTTCACAGTAATAACTCATCAATTTCAAAAATTATTGATATTCTGCCATGCTCTCTACCCACATATCACGCTCCTTTTTAATTTTACTATTCTTTTTCTTAGATAGAATTTTCATAAATTGAAATCACAACTCTTGGCTGTACTATTTTGACAACTGGGCATTCTTGGTAAAGCATTGGCCTTTCACAACATGGAATACTTCCACCTCCCCAGAAAGTTACCCCCAGATGATTCTCCTCTTCTGAGAGAAAACCATAATTCTGCATTTTATTTAACTTCAGTTTTGCTTCTGAACTTCTATGAATGGATTCATACTGTATGTAGTGTTTTGAGTCTAGCTTCTTTCACTTAGCATCATATCTATGACAGAGAAGGCAATGGCACCCCACTCCAGTCTCTTGCCTGGAAAATCCCATGGATGGAGGAGCCTGGTAGGCTGTAGTCCATGGGGTCGCTAAGAGTCGGACACAACTGAGCAACTTCACTTTCACTTTTCATTTTCATGCACTGGAGAAGAAAATGGCAACCCCCTCCAGTGTTCTTGCCTGGAGAATCCCAGGGACAGGGGAGCCTGGTGGGCTGCCATCTCTGGGGTCGCAGAGTTGGATACGACTGAAGTGACTTAGCAGCATATCTATGAAATTCACCCATATTGCAAACAATATCAGTTATTGTTCAGTAGAATTTCATGTTATGAATTCTGTACCACAATTTGTTCATTTTTCCTTTTGTTGATAAATAATTTGGTTCTTTCCAGCTTCTAAAAGTTTTAAATAAAGCTGTTGTGAATATTTTTGTACAAGTTTTTTGTGGATATATTTTTTCATTTCTTTTGGGTAAAACACTTAGAAGTAGGATTACTAGGTCAAAGCATAGCTGTACATTTAGCTCTAAAGCTTAACCTTTTCCCTAAGTGGGAAAATCAGTATTTAGAAGTACTATTTGTACTCTGGTCTTGTCTGGCCCACTACTCCACACTGCCTCCTACAGGTAAGCACTTTTATTAAATTCTTGTGCATGCTTCCAATTTTTAAAATTACAGTGATGAGTAAATAAATATCTATTTGTCCCTTTCTGTCTTCTAACCCACACAAAAAGGTAACCTACTATATATCCATAAACTGTCCTATTTTTACCTAACAACATATCTTAGAGTCTTTCCATATTGACTAATCATTAATAATAAACGGCTTCCTCTTTCTTTTTCTAGAAACTGCTCTATTGATGGCCCCTTATAGTACTTCCAACCTGTTTCTACTATACATACGCTGCAATAAAGAACACTGTATGCCCCCCACCCCCACCCCGCTGGCCTCCCAGCCCAGCTCCCGTTGTGGCCGAAGCCAAGAGCCAGCATGTCGATGCCCCTCCATCACTGCAATTTTGTGTTTAGCTTCAAGGAAAGAGTACTTTGTGCCATTGCAGCAGCTCCCTGGGCCTGGAAGGGCCCCGCTCTCCCTCATGGCTGGGGGGACACGTGCTTGCTGCCTCTGTGCTGGCCCAGACCAAGTTGGGGAAGAGGGACTAGGCGGTGCAGTCTTTCAGTGCCAAACACAGAGCCAAGGGTCGGGGGACACCTCGGGATGCCCCCGGACTTGAGGTTGGCAGAGGTCGGGCTGGGCTGGGCTGGGCAGAATCCAGTGACCTGGGCAGGAGTGCAACCCATGGAGATGTTTGAGGCAGGAACTCCAGCTCTCCGAGCCTTTGGTGGCAACACAACTGCCAAACTCATTGAGCCTATGGGCCAGGCGACCATGCACACAGACACGTGCCAGGCACACGTCTGTGCTCACGGTGAGCCCAGGCACAACTCCACCCCAGGCACGTCCAGGGAGGGATGCAGGCCCTGCACCCGGTTCCTGTGGTTCTGGGGAACCACCAGGTAGACGTGAACAGTTGACCAAAGTGGCCAAAACCTGGGCTTCCAGAAGCTCCCTGGACAGAGCACCCTTCCCAGTCCTCTGGTCTCTGTGGGCACTAATTGGGTGCACCTCAGGCTTCTGTGCCCCAGTCTTGGCGGGGGGGGGCTTGGGGGTGGGGACAGCCCCCCAAGAACAGTTTCATTTCTCAGGATTCTCTCAGCTGAGAAAGAGCCAGGGAGCAGAGCATAGCCCCCTCCCTCCTCGGGGGCCTGATATTTCTGGAGCTTCTAAGCCACAGAGCCCACTGGCTGTGGCAGATGGGGGTGGGGCCACCCCACCTAGACCATCTTGGGGTGGGGGTGCCCGCACCCCACCTGGCATCTGAACGAATGTTGATTGAGAGAAGGGACCGACTGCTGAGTGTGGGGTCACTAAGGCCGGGCCAGAGGCCACTGGTGGGTGATGCCGTGTGTCTGTGTCCACCCTTAACAGATGTGGAGCCGAAGGCCCAGGTGCTGTGCCCCTCCCCGATGCTTGTGTGTGTGTCAGTGGGGCCTGTGCCCTGCCCCACCCACGAGTCTGCTGTGTCCACATGGAGAAGGTGCTAGTCCTGGTGCCCCCTCCCGTATGCCCCACACAGCTGTCCCCTGGAAACAAGCAGTGACCAGTCCATTCACCTCACCTGGGTCCACACCCCCACCACCACCACCTGTCCCCCGCCCCCCATGGTGATCACTGTACAACTTTTTTATTCACAAATTCGTGCTCCTCTCCCCCTTCAGCCTTCACCCTGGGGGATCGGTAACTTATTTGTCTGGATTCTTGGAGGTACCTCTGTGCATTTGTCCTCAGGTGGTCTTACGGATGTCTTTCAAAAGATGGTTATTTTATATGATTTGTCATGGAATTTATTCTAATAAATCATTCTTCTATCATGTGGCAAAAAAAAAAAGCTTTGTACCTTCGTCATTACATATAGATGGGATAAATTTCCAGAATGGTGCTTCAGCTTTACTGGGCTGAAGGGTGAGAGGTATTTGTACTTTTGTTTACTATTGCCAAATAGTGCCTCAAACATATTGTGATGTGTTTTACTCCCATCAGCAATGCATGAGCATTCCCCTGGTCCATCCGCTTGCCACCAGAGTGCACTGTGAACCTGGATCTTTGCCATTTGCAAACATTTCAACCCAAGTTTCATGGGCAACTGATGAAACTAAACATGTGAAACCCCTGAACCCTGTGATTTTGTGAGGTGAGATCCTAAGAGGAATTTGCTACTTAATTTGTGGCATCAACTGAAAAACAAAAATGTGGAGTCTTTGTTCAAAAATTATTAAGAATTTCAAGATGGTATGAGTAGAACATTAAGCCAAGTGTGTGGCTCCATGCAATGGCCCAGGCTGAGAATCTTAAACATCATAAAAAAAAAAAATCATAAAGAAAATAAGAGATCTTTGAGTAGACATTTACTTTACCTGAAAACTTGATGTATGTTTTTGCACACTGCTCCATATAATACTCATATTTTAAATGACTTACATCAAGTTAAAGGATGTTTCAGAAAGGCATATTGTAGCTATCCTGTGGCCATCCCCAGGTACTCTCCACACAGCCTGATGGGAGAACTCTAGATGACATCTCCCAGGACTTTCCTGCTCCCAGACAAGCTGTTTAATACTAGTTACATAAATATAGGGTCACCACTTTTCCTGCCTGAGTAACTGCAATGATAGGAACTGAATACCAAGTGGAGGTTGATTTTGGGACAGTCATTGGAAGAAGATCCCCTAGTCCAAGTGGCACTTGATGTTCGTCTTAATTTCTGACAATACAATGTCCATGAGGGAGCCTGAGTTCCCCTTCCAGGGGAGGAGAGCGGTACCTTATTCAGTGGGACTCAGTGCTTCTATACTCTCAGAACGCTTGCCATTAATGGTATTGGGACCCCCAAGAATTAGTCTTGTTGGGGTGGAGATAGATTACACTAGAGGAAATTTTCTGAAAGAAGTGAGGATAGTCATTTCTGAAATAATAGAAAGCAAGTAGAGTGGAGGGCTAAAAAGGAGTTTTGTGGTGAGCTATCGGAAGAGGGAATTTACTGAGATGCCAGATGCCATGTTAAGACCCTTACGTACAGCATCACAGGGCCCCCTTCTTAGGGCTGCTCCCACAAACAAATAGCATCTGCAAAGGAAAGAGAGACAGACGGACTGACAGAGACAGAAAGAGGGTAAGAAACCTCTATTCAAAGAGGCAAATGGAAAAAAATAAAACTGAATGTCAAGCAATTCAAGAGAAATATAGCCGATATACTCATGAAGATTGAGGCCAGAGGGAAGAACAATTTGCTCCTGTGTCAAACTAATCCACAGTGTCCAGTCATTACAGTCTGTATCAGAGATAATCCAGCCGGCCCTGAGGTGAGCCACAGTTCTCTGCTCTTTCACCCCCTCTGCTGGTGAAAGGAGGCCTCAGGTCAAAACACCAGCAAGCACAGGGAGAAGGTGAAGAAAATGAGATCGGTATTTTATACAGCCGTGCTTCTCAAACTTTAACATGCACATGAATCGCTAGGAAGCTTGGTAAAATGCAACTTACTCGGTAAGTCTGGGCTTGGGCCTGAGAGTCTGCATTTTTGGTAAACTCCCAGGTTATACTGGGGTGCTTGGACCACACTTCTAATAGCAAAGCTAACATTAATGATATACCACCAGCAATTACCAGCACGAATACCGCTTCCTGAGGTTACCTAATTTCACAGAGAACTGATCTCTTATGGTGTTTAAATAGCTCTACATCCAACAGTGGGTCCAATCCACAAAGGGAACTGTTTAAGTTCATTGGGAATATTTCTATAGTTGTCTCTGATTTACTCCTGTGCAAGTTTCATCATGCAGTTGATTATATTAAAGTGTTGGAATCTAGTTAGCAAAGGTTGCAAGGCTTTTGTTGAATGAAAGCACATTTTTAGTTTAGAAGATTCATTTAATCAACACTCATTTCTGAACAGGAAGCTGAGGCATAAACAGAGTATGTGACTTGACTGAAGCCACACAGCTTATTGATAGCAGCCAGACTAAAATCTAATTACACTAACACTGTCTCATGCTGTCTGTCCAGATGATTTCCCATTTTCCCGTTCCTCGAAGGGCATCAGACTCATAACTGCTAAATCCCATAGATCACTGAAGTCTTAAGTGGCAGATCACAAAGCTCAGTAGTATGACATATACATAGTAACTCATTCTTTTGAAAATTAGTGTCCAGCTCTCTTATCAATAGAGTTAGCCTTTAAATATGCATTGGAAGAAAGAAGAAATATTAGACCTTGTCTTATTAGCATCACCCATCTTGGATGTTTAATCCTCACTTTGCTTTATCTTTTCTTCCTGAATCCCATTTTAAACAACAGTCTTAATTGGCATTCTTAATTGAAAAGTCTTAATTGATATTCTTTAAAATTCCTCACGAAAATAATACAAATTAATTTCACATAACGTTGATGAGAAGATCCCTAATGTTTTGAGTGAGTGATTTATTATTTGGGTAGATGAAAGAATGAATTGATTATTCTATTAAGATAAATTCATTATCACTAAAGAGCAAAAAAGGGCTTCTAAGACCCTCAAATAAGGCTATGCTCAAAGAGGTTGGCCACGGACTATATAACTTCACATTCTTTTGTTCTGCAACATAAAAATTCACATCAGAGTACTTAAGTGATTTTCTTTCCCGATCAAGAGTGAAGGTGAATTTCCAAACTTCCCTTTCCATTCTCAGCCAAAAAAAAAAAAAGCAAGAGTAAATAAAAAGTTTCCTGGTCTCTGAGTTCCCACCCAATATAAGCTTATTATGCAGATGAGCAAAGTGAGTGGGCGAGTGAAATCGTTTGTAACAAAAACCCATTATTCACAGATGAAAAATTTATATTGTCAGCGTAATATCTGCAAGGCTAAACACCACTGGAGAGTATATAAAGGCAGTGAGCTTTGGTGCACAACTACAGAGCTCAGGACACTGCACACCCAAACGAGGGCTCACTCTCTCTTCACCTGCTCTGTTCCACCTCCTGGTGTCAGAAGGTAAGGTTAATATTGAGTGATTGTAAGACTGTACATTCTGTTTAGGGTACAGTTAAGTGTTCATAAGGGGGCAAAGTATTATGAATTAAAGTGCTGTTTTTTCAACTTATACTTTGTTATTATACTACGCGAGGCAGAATTGAAATGAAAAAGTGATGTAAAATGCATTTAAATAAACTTTAACATAATAAAGCCTCAAAGCGAGTCGAAGAAATAATTCAATGAAAAGATATAAGATAGAAAGAAAAACAAAGATTCAAATCAAGGCACTTATTACAAAATTTAACTAATGAAAATTGCATTTTAAAACCAGTGGTGACATTTTGAAAAACAAATATTTTTCTTCGGATTCGATAAATGTGTATACCATTTTGAACAGAAGGCGCCTTTTAAACAGCAGAAATGTGCCCATTTAGAGAGGTTATAATAGTAATTGATCCTTACCAATGAAAATGTATGGTTTTCCAGAAAAGCAAAATCAACATCATCATTCAAATATTCAAATTTCTGATAAGGCTATCAAAAAATCAAAGTCCATGAAATCAGCTCTTTGTAGATAAGACATAGCGTATTCAGGGCAGAGAAGTAATGTCATCAGTTATTGGGAATTCTGTGGATGGAGCTGAGTAAAAGCACAGATTAATAATTACTATGTTTTGGGGACCAATAGTAATAAATAAACTATCTAAAATGTCTACATTCCAAAATGAAATTTTAGTAAATACCTTAAGAAAAAAAATCAGATGGTCTAAAGTACCTATTTAAGCTCTTAAGGACAAGGAACAATTTTACAAAGATCTTCAGGGGAGAAAATGATTTCATCGTGTTTTTTTGTGTTTGTTGGTTTTCACACCTCCCCATCAAATTCAGGATCTTAGTTTCCCGACCAGGGGTCAAACCTGTGGCCCCTGTATTGGGAGCACAGTGTCTTAACCACTGGACCACCAGGGAAGTTCCATGTGGTATGTTTTCTTTCACACATACTAATTAATACCTGTGAGAAGAAATTACCTAGCCAGTTTTAAAAGAATTTATTTGGCCTATGGCCCCAGTATACTTAGGGATATACTATATAATATATGTCACCTTGCCTAGATCAAAGATTAATCTTTGCAAAAGACTTCCTATTTAGGAAATATGATTGGTACCACATCTCCTTTGAAATTTGAGTGGAAATGTATAGGTTTTATTAAAGTGAAGACTCTCTCTGTAGGCTAAAGCAGGGGTGGGAGAGTAATTGGAAAGTCTCTCCTCACTGAATAAGATTTTGATACCAAAATGATGCAAACGTTTGCTTTCTCAAGTAGCAGTATTCAAAAATCCTTATTCTTAAATATTTCACAATTCTGTTGACTTTTACACAATGAATAAATAAAGTTTCAAAAATCAGTTATTTATTTAAATAGAAATATTCTACTGCCTGGGGAGGACTTCTCTATGGTTGTTTCTTATACCAGCTCTCCCAGAAACTACATGTTCCATATCTGCCATATCCATATCCTAATAGAAGATATTGTAAAAACTTTAGGGACATTACATGAAAGCAATTATAGTTTTCAGTTGACTTTCCAACAATGATGTAATCCTAAAGAGGAATGTTTGCTTTAATTTTTTATGTTTCTGAATTTTATGAATGTATAATTAAAAATTGCAGTCAAAGACCCTGCCTATATATTTGGCAAGGTTTCCCAGGTTTTCCAACTGTATAAACTGAAGCACAGAAACACACCAAATTAGTAATTGAATATTGGTGAATAAAGGGTGAACATGTAATGCCTATTGTGTTGCTTTATCTAATTGATCACTTAGTCTAAAAGGCAATATTTCAAAGGGAAAAAAAATACCACTGCAGGTATTTCCAGTCCTCATGTTTTAGTGCCAAAGAAAGATAGGAAGTATGGCTAAGATGTTAAAGACAAGGTTGATAGTTTAAAATGATAATATTTGTAAAATACTCATTTCAAACCAAATGCCATTTGCTAAAAATACTCAAATTTTTAACAAATAAGCATAATCAAACTTGGATTGAAATCCCCACTTCTCAAAGTAAATATGGTCGGACTTGAAAGAAGCAGAGAGAAGTTTACAAGAAACACTGGATTTGAGATTTTTATTCAGAAAATAGAGGTGCTTGTCCTGTGGGGTCATTCTGCCCCACACTCATGCTGGTTCCACCCCACCCCATCCACAGTACATCATCATGTCCTTGGCATCCTATGGCCTCACGGGGCATCTGCTTATGATGCAAGGTATCTTGCAACATGGTCTAGGGTGTCACTAGCAGTGAATGACACATCCTGGACTCAGTCCAATTATAAAACAACCTGGGGACTTTCAAGACTTCAGAAGCAAGCATTAATTTTCTTTATGACAGTGATCTCTTAGTTTCTTAGTTGTGATTGTTCAAGTTGCCAGAAGCATTAGTTCTTGTTGCAAATTGCTTGTCTTTAAAATGATTTTTTTCCTTTAATTTAGAACAGGTCAAAGCACCCTAAAATACCTCAAATCTGTTGGCCGCTTTATAATTACAAAGTCTAGACCAAGTTACACTATTTAAAATATAAATGAATAATACATCTGAACCGACAGCTGGTATGCCAAGTTGTAGCCTGAGGCTGCTTTAAGATGGTTGAAATGCAGTATAATGTAAACGCTTGGAAGTGAAGGACTATTAATTGAAAGCCAGACTGATAGTGGAGAGGGTGGGATCATGGATAAG
This sequence comes from Bison bison bison, assembly GCF_000754665.1. NCBI lineage: Eukaryota > Metazoa > Chordata > Mammalia > Artiodactyla > Bovidae > Bison > Bison bison. The sequence continues at coordinate 7,179,680 of NW_011495014.1, forward strand.
GTGGCATTCAAGCTAACCATATGTAGCATATCATCTACAGTGGGTATTTTCAATGTTTATCATGGACAATTTTAATTTCAAGTCTGGAAATGAGCCTTCCAATTATTAACAGAAGTGTCCTACACTAATGAAGAAATTTCATAGTGCTGCACATCTTTTGTATGCTTTTTAGCCACCAAAAAAAAAAAACTGCAATAAAAATATATTATAATATTTTAAATTAAACTAGAAATATAATCAGAATAAAATTGATGACTAGTGTTTTCTTTCTACTCTCAATATATACTTAGTCAAAACTGAACTAATTCACCTGACACTTTTAATATGGTTGAGTGTCTTTATGTCTCCCCTGACTCTGTGTTTCAACAGGCAGCAAAAATGAAAAGCCTTTACTTTGTGGCTGGATTGTTTGTAATGCTGGTACAAGGCAGCTGGCAACGTTCCCTTCAGAACACAGAGGAGAAATCCAGGTATTAAATCTTTAGATTTGAGCTAACATAGCACTATGCTTATAATACAGCCCAAGATAAGTGTGACTAGTAAATAGGTCTCAGTAACTTGGAATAAATGCCCTGTACTGCTTTCAAACGTTTAAAGTATCATTGTGATAAAGGCTTTTCTGGAGTATAGATAGGAGTATGTTATTTCGTAACTAAAGGAGTGGGGAATGTTGAAAAATACAATATATGGGAAATTATAGCTCTTCGAAATCTTTGGCTGATCCTGTCTGTCCATTCATTACTCACACTGCATGGTAGATCATTTTAATTATTCACATCAACTTTTTCTTTTTATTTCAAAAAATAACATTGTTTCCTACTAATTGTAAAATTAGTAAGAAATTTTACATGCACATTCATGATAGACAATATGCATGTACTGTATATAAATACATCCCAGATCATTTACAGCTTTGTATTGTATTTTTTCTCTTAGCATTGTACTGTTAGATTATTTTTATAACATTACAAATATCTATTAAAAGTATGATATTTAATGACTACATACTATTTCATCTTTTAAAGTACAATATTTATTTAGCTACCCCTCCTCTTTTGAATACTTAAGAGTTCTTCAAATTTTCCTACAAAAAGCCTGCCAATAACATTTTTCCTACATTTCTTACTATTTTCTGAGGATTTATTTCTAGTGGTAAAATAATTATGTCAAAGGATTTGAATGAGTTTAAATTTTTTATAATATCTTGCCAATTTGCTTTCCAGAAAACTAATACACATACACATTCCCACTGGCATTATAGAAATACTCCTCTCACAATATCCTCCCTGGTATTTAATCCTTGCTAATTTGACAGGTAAAAATAGTATCTCATTTCTATTTTGAGTCTTAATCATATTGAATATTTCCCCACATAGCTATGCCAACCAACTGTTGATTATTGGCATGTGGATTATCCACTACATAGTTTCAAATTAGCAAGTGGGCTTTTTCTTTTCTTTCTCTGAACTTTTAATTGTCTTTCCATTAGCTGCCACATAACCAGGTGATGGAGCTACTTTTTTATAGTAATATATGCAAAACAGAATTTGGAATATAAATCTGCTGCCCAAACAAAAATGATTTGGGATGCTTCACTCTTTTAAAATATTCAAGGCGTGTTGCTCTCTTCTGGCATTATTAACATAATGAGTAGATGAATTTGTTGAAAAAAGATTTATTTAATCCTATTTCAGAAAAAGAGAAGCCAGTTGAAAAATCAGTTGCTAGAGTTCCAAATCAGAGTATATTCAACTCTGGTAAAACCATGGGAATCCCATGGCAAATTAAGGTCTTTCTGAACTGCCAACTAAAATGCTGGGGGAACCTGCCTTCCAGCTTCATGTGGTTCTATATTTTGTAGAGAAGCTGCTTCTCAAGTGAATCTACTCTTGAGGAGAGATGTAGTTGCACCAATCACTGTTCTTCACAGTTCATTCCCAGCTCCCCAGACCGACCCGCTCGGCGATCCAGATCAGATCAATGAAGATAAGCGCCACTCACAGGGCACATTCACCAGTGACTACAGCAAGTACCTGGACTCCAGGCGTGCCCAGGACTTCGTGCAGTGGTTGATGAATACCAAGAGAAACAAGTAAGAATTTGAACCTGATTGGAAATGTACACTCAAATGTATACTTAAATATGTCTAAAATTCTTCCTGACTTTCTTAAGTTATCATACATATCAAATAATGCCCATGAACTCATTTGATTCTGATGATTTTTAAGCTTGGTGTTGTTAACCTCCGTATTATGCCTTTGCATGTCCTACACGTCACCCCTTCAAAACTCTTGCTGCTAAGTCGCTTCAGTTGTGTCCGACTCTGTGCGACCCCATAGATGGCAGCCCACCAGGCTCCACCGTCCCTGGGATTCTCCAGGCAAGAACACTGGAGTGGGTTGCCATTTCCTTCTCCAATGCATAAAAGTGAGAAGTGAAAGTGAAGTTGCTCAGTCGTGTCCGACTGTTAGCGACCCCATGGACTGCAGCCCACCAGGCTCCTCCATCCGTGGGATTTTCCAGGCAAGAGTGCTGGAGTGGGGTGCCATTGCCTTCATTACCTACCCTCAAATGGGACATAGACTTTAAATAATTTTCCCAACTTTGGTCTTAGCAATATTTACTCTGTTGCCAATTTTACTTTAAAATTGAAAGCTGACTTTTGTGAAACTGCAAGGTTAGGAATCTAATTCCTGACCAAAAGACAAGAGTAAATTCAACATTCTCTTGTAGGGTTCAAACTCATGACTATGATCACATTCAAAGTATCCTCTAGCCAAGTTCATCACGGTAAGAAATGGAAACAGATGCAGTCTTTTTCTTGTAGAATACAATCCAAGATGCACATTAAAATTACAGCCTAGCAGCACAGCATAAAGAGAGAAGAAGGCACATAGGAACACAAGCCTATCGTAAGGCATACATTTTAATGTTGAATTTCTTTGACAGTGTTGGGGTTTTTGCTGCATGAGGCTACTGGAGGAAATCAGCCACAAGGGTTTCACAGGGATGGTGGAATTTCACAATTTCTTTGGAGGGTGGCCCACAAAGGGAGGGAGTTATGCATGCAAAGTAGCTGAAGGAATCTAAAAATCAGGAAAAGGGAATATATTTGTCCGGATAGAATGGAGAAGGGTAGAGAGAAAGAGAGAAACCAGCAAGAAGAATTAAAGAGGGTTGTTGACCAAAAATTCGTAAAGTGGAGAATACAGGAAAGACGGTGATCATGGTCAAAGAAGACACTAGAAGTTCTTGCTAAGGATTACAGACGGGGCTTCCCAGGTGGCTCAGTGGTATTGAATCCGCCTACAAATGCAGGAGACATAAGAGATGCAGGATCGGTCCCTGAGTCAGGCAGATCCCCTGGAGGAGGAAATGGCAACCCACTGTAGTATTCTAAATTCCATGGACAGAGGACCCTGGCAGGTTACAGTCCATGGGGTCACAAAGAGTCGGACATGACTGAGCTACTGAGCATGCATTGGTGAAACAGGAGAAATTACAAATTTGAAAAAATGCAAACTGTCTTCATTTCTAGAGAGACAATGCCACAACTTGGCGAATGAATATAAAAGAATCCTAGCTCCCAGGTGGTTTCTGTTGTGTTTAAGATGAAACCTTCCAGGGCTTATATATGATGGAGCAACTGACCATCTTTCTGGTCAACCCCTTCCACGGGGCATTCTGTACACATGTGAGGGTGATGTAAGGTTATTTTCTTAGCTTTCCTCACTGCTAGCCCATGATACATTTCCTTTAATTCATTATCCTGTGGTCCTTTCAATGACATTTTGTGACGCTCCTTTGCTTTCCTTTGATTCAATAAACTAACTTTGACCCCATGTGTTGGAATAGGAAATAGAAACCCACTCCAGTATTCCCGCCTGGAAAATTCCATGGACAATGGAGCCTGGCAGGCTACAGTCCATGGGGTCACAAAGTGAGTGACCGAGCACACACACACAACCCTATATGTACAAATGACATGCTGCTGCTTTGTTTTCGAGTGGCATGGCACAGTAGATAGCCCTCACACTTTTGGACTGAAGTAAGGGCAGCGTTAAGAATTAATGATACAGACAAGCAGAAGAGGTGAAAATGGGTCACTGGGTGGAGTAAGGGAGCTTAGCCTCCCTTAATTGTCATTAGATTGCCCCCATCAATCTTCACTCCCAATAATTAATGCAGCTTTCTGATGAGTCTCCTACACACCCTCATCTCCCCAATCTCCCTCTAACCCCCCTCCACACAGAATCCAGAACCCAAAGCTGCCATTGCTTATAGGTGAGAACCATATTGCTAAAGAGACAGATCTTCAATTTAACTTTCACATTTCTTTCAGGAATAACATTGCCAAACGTCATGATGAATTTGAGAGACATGCTGAAGGGACCTTTACCAGTGATGTAAGTTCTTATTTGGAAGGCCAAGCTGCCAAGGAATTCATTGCTTGGCTGGTGAAAGGCCGAGGAAGGCGAGAGTAAGTCTGTACATTCTTATTTAATTTTTTTTTTTTTTTTGCTTGATGCTGAAAACTTAGATTACAGTTATCCATAAATGGATCTGCATTATGAAGCCATTAATATAGTCTCACAAAGTAAGGAAATAACTCCTGTTGGTGGGAGACAGTTTATAAAAGTCTCATCTGTTTTATCTTTGAGAGCAAGTGTTAATGATAGCGTCACACAGGTTACTATTTATCCCCCATCATTAGTTGTGTTAAAATTAGATATTAATTTGCCAGTCCAGGAAACTTTTGAGGATAAACAGAGTGCTTCTGATAACTACGCCAGGAAAATATGCTTAAACTAGGACTGTCCAGGAAAACTAGGGATAAGGGAAGAGAAGAAATACTGCTAAAAACTTAGTTTCATTTTAAATATTTACATAGTTGATGTGTTAGTAAGTATTCAGGTAAAAATGTGATACAGACAGGAACTAAAGATGTTTAATGAAATGGCATTCAAAACAAAAATATGTAGAAACATTCATCTATTTAACGATGTATCCATTTTTTATGAGACTACCATAGAGATAGTCATTAAATTATTACAGTTGAAAATGAGCCTAAGACCTTTAGGTACTTCCTTGCATCTTACCACAGCCAAACAGACCCACAGACCAAACAGACCATCTCATTTTCTTGTGACCATTCTGATGACTTTGAATTATGAAAATCAAGAAATTCATGTTCCACTCTATTTTTTCTTTAGTTGTTTTGGCTGTACCTTATGGCATGTGGGTTTCCCAGCCATGGATCAACCCAGGCTCCCTGAAGTTGGAAAGACAGAGTATTAACCACTGGACCATCAGGGATGTCTTTAGCAAGATTTTCAATAAGCGTATTGAGATTTTAAGGAGCTCTCAAGACAAAAAGGAGCTAGTATTGTCACTGATTTTTAAAACAGCAGCAATAAAATTTATAAAATCAATGCAAAAATAGTCACACGAGATTATTTTATAGTGTTTTAAAGAGATACCAAAAATTCTGTTAAATAAACCAGTCAGAGAAAATATCTAATATAGACTAAGGTTTAATCCCTTAAGACTGTACTTGGCAAGGCTGTTTTGATCATCATTAGTTTTATAGGATATACTATATTTTTCTGAATATGCTGCTGCTGCTGTTGCTGCTGCTAAGTCGCCTCAGTCGTGTCCGACTCTGTGCGACCCCAGAGAGGGCAGCCCACCAGGCTCCCCCGTCCCTGGGATTCTCCAGGCAAGAACACTGGAGTGGGTTGCCATTTCCTTCTCCAATGCATGAAAGTGAAAAGTGAAAGTGAAGTCGTGCAGTCATGTCCGACTCTTAGTGACCCCATGGACTGCAGCCCACCAGGCTCCTCCTTTCATGGGATTTTCCAGGCAAGAGTACTGGAGTGGGGTGCCATTTCCGTCTCCATTTTCTAAATACAGACAAATCAATAGTTTCAATAATAAGTTCTATGTTGACAATACACTAAAATCTTAGAAGCAGCTGGAATACAGAAAAGGGCTTTGTTTCAGGTTCTGGCTCTGCACTTGTCTACCTAATTCCCTTTCTGACATTCAAGTTATGAGGCTTTTTGTGGTAAGCCCTCTGTAAATAGAAACATATGGTTTTCTCAGTGACCCTTACACAGGTTACCAGTGACAGGCAACCAATAAGCATTTCTTTGAAACGTTTAACCAAGTGCTGATTTTACCCCTCCATTTCTCAGTTTCCCAGAAGAAGTCAACATCGTTGAAGAACTCCGCCGCAGACACGCTGATGGCTCTTTCTCTGATGAGATGAACACTGTTCTCGATAGTCTTGCCACCCGAGACTTTATAAACTGGTTGCTTCAGACGAAAATTACTGACAGGTGATTGTATTTTAGTTCATCCCTGAAACCATCAAAACTTTCATAAATATTATCATACTGCTATAGGTTGTTCCTACATGAAGGAGAGAGTCTTTACTTTCTTGGTATACAATGAAAATTATGAATCATTCAAGAGTATATTATTATATTTGTTTCTGATCATTACAATTTTATCCTTTCACTCACTGATTCCAAACACTTTTCCTGAGTGTTGGTAAGGGACAAGTCATTAGGAAAACAGGTATGGAGATGTTAAGCTGGTCATATATTAATAATATCGCAAATTGCTGTATATGTTGAAATTATAGCACAAAGTAAAATACCAGTATATATGATATTTAAATACTTAATGCAATAAGTATAGCAGTAAAATTTAAAAGCCAAGATTAACAGGCATGTAATAGGTTGGTTGTATACTTTTTATAATTATCTATACACTTTATATTTCTTGCTGGGGACAAGTTAGGATAAGCCATCTGTGAAGGTAAATATTTGAAGAGTTCAAAACACAAACGGATGTATAAAATGAGAAGATGAACAGCCTTTATCAAAATAAATCATTGAAACATTTTCTGGCTAAGTTAACTATCATCTATGTATTATACTATGTTAAATAATTGTCTCTCTCTTTTTTTTTTAATTTCTAGGAAGTAAGTGTGTCATTCATTACTCAAGATCATCTTCACAATATCACCTGCCAGCCATGTGGGATGTTTGAAATTTTAAGTTCTGTAAATTTAACAGCTGTTTTCTAAAGCCATATTGCTTGCATGCAAATAAATAAATTTCCTTTTAATATTGTATAACCAAAAGATTATAAATTGAATACACCATTGTCAAAATAGTGCTAAAATATCAGCTTTAAAATATGTTAATTCAGAATTCTCTTTCTTTTCTTCTGCTAACCTGCTTAGCAATGAAATTATTTCTCTGTGATATAATTTGTATATATAAATTACTCCAATCACAACATATTTGCATTATAATAAGATAAGGGGAAGGACTGGTAGCCACAGTTGTGAAATGGGAAAGAGAATTTTCTTCTTGAAACTTTTGTCATAAAAATGCTCAACTTTCAGTATATAAAAGATAAACTAAATAAAAATTTCAAGCTTCTTCATCAATGCCTGTATTCTCTCTTCTTTATGGTCCCACTCTTTCCAAATAATCTTGCTTCCTAAGTTGGTAAGCCATAAGCCAAATCCGATGCACAGATACGGCTTCATGTTTTAAATTGCTGCACAGTACTTTAATGCTTTCAGCCAACATCAAAAAACCAAGGTATTTTATATCAAAATGTTGATTTCTCATGTTTCTTGAAAAATTAGATCATCAGGCAATATTAGACCCACAAATCAAATCTCTTCTAAAGACCAGTACCAGTTGCCTCCTTCTGAAAAGTCACATGATTTTCAACTCACTATTGTGTCCCCTACACACACACACACACACACCGCACACACACACACCACACACACACACACCACACACACACACATCTGTGTATGTTACACATTTACATTCAGGTAATACACATAAGTAGCCACTTTCCCCGGCCCAGTTTATTTTTGTGTCTTATTTGCCTGGCGCCTGCAGACATTTAAGCTTGTCTATCATACCTTGTACCGTCATCTCCCTGTCCTGCAATGTCCAGTATTTTGGGCCAGTCTGGTGCTCATTGCCATGTTAGGGGTATTTTTTTTGCTGTATACAGACAACATTGCCAACTCTCTTTCTCTCTTGTATTACATAGATATAATAATCACATAACATTGTATATACTTATGGTGAACAACTTGTCAATCTGATAGGGTTGCACTTTTTACACCAAAAGTTAAAACTCAAGCAAAAAATTACTAAGGAAAAGAAGGGCACTTTAAAATGCCAAGTGTTCTGAATCATATGCACCCAATAACACACCAACCGCTTTCATAAAGCAGAAACTACATGAGGTTCAAGAAGCAATAGAGATAAACTGATAAAAGGAAATCTAAACACTTTTCCCTTAACACAGGATAGAGTCAGGAAAGCAACAGAGACCTAAATAGCATAATCAATAGGATAGATCTCATAGGCCTAAACTGAACTATAAATTCTGATGAAAGAGGATCCACATTCTCCAAAATGCAATGGAAAAGTCACAAAGATTGACCACATAGTTGGCCACAAAGAAAACCTTAGTTATACAAAAGTTGTATAAATCTCTAAGTTTGGAATCATTCAGACCATAATGAAATTAAGCTAGAAATCAACAACAAAAGAGAGCTTAAAAATTTACAATGACTTGAAACTGGGCAATCACTTCTAAATAAACCATGGATCAAAGACACCGTAAAGGAAATTTAAAAAATACTTTTGTATTCTATTATAATGAAAACACAATAAATACAAATGATAGCTATAACTAAAACAGTATTTAGGAATAAAACATAGCTTTAAATGTATTTGTTAGGAAAGAGTAAAATTTGAAACTCAATAGCCTCAGTTTTTAACCTCAAAAAGTTGAAGGAAGAAAAGGACAGCAAATTTCAAAATGTAAAAGAATTATTTTTAAAAATATAGGAGAAAATAATAAAATGGAGAAAATTTGGCACTGAAAATTAGCAAAGCCAAGATTAATTCTTTGACTAGATTAATAAAATTAAGAAACCCCCAGCAAGACTAGGCGAGGAAAAAAAAGGAGGAAAAATTACAAATATCTGAAAGTGGGCCTCTCTAAAGAGCTCTCAAACAATAAAAGAATAATAAGTATATGGTACATAAAAATTATATGCCTGGTAAATTTGACAACTGGATAAAAAGAACAAATTCCTTTGAAAAATGTTACTTAAATAGACATAAATAGGAAGAAAATCTTAATTGTCCTCTGTTATGGAAATTGAATCTGTTATTTTAAAAACTTTTCCAGAAAAGAACCCCAGGCCCAAATGGTTTAACAGGTGAATTCTTCTAAACATTTAAGGAAGAAAAACACCAATATTACCTAAGTTCTTCAAAATAAGGAGCAAATAAAAAATATTTCCAGGTCACCTTATAGGACGAGTATAACCTTGATGAAAAATCTGACAAAGATTTTATAGAAACGGAACACAACAGATCAATCTGACTCATGGACATAGGTAAAAAAAATTCTATACAAAACATTAATGAATCAAATCTAGCAATATATAAAAAAAATACTACAGTACAAACAAATAAGGAGTAAGAGAAAACAGCAATATATAAAAATGAATTGGGAAACAACCATCGAAACAGATGAAATTGAAACATGTTAGACTGTTGAGAATGTCTATGATATATTAACATAAAATATATTTGAAAACCTAGAAAAGATAGATAAAATTGAAAAGAAAGTATAATTTGTAAAAATTGACACTAGTGCAAATACAAGAGCTTAAATAAACCAATTTCATAGAAGAAATGGAAAAAGAAATCAAAGAACCATCTCGTAAAAAGTCACCAGGTCCAGATGGTTTTGCATGGAAATTTTATCAAAGTTCCAAAGAAGCTGGTAGTCACAATACTTCATAACTTATTCCAGAGGCTAAGGGGAGAAAAGAAGAAAAAAGAATTTTCAAAGTCTTTTTATAAAGAGAACATAAAATTGATACCTAAACTTGATAAAGATAGAAGAAGAAAAAAGCAGAAAATTATAAGCTAATTTCACATATGAGGCTGATTTAAAAATCCTAAAAATCCCAGAAAATAGAATTCAACAGCATATTAAAAATATTAGATAGCTAGTTGGAAGTTGCTATACAGCAACCAACACAATATTGTAAAGGAATTATCCTCCAATTAAAAATACATTAAAAAATAATACACAAGGCTATGGTTTTTCCTGTGGTCATGTATGGATGTGAGAGTTGGACTGTGAAGAAGGCTGAGCGCCAAAGAATTGATGCTTTTGAACTGCGTTGTTGGAGAAGACTCTTGAGAGTCCCTTGGACTGCAAGGGGATCCAACCAGTCCATTCTGAAGGAGATCAGCCCTGGGATTTCTTTGGAAAGAATGATGCTAAAGCTGAAACTCCAATACTTTGGCCACCTCATGCTAAGAGTTGACTCATTGGAAAAGACTCTGATTCTGGGAGGGATTGGGGGCAGGAGGAGAAGCGGACGACAGAGGATGAGATGGCTGGATGGCATCACTGACTCGATGGACGTGAGTCTGAGTGAACTCCAGGAATTGGGATGGACAGGGAGGCCTGGCGTGCTTTGATTCACGGGGTCACAAAGAGTCAGACACGACTGAGCGACTGATCTGATCTGATGCTTGAATTTAGTTTATTCCAAAATTATCCAGGGTGGTTCCATATTAGAAAACCAATTAATGTAATATACCATATTAAGAGATCTGAAAAGAAAAAAATTATCATTTATCTCCACACAGGCTGCATATAAAAATATAATAATATAGAATTAAAGTGTTGGGCTTCCCTGGTGGCTCAGACAATGAAAAATCTACCTGCAATGCAGGAGACCTGGGTTCAATCCCTGAGTCAAGAAGATCCCCTGGAGAAGGAAATGGCCACCCACTCCAGTATACTTGCCTGGAGAATCCATTCCATGGACAGAGGAACCTGGTGGGCTTTAGTCCATGGGGTTGCAAAGAGTTGGACACGATGGAGTGACTACCACTTTCACTTACTGCATTACCTGTTTATAACAAATTTGTGAAAGCCAGCTGCCTAAATGGTGGCGAAGATGTGGCACTGGAAGTCTCATATATTCTGAGCGATAGTAAAAATGAGATGGTCACGTGGGAAAATTGGCAATTCGTTATAAAGTTTATATACGCATGTTATATATATTACCTAAAGAAACAGATTCTTATAAACAACCTAAATACTCATCCATCCATAGGATACTGGTTGAATGAATCAAGTTGCTTCAACAAATGGACAAACTGCACAGCCACTGAAAAATGTGTGTGTGTGTGTGTGTATGATTTGAACAAGGTTGTTCTAGTAACTTCCATAATAGCCAAAATATTGGAAATCCAAATGTCCATAAACAAAAGAATGGACAGAGAAACTGGCATGTTCATCCAATAAAATATTACACAGCAATAAAAGGATAAATTATTATAATGCTAGCAACAATATGAATAAACCTCGCAAATGATATGTTATACAAAATTATCCAGACACAAAATAGACCATACTGCTTGATTCTATTTTATGAAGCTTAAGAACAGCACAAACTAAGCAATGATGGTAGAACAGCTCAGTAGGTGCTTCTGGGGAGGGAAGTATGGAGTTCTGAGTAGAATGGACACTGGAGAGCTTCCTAGAATGATGGAAATGCTCTATTTCATGATTAACATGGGGGTTACAGGGATGTGAACATTTATCAGATATCAGCAAAATGTGCACTCAAGATCTGTGCATGTGTGCCTAAATTATGCCTTGATAAATAAATTTAAAAGTGCAAAAATCTATGTGAACAAAACTGTATTGAGATATTATTTCTAATTTAAAACCTTAAAAATACACTCTGTTGACAAGGATGTGGATACATAGAACCTTTCAAACACTGCATGCTGCTGCTGCTGCTAAGTTGCTTCAGTTGTGTCCGACTCTGTGCAACCCCATAGATGGCAGCCCACCAGGCTCCCCCATCCCTGGGATTCTCCAGGCAAGAACACTGGAGTGGGTTGCCGTGAAAAGTGAAAGTGAAGTCGCTCAGTCGTGTTCGACTCCTAGCGACCCCATGGACTGCAGCCTACCAGGCTCCTCCGCCCATGGGATTTTCCAGGCAAGAGTACTGGAGTGAGGTGCCATTGCCTTCAATGAGCATACAAATATTATTACCCCTTCTACAGGAGTATTTGACAATATATGCAAAAATACTTAGGCATTTATGCTTTTCTTCAGTAGCCCCAGTTCCAGAAATTTATCCTAATGATACATACTTAGAATAAAAACCTACCTATGTACAAGGTTATTCTTTGTTATTACTAATTATTCATTGTAAAAAATTAAAAACAACCTGAATACCCACAAAATACCCTTTGAATGAATCAAGATACATCCACGAAATGGAACTGTACAGCCACTGAACAAAGAAAAAATTTTCAATTTATAAACATAGGTTTGTTTCCAGAAGTATTAGTGTAATTGTTGGGGAGGAAAAGTGCTATCCTGTACCCTTCTAAGTTCTCCTGGCTTCCCAGATCTAGGGGCTTTCCACATGGCTGAGTGGTAAATGATCCACCTGCCAATGTAAGAGATGCAGGTTTGATCTCCAGGTCGGGAAGATCCCCTTGAGAAGGAAATGGCAACCCACTCCAGTATTCTTGCCTGGGAAATCCCATGGTCAGAGGAGCCTGGTGGGCTGCATGGGGTGGCAAAGTGTAGCACACCACAATTAAATAAACAGGATTAACAGGAGAAAATCAAATGTCATTTCATACATTCAGGAACCCCACATATATAAGAGGGTCAGAGACTCCCACGTACATGAGAGATTCTTGGTAATAATTCTTTTACTGGAGAAAATCTCCAATCTAAATTCTTCTAGGTAGTTAAGGAAGGGACAATAGTTTCTCTTGAAGGGTCTCTATTGCCTGTAGCTCAAAATAACCCACATGCTAAAGTAGCACATGTTGGGGAGTCCTGCTCTGAATCCTTACGTAATAATTTTGAGACTGCTAAGAGAGAGACTCTTTAAGGGACTGCATCTTTATTGACTCCTGGGCTATTGTCAGTAGACTCCAGGCCTGGACTGGACAATGGCAAAGGGTTGTTTCATGATTCGGGGAAAGCCTCTCTGGGATGCCTCCACTTAGAGATAACCAGGTCACATATGTTGATGATGGTCACTTAACATGCCTCTGCACACACACACACACACACACACACACACACACATGCACACACACATACACACTAACACCAAAAAGATACTGTAATACCGTAACAACATTGCAGACGCTTTATCCAAATTGCACACTTGTTCCAAGTCCCCATGAGCTACATCTCAGAGCATCAGACACAGCCCCAGAAACAACTATTCCTCCAGAGACAACACACCCACTAGTAGAGTTAGCCCACATCATATCAGGCCTTTGGGGAGTGACTCAGGGGGCAAACAGGCACAGCATCTTCCTCACCCTGCTTCTAGCCAAAATGGTAGCAGATAAAGGCCCCCTTTGCTCCCAAACAAAACTGGAAGGCTCCCAGGTGGGGACACATGCCCTGGCGGGACAGACTTTACTGCTTTGGCAAGAGATTTTTATCACAGGGCCGCTGCCCTCTTCTGGAACTAGAAGGTACGAAACCATTCTGGTGGGTAATTTCACTAGACTCCCACTGGCTTCTCCCTCCAGAAACACTGCTTCCCGTCATGTAATCTCCCTCTTCAGCAAGGATGTGCTCATTCTGTTTGGCCTACCAGACATTGTAGAGTCAAATCAAGGTACTATTTTGCTTCCCAAGCTGTTCAGTCATATCCTACATCTAGCTAACATCCATCCAGAATGTGGAATCTTACGGAATTTCCACCTTACTGATCCCAAGTGGCCAGACTTACAGAGAGGTGGCTTACCCAGAGACATGTTCCTCAAGCTTTTAAACAATAAATGATCTCCCTAAAGGACAAATATTTTACCCCAAGTTCTAATACTGCTTAATTCCTGGCCAGTCAGTCAGTCACTCCTGGTCTCTAAATCCCTCATATCACTGACAGTCTTCTCCAAAGACTTCCCCGATGGTACCTCCAGGGAACATTCACTTCCTTCATCTTAGAGAGGATGTCACTCATGTCCAATCACAGATAAATGTTTCCCTTAACATTTTGACTTTGCCATAATCTCGCCATCTTCCACATACTGGCAACCCTACTGAGGGCGGATTGTGCAGTATGACTCTGTAATTACAGAAAAACTAAGGGAATGAAATTGTTTAGAAATCATGATTATACAGCTATCATTGGCCCACATGATGGCCCAGTACAAGCCACCAACCTCAGGTCACTGACTATACCTCACTATTCAGGTTATAAAAGCTGATTAATTAAACAAAATTCATCAAAAATCTTACAAGAAGTGGAAATTATAGCTCCAGAAGCCACTAGCGGAAAAATGTGGGGATCTCAGAGAGAGGGACACAGGCCCTCTGCCTTGTGAGTGTCAGTCACATTCATTTCAGTTCAGTTCAGTTCAGTTCAGTCGCTCAGTCCTGTCCAACTCTTTGTGACCCCATGAATCACACGCCAGGCCCCCCGTCCATCACCAACTCCCGGAGTTCACCCAGACTCACATCCATCGAGTCAGTGATGCCATCCAGCAATCTCATCCTCTATCGTCCCCTTCTCCTCCTGCCCCTAATCCCTCCCAGCATCGGGGTCTTTTCCAATGAGTCAGCTCTTCGAATCAGGTAGCCAAAGTATTGGAGTTTCAGCTTTAGCATCAGTGCTTCCAAAGAACACCCAGGACTGATCTCCTTTAGAATGG
>NW_011495014.1:7194667-7195355 GCF_000754665.1 Bison bison bison
AAAGCATCAATTCTTCAGCACTCAGTTTTCTTCACAGTCCAACTCTCACATCCATACATGACCACTGGAAAAACCATAGCCTTGACTAAACGGACCTTTGTTGGCAAAGTAATGTCTCTGCTTTTGAATATGTTATCTTGGTTGGTCATAACTTCCCTTCCAAGGAGTAAGTGTCTTTTAATTTCATGGCTGCAATCACCATCTGTAGTGATTTTGGAGCCCAGAAAAATAAAGTTTTTTATTTTTCCACTGTTTCCCCATCTATTTCCCATGAAGTGATGGGGCCAGTTGCCAGTCACATTAGGAAGTGAAATTCACATTGGAACCCAGGAATCCAGGTTACTAAGGCATCTTGGGGGTTGAGGGAACAACCTGCTGGGCTAAAGCGACTCCATCTTTGATGGTATCTAGATGCTGTGAAAGTGCTGCACTCAATATGCCAGCAAATTTGGAAAACTCAGCAGTGGCCACAGCACTGGAAAAGGTCAGTTTGCATTCCAATCCCAAAGAAAGGCAATGCCAAAGAATGCTCAAACTACCGCACACTTGCACTCATCTCACACGCTAGTAAAGTAATGCTCAAAATTCTCCAAGCCAGGCTTCAGCAATATGTGAACCGTGAACTTCCTGATGTTCAAGTCTGGTTTTAGAAAGGCAGAGGAACCAGAGATCAAATTGCCAGCATCCA
>NW_011495014.1:7195836-7261192 GCF_000754665.1 Bison bison bison
TGGTGTTGGAGAAGACTCTTGAGAGTCCCTTGGACTGCAAGGAGATCCAACCAGTCCATTCTGAAGGAGATCAGCCCTGGGATTTCTTTGGAAGGAATGATGCTAAAGCTGAAACTCCAGTACTTTGGCCACCTCATGCGAAGAGCTGATTCATTGGAAAAGACTCTGATGCTGGAGGGACTGGAGGCAGGAGGAAAAGGGGATGGCAGAGGATGAGATGGCTGGATGGCATCACTGACTCAATGGACGTGAGTCTGGGTGAACTCTGGGAGTTGGTGATGGACAGGGAGGCCTGGCGTGCTGGGATTCATGGGGTCGGGAAGAGTCAGACACAACTGAGCGACTGAACTGAACTGAACTGAGACTACTTGCCCTGAAGGAGGCGCTAGCAAGCTGCTGCTGCTACTGCTGCTAAGTCACTTCAGTCGTGTCGGACTCTGTGCGACCCCATGGACAGCAGCCCACCAGGCTCCCCTGTCCCTGGAATTCTCCAGGCAAGAACGCTGGAGTGGGTTGCCATTTCCTTCTCCAATGCATGAAAGTGAAAAGTGAAAGTGAAGTCACTCAGTCGTGTCCGACTCTAGCGACCCCATGGACTGCAGCCTACCAGGCTCCTCTGTCCATGGGATTTTCTAGGCAAAAGTACTGGAGTGGGGTGCCATTGCCTTCTCCAGTAGACCCCTGAGACCTGTGGAAATCAGCCAGGTAAACAGCTGCAGGGAGGGTGGCTGAGCATCAAGCCCTGTGAGAAGAGTTTCAGCCAGTGAGCTACCAGGTGTGGATTCTGACCCAGAGCTCACCTCCCTCTACATTGAATGGCGCCAATGGAAGTGATATATAAGGAGCTGTTCCGTCCTTATTGTTGCTGTTCAGTCGTTCAGTGGTGTCCGACTCTTTTGTGATCCCACAGACTGTAGTCCACCAGGCTCTTTCGGAGAAGGGGATGGCACCCCACTCCAGTACTCTTGCCTGGAGAATCCCATGGACGGAGGAGCCTGGTGGGCTGCAGTCCATGGGGCCGCTAAGAGTTGGACACGACTGAGCGACTTCACTTTCACTTTTCACTTTCATGCATTGGAGAAGGAAATGGCCACCCACTCCAGTGTTCTTGCCTGGAGAATCCTAGGGACAGAGGAGCCTGGTGGGCTGCTGTCTATGGGGTCGCACAGAGTCAGACACAACTGACGCAGCTTAGCAGCAGCAGCAGCAGGCTCTTTTATCTATGGTATTTCTCAGGCAGGTATACTGGAGCAGGTTGCCATTTCCTTCTCCAGGGTATCTTCCCAACCCAGGGACTGAACCCATGTCTCTTGGATTGGCAGGCAGATTCTTTACCACTGAGCCACCTGGGAAGCCCGTTCTCTCCTTATACCATGCCTCAGATTACATCCCAGGCAGAATGGCCTCCCAGTGTAATCAAACGAGACCCATCTGGCTGGCAGGTTTGTGTCCTAATGATTCTGCTGCTGCTGCTGCTGCTAAGTCGCTTCAGTCATGTCCGACTCTGTGGGACCCCATAGACGGCAGCCCACCAGGCTCCCCCGTCCCTGGAATTCTCCAGGCAAGAACACTGGAGTGGGTTGCCATTTCCTTCTCCAATGCATGAAAGTAAAAAGTGAAAGTGAAGTCGCTCAGTCCTGTCCAATCCTTAGTGACCCCATGGACTGCAGCCTACCAGGCTCCTCCGTCCATGGGATTTTCCAGGCAAGAGTACTGGAGTGGGGTGTCATTGCCTTCTCCACCTAATGATCCTACTGTATATATAATCTCAGTGGGACACTCTCTGGATTGTGAAGTTGCCATTCACAAAATGTTCCTACAGTTAACCCATCAGTGTGCCCAGAAGCTACACATTACGGAGGAACTCTCCACAGAGCTGAGTCACAGATATCACACTCTCCTTTGCAAGGTACCCGTGATGATCCTACAGAGCTCACTGAGATGTGCTCAACTAGCATTAGATCCTGCACTTGTGATTTCACTCTGAGACAGGCCTCTAGCATACACACTCAGAACATGACACCAGCCAGCCAGTCCATGAGTCTCTCCCCAGGGAGGTCACCTTCCCTGGAGCTGGCCGCCACCATCCCCATGACCCCAGAGAGTCAGAGGACATAGCCCCAGCCCAGGAGCTTGCTATTGGAGATGCCAGCACCTCAGCCAACACACCTCAACTCCACTAGATATTTGGATGCCCCCTTTCTTGCATCCTCCCTGCCAGGTGGGAGATGGCTGGGTGACTATCAGCCTGGAGGATGAGTTGCAAAAACAGGTCCTGTTGGGCAGCTCAGATCAGATAGGCTTCCCCAGTGGCTCAGTGGTAAAGAATCTGCTTATGATGCAGGAGCATCAGGAGATGCGGGTTTGATCCCTGGGTGGGGAAAATCCCCCGGAGAAGGGAATAGCAACACACTCCAGCATTCTTGCCTGGAGAATCCCATGGACAGAGGAGCCCTGGTGGACAATAGTCCATAGGGTCACAAAGAGCCAGACACGACTCAAGCAACTGAGCATGCGCTGTCAGCTCAGAAGACATAGATATTTTCTGAAATATCTATCTGCTTGCCTCAAGAACCATGCCTCTATCAGAACATTTGCAAAACCTAAGTTCCCCACCAACTGTCTGGCTGCACTAGACATTTTCACCTCAATGTTGTCAACCACGATTTGGCACTTGCCATCTACTTCTACAAGGATTAAATCATGTGCTGCTACAGCTTTTGACCCTCAACACCCCCTTGAAAGGAGCTCAAGGTGGAGCGCAGAAATGAGGCACTCTGTGCTCTGGGAAAAACTGGCAGAACAGGTCTTCAGACAGGATTTTTCAGGAGCTGATTTTATAAGCCCAATTCTTACATCTCTTCATATCTAGAAAAACACTAAATTCCTTCATGGTGACATCTGCTCCTCATGACTAGCAGAAACGTTCTGCAAAAATGTGCTTGATTGCCTGTGCTCCCCCTTCAACAAAATCACTCATAGATTAAACCTCCTCCCTATCTCTTTGGAGAAGTTTTCTTAGAACTCTCTGAAATGCTGTCTAACAAGCTGTAGCCTTCATTTTTCCCCAAATAAAACTTAACTTGCAACTCTCACTTGGTGTGTTTTAAGTTGGCAATGTCAAGTCAAACAATGTATTTGAAATCACATTAATCTGAAATAAGGCACTTCCTCAAAACATCTCTAGCTTGACCTGCTTGGAGCCCAAGGTCAGGAACTTCTGGGTACTGTGTTCCTGCTCAATGTCCTATTAATAGATTACAGCCTTTCTTCCCTCCTGAGGCATCCATGAGAGACCTTGCTCCCCCATTATTCCCTCCCCCCACTTTCAGCAATACCTCCACACCCGAAATTGCCACTTCTGAGTTGAACAGTAATGTGTTGGTAAATGTTCACTGGCTCATCATCAAGGGGTTGGAGGGGGATAATGAGGAAATGCTTGATTATGCTATCTTTGTATAATGTTTTATGCAGAATGGAACATGCATGCATTCTTAGTTACTCAGTTGTATTTGACTCTTTGGGATCCTGTGAATGTAGCCCACTGGGCTCTTCTGTCCATGAGATTCTTTAGGCAAGAATACTGGAGTTGGTTGCCATTTCCTCCTCCAAGGAAACTTCCCCCAGAGATTGACCCAGCGTCTCTTCTGTCCCCTGCATGAGCAGGCAGATTCTTTTACCACTGAGCCACCTGGGAAGCCCCAGAGAACAGAGAAAATTTACTAATTGTTCAGATGGTAAAAGGAGGAAAGAGACGACTAATTAGTAGAACCAAGGAGTGGTTGTTGTTGTTCAGTCGCTAAGTCGTGTTTGACTCTTTGCGACCCCTGGACTACAGCATGCTAAGATTCCTTTTCCTTCAAGTCATTTGTTGACTGAATATTTGTTGGTTGGTTTGTTAAGATGCGATGACTTTAGAACAAATTTGTATCTCCTCCCTCCCAGCCTGTGCAGATCACATGGAAAGCAGAATTGGGAAAGGTTGGTATTCAAAAGTAGTTGCACTCTCTTCTCTTTTAAACAGAGAGAAGTGGGAGAAGGAAGCAGACACAGAGATAAAATAGCACCCTTCCTAACCTAACTGGTCAAATTATACAGGTAACCAAAAAATGACTGAAGAACAAACAACATGGGTTCAGAGACTTACCTTCACAGGGCAGAACATAAGTTTAAACAATACATTTTCTGGAAACTAATTCTAAAGTTTTGCTGTTTAGAAATGCTGTTTCCCCTAGGAAATCACAAGTTCTTGCCAAGGCAGAGTTCTCACTTTCCCCCTAATGTTTCTGAATGCTCTCTCACTTTTCCAACAATTATCATTGCATTTTGATGTTTGAAATCATTTCTATCTGACATCTGGAACAAATGCATGGCATTTCTAGGAAACTAACTTTTCATTTTTTTTTTTTTCCAAAAAAAGTTACATTTAGAGTAACACATCTTCCTCGAAAATTCATGTGCTTCACATTCTTAACATTTTTATATCCCAGTGAGAGAAATAGAGCAGAGAGCAGTGGCAGGTCAAGTTGAAAGGAGATGAGCTCTAAAATCAGGCAGACTGGGACTTGCATGACAGCTCTGTTGGTGAATAAAGTGGTATAATAACCCCTACTTCATGGTTATGTCTTGGCACTTAACTGAGATAGCACATTCCAAGCTCATGGTGCTGTCCCCGGCACACAGTTCAGTTCAGTTCACTCACTCAGTCATGGCCGACTCTCTGCAACCCCATGGACTGCAGCACGCCAGGCTTCCCTGTCCATCATCAACTCCTGCTGCTGCTGCTGCTGCTGCTAAGTCGCTTCAGTCGTGTCCGACTCTGTGCGACCCCATAGATGGAAGCCAACCAGGCTCCCCCATCCCTGGGATTCTCCAAGCAAGAATACTGGAGAATACCAACTCCTAGAGCTTACTTAAACTCATGTGCATCGTGTTGGTGATGCCATTCAACAATCTCATCCTCTGTCGTCCCCTTCTCCTCCTCCCTTCAATCTTTCCCAGTATCAGGGTCTTTTCCAATGAGTTGATTCGTAGCATCAGATGGCCAAAGTATTGGAGTTTCAGCTTCAGCATCAGTCCTTCCAATGAATATTCAGGACTGATTTCCTTTAGGATGAACTCTTCTATTACTTAAATTATTTCAAAACAGTTGATAAGAAGTTAAGGTTACCAATAGTCTAATAAATACCCACTGGTATTGTTGTGGCTTTGGATGGTGAGAACATAATACTAAACAACCTTGATAAGTCCAAAACTGGTCTATTGTATAAAATCATGAATTTGAAGACAAGCACAGATATATAAATAAAGCTGTGTTAGTTTCTTATTCCTGCTGTAACAAATTACCACAAACTTTGTGGCTTATTACAACATGAATTTATTATCTTACACTTCTACAGGTCAGAAGCCCAAAGTATTGGCAGCACCACACTCCTTCCAGTGGCCCTGGGGAAATTTTGGTTCCCTCCTTCTTCCAATTTCTTGGAAATTGACTGTCTGCATTCCTCTGCATTCCTGCCTCTTTCTCCTAAGTGCCTCTCTCTAATCTCTACTCTTGTCATCATATCTCTTTTGCTGCTGAGCCTTAATCTCTCATCTCCTTTTTGTAAGCACACTTGTGACTACATTCAGTTGAGTTCAGTCGCTCCGTCGTGTCTGACTCTTTACGACCCCATGAACCACAGCACGCCAGGCCTCCCTGTCCATCACCAACTCCTGGAGTTTACCCAAACTCATGTGCATTGAGTCGGTGATGCCATCTAATCATCTCATCCTCTGTCATCCCTTTCTTCTCCTGCCCCCAATCTTTCCCAGCATCAGGGTCTTTTCAAATGAGTCAGCTCTTCGCATCAGGTGGCCAAAGTATTGGAGTTTCAGCTTCAACATCAGTCCTTCCAATGAACACCCAGGACTGATCTCCTTTAGGATGGACTGGTTGGATCTCCTTGATTACATTGGGTCCACCTAGATAATCCAGATAACTTCTGCTTTTCAAGATCTTTAATTCAATATCATCTGCAAAGTCCCCTGTTCCGTGTAAGGTAATATAGTCACTGGTTTTGGGGATTGGGATGTGACATTTTGAGGGGGCCATTCATCAGTCTACAGCAAGACCCAAGACATGTTACACAGATATGACATATAGAAAATAGCAGTTTGACAGTAAAAGGCTTGGGATTTATTGTGGAACATAATATGTGCCAGAAACAGAAAGGAAATGCTGTAATTTAAACAGCAAATATGATACTGGGGTAAGATAAGAAGAAAACTATGCTGTTTATTTACAGCTGATTTGGACTTAGGAAGAAATGCCATTACCAGTTTTATATAGCGAAGTATAGAATAGACTCCAAGGAGAAAAATTCTTAATTACAAAAATCGTCATATATAGAGGAGAAAAATGTCTTCTGAAAAATAAGTGATTTTCAACCGTTGTAGCTTGTGGGGGAGGGGGAAGGTACAGCATACATCTTAATAATTAATTGTGAAAGTAAGAGTGTCAGCCAGAGATAATTAACAGAAAAGGTTGATCGTGTATTCTCCATACTCACAGAGAACTGAGAAAAAGGAAATGGGCCAAACTGCAAAGAGAAGCTGGGCTTTTAAAAAAGGAAGTTCTTGACCATGAAGATCAGACTACCAAGGGAAGCTGTGTAATCTCCATCCTTAAAGAGCTTTAAAAATAGTATAAACAGCCATCTGCACAAGATGATTTATGCATTGACCTTCAGGAGGCGGGCCCAGATCATCTCATGAAGTCCCTTCCAAGTGTGGGATTCTATGATTTAATCAGTATGTGATTTTTCTCAGCTCCACATTTTGTGAGATAACCAGCAGATGGAAGCCACGAATTCCCCAACATCATACCAAAATCATGGTTCCTCGTACTGGTAGTGCCCGGTCAAGCTTGCCAAATTGGCATCGGTTGTAAAAATCATTGAAGGACCCACCTCAAACATTTATTTATCTCCTCATGGGTGTCTGGACCACCCATGTCCACAAAATACAGATAATCTTTATATTGATTCATGTGCATTTAGCTTTCACTTAGCATAAGAGAAAATTGCATATGTTAGAAGTATTTGTCTGGTTTTAAAATCTGAGGCAATAGCTCTTAAAAATGTTATGAAAGATTCACAGACCCCCATCTGAGCAGAAATTGGACCAATTGGACACTTTGCTCTGAAAAGACTGGTGACTCACTTGGACCTCAGTGTTTGTCACTTAAGTAACAGATACAGTTCTCTGTGTATGTTTATTTGTTCATTCAACAAATATCTGAGTGCTGACTGCATTCTAGGTTATGTACAAAACATTAGAATGCAACAGTGAGGCAGACTCCCCTCATTGATCTTTGAGTCTTCTGGGAGAAACAAATAAACAGCCCATTTTGCTGCAGAGGGATAAAAGCTATAATGGGGTTAGGAACATGGTGCTAACTTCAAAGGAGTAACCAACCCAACTTGAGGAGACTTTTAGGTCCCTTAGGATGAGATGGTTGGATGGCATCACCAACTCAATGGACATGAGTTTGAGTAAACTCCGGGAGTTGGTGATGGACAGGGAGGCTGTCCTGGTGTGCAGTCAGGTGTGCTGCAGTTCATGGGGTCAAAAAGAGCTGGACACAACTGAGTGATTGAACTGAACTGAACTGAAGAGGATTTCTGGGCTTCTCCAGTGGCTCAGTGGTGAAGAATCTGCCTGCAATGTAGGCACTGCAGGAGACACAGGTTCGATCTGCCCCTGGAGAAGGGCAAAGTAACCCACTCCAGTATTCTTGCTTGGAGAATCCCATGGACAGAAAGGCCTGGCATACTACGGTCCATGGGGTTGCAAAGAGTCGTACACAACTGAATCAACTTAGCATGCAAGAGGATTTCTGGAGAAATGAAGCCTAAGCTGGGATCTGAAGGATGAATGGGGGTTACTAGGGGAGAAGGTGGTGGAAACATATTTCATGGAAAGAGAACAGCCTGGCTGGGAAGCTTGCTGTGCCATGGTATGGGAATTGAGTGTCTTAGCATATGGCTGGGGCTTGGAGGGTAAAGGGAAGGTTGAAAGTGAATGGGAGGAAGGAGACAGCAAGAGAAAGTCAGCAATAAAGCTTGAGAGATCATGAGAACTCTCATGCTAAAGAATTGGGACTTTTACATAAAAGTAATGAGCTTCCATTCAAAGGTATAGATCATGTTTGTCCTTTCAAAAGATATATTATGGTACAGTTTTGAATCCAAGGACAGGAAAACACTGACACTTGTTTTAGCAAAAGGAAGAGTTTCTCAGAAGAATATTGGGAATATAAGGAATCCAGGTAGGAACTGAACGTCGGAGCTGAGTGCAGGGCAGAGAGGTTAGCTGGGAGCCACAGAGCTTGGTGTGGGAGCAACGTGGTACTTCATTCATCTCCTATTGTTGCTTCTTGGAGCTTTGTCCCTTCCAAATGCTTTCTGTTCCTCCAGTTCTGTTAATGGTCACCAAAGTCTCCTAAATTGTAAGCTCTCAGACTTAGCCAGTTCTTTCTAGTATAAATCCTACTTGTCAATGGAGGGGACTGCCAGGCTCATCTTTAATCTAGGAGCTCACCTCTTGACCACAGAACTGTGACAGGGAGCAGAGTTGCATGATAATGAGGCAGCTGCGCTTCAGCCACTTGGATGGCAAAGGAGGGCTTGCTCCTAGATATGCAAGTGCTGCATTGCTGATTTATCCGAGTTGCTTTGCTACAACTTAGATGGAGTAATGGAAAGCCTGGAGGCACAGCCATTGTGGACTTGGTTACATACATGTCCTTGCATACAAGGTGGAGCTTGTATCTAAGATCCATGAGGAGAGCTGAAGCCTCCATTAATTCCAGGAACTACATAGCCACACAAGCCACAAGCCCAGAGCAAGCTTGGAAGCTCCATCAAGCTCCACAACCCAGAGAACAGGTTTCTGGGAATGTGTTCATATTCAAAGATATAACTACTGGCAGGTTCTACTCTCACATGTGAATTTCTAACCAGCATGCTTTTACTCAAATTGTTCTTTTGTTTCATCGTGTTACTAAAAAAAAGTATGACAGGTTGGCATGCTTGTTCATGAATGTCTGCAACTGTAATTTCTTACAACTTAGCTTATGATCACTATATAGGCTACCATTTATAATATCCTCTGAAACAGTTAAAATCATCTTATCAGTACTGACAAAACTTTCCTTAAATTTGTGAAGTATGAACTATAAGCCTTTTTATTAATTTACCTCCCTCGTGTTTCCATTTGTTTTCAATTTCTGTCAATAGATGTTACATTAAGCAATATATATGCAGTTACCTATTTCACCACTAGATGGCATCATACATCTTTCCTTCTAATTTGATCTCAAACCAGCATTTTAGAAAAAGGATTTGCTTTTGTTTTTGCCTGTTGTTTTTCAAAGAGTTAATCGAATTATTGCATCATTTATTGAGTGTTCATTAATGTCACTATTTATTTGTAATACTATCTTTAATCATATACTAAATTTCTATATATGCTACACGTTTCCAGGCAATTTTATTATTTCCTCTGTCAATTCTTATTACAACACCATGCTGTTTTAATTACTTTAGTTTTACAATGCATTTTAACATATTTTATCACCATCATTACTCCTCAACTGTGTCTTCAACTTCAAAATCTTTTTAATCCATTAATTTATCCACATGAAATTTGGAACGATTTCATTCCCTTAAAAATTTTACTAGCATTTTTATTGGAATTGACAATAATTTGACAATAATTGTATAGGCTAATTTTTGAGGAGGTTACATCCTTGCAGTATTTATTCCTTTACACGTAATAAATGCTTCTGAACCAGAGATGCAGATAAGAACATACTCAGAATTCTTGGCATATGCATGAGTGTGCGTGTATGTGTACAGAATAAATGATTAAATAGAGAGGGACGCATTCAAATATTCTTTTTAAAAGGAGAAAGAGAACTCCTCATGTCCAACTGTAGCAGATGGGCTAAGTAAATTACTGTATAATCTCAATGGAATACTTTGCTCTACCACATACAGTGATTTCAAATGATTGTCAAATGAGAAAATGCTCATAATAAAAGGTTAAGTAAATATGGTAGATGTGAAATTATACATACAACAATTTAAAAATAGAGACAGAAGGAAATAGAATCTATGCTAACTCATCCCATCTAGGAGGTAGAATTGCAACTAATTCATATTTTATTAACACTTTCCAGACTTTTCTGTATTTCCTATAGTGAACATGTATTGATTTCATAATCAGAAAAAGAAACCTTCTAAATCTTTAAAGCAAATAGATTTCATGGAGATTTCAAAGGTATATCATTTTCTTTTATATCTATATACAGGTTGATTTATTGACCAGTTTTTAGTAAAAATACTCTTGTGTTATTCAAAGTCAGGAAGTTTCCCATAGCTCAAAAAGTTACTTTCTGTTGATTTTTTCCCATATGTTTCCCTGCCATCCCCTTAGAGACATAATCTCAAGTTGTAGGTCACTGTCTCCAGAAAGTCCCTCCACTTCGATTTCTTTTGCACAGGTCTGACCTTTCAATCATTCCCTGAGAGCAGGTCTTCACCTTCCAGTAAGCAGTAGAGATCGGTGGGTCTCAAACTTTCTGATCTCAAGGCCTCTATATTTTAAAAAATTATTGACTATGCCAAAGAGATTTTTTTAGATTATATTTATCAATATTTAACATATTCAAAATTGAAACAAATTTCTATATATTTATTTTAATTTATTTAAATAAAAAAAATAAGGAGGAGGTTGACCAAGATGATGACATTGGGGGCTCCTTGATGCCCCTCTTCCCACGAACATGAAGAATGTATAGCTGCACACAGAGAAATCATCTCTGAATGAAATTCGAAAGCCCTGCACACTGAGTGAATTAGAAAATGCCTACACTGGATTGGGTGGGAAATGCTGAGACAAACGCTTGCCAAAAAACCTCACCCTTGGTACAGTGCATACAATCCTGAGGGAACACTCAACTCTCAACTTCTCTCTGAAGAGTGAAGAGTTTGGACCCCACAGCTAGTGCTCCAACTTTTCAGACTCTCACTTGAGAGATGGGCCTCCCAAAACTTAGCTCTGAAGGCTAATGAGGCTTGTGTTCTTGAGATGCTTGAGACTATAGCTAACAAAGAGTTCTTAAGGGACAGGCAATCACTCACTGTAGCTACCTCCCCAGGGGTCAGCACGTAAGGAGCAAGGAAAAAACACCCATTTCCCAGTCTTTTTGTAAAAGGGGTCCATCTGCAGACTTTGAAAGTTGCTGCTTGAAGGTCAGGCTTCTAATGTAACATACATCTAGGGGCTGGTGGCGATTGTCGTCAGAAGATGCATACTCTTACCACTTTTATTCAACATAGTATTGGAGATAATGATCAAGGCAGTTATTCAAGAAAAAAAAATTGAAGTCATTCAAACTGAAAAGAAAAGTAAAAGCATCTCTATTTGCAGATGACATAATACTGCATATAGAAAATCCTAAAGACTTAACCAAAATATTAGAATGAGAAAAACAAATTTAGTAAAATTGCATGACATGAAACTAAATATACAAAATCAGCTGCATTTCTATACACTAACAACAAACAACAGAAATAAAATTAAGAAACAATCTCATTTACTATAGCATGAAAAAGAGTAAAATACTTAAGAATAATTTAACAAGGAGGTAAAAGTTCTATAACTTTAAGATGTTCATGAACAAAGTTGAAGAAAACACAAATAAATTGAAAGAAATTCCATGTTCATAGACTGGAAGAATTGATAATGTTAAAATGTCTATATGATACAATGTGATCTACAGATTCAGTGTAACCCCTATAAAAATGACGATGCCATTTTTCACAGAAATGAAAAAAAGCAATTCTAAAATTTCTATGGAGTCACAGAAGACCTCAAATAGCTAAGGCAATCTTGAGAAAGAAGAATAAAGCTGGACACATCACATTCCTAATTTTAAGTTACATTACAAATTTATAGTAATGAAAAGAGTGTGGTGCTGAAACAGAAACAGACACATAAATCAATACGGAACAGAATACCGAGCCCAGAAATAAACACATACATATATGTTCAATTAATTTTTCACCAAGGAGCCAAAAGCATACAGTGGATAAAGAACAGTCTCTGCAATAAATGATGTTGACAAAGCTGAATTGTCACATGTGAAAGAGTGAAACTGGATCCCTGTCTTGGACCATGCAGAAAAACCAACTCAAAATGGACTGAAGACTTGAATGTAAGATCTGAAACAGTGAAATTCCTGTAAGAAAATACAGAAGGCAAGCTTCTTGACATTGGTCCTGATCGTAATTTTTTGGGTTTGACACTAAAAGCAAAAATAACAAGTGAAGCTGCATCAAACTAAAATGTTTTTGCTCAGCAAGGTAAACCACCAACAAGAGGAAAATACTTGCAAATTACATATCCTATAAGGGGCTAATATCCAAAGTAGATTGGAACTCATACAACTCGATCACACAAAAAAACAAATAACCCAATATAAAAATGGGCAAAGGACCTTAATAGGTATTTTTCCAAAGAAGACACACCAATGGCCAACAGGCTGCATGAAGAGGTGTTCAATATCACTACTCATCAGGGAAATGCAAATCAAAACCACAATGAGCTGTCACCTCACACCTGTTAGGATGACTTTTATTAAATAGAAATCACAAATGTTGTCAAGGTTGTGAAGAAAAGGAAATATTTTTACACTCTTGGTAGGAAAACAAACTACAATGGAAAATGCTATTAAGTTCCCTCAAAAAAATGAAAAATAGAAATACCATGTGACAAAAGAAAATTCCACTTCTGGAAAATATATCCAAAGTAAACAAAACCATATCTCAAAAAGATATATGTACTCCCAAGTTCACTGAAGCATTAGTTGCAATAGCCAAGATATGGACACATTTAAATGTCTGTCAAGGGATGAATTAATCAAGAAAATGTGTGTGTGTGTGTATCTTGTGGTTTGTGACATGTATGAACCTGGAGGATATTATGTGAAATAAACCAGGCACAGAAAGACAAATACTGCATGTTATCACTTACATGTGGAATTTTTAAAAAGCACAAAGTCATAGGAACAGAAAGTAGAGAAGTGGTTGCGTGGGCTGGGGTGTGACCAGAATAAGGAGAGACTGGTAAAATGGCACAAAGTTTCAGTTATAAAATGAATAAAAGATGAATAAGATCTGAGAATCTAATGTATAACTTGGTGAATATAGTTGATAACACTGTGATTGTATAATTCAAATATTCTCACCAAAAAAGGTAAACATGTGAATTTATGGATATGATAACTTGATGAGGGAATCCTTTTACGATGTGTACATGTATCAGACACCCACATTGTAGACTTACAATTTTATTTGTTAATTACACCGCAAGAAATTTGAACAAAAAAAGATTGTGACTGAGACTTTAGCCTCATCTGAAGTTCTGCTGGGGAAGGATGTGTTTCCCGTCTCACCTGGGTTGTTGGCAGAACTGTTTCTTGCTGGCTGTGGGTTTGGGGCCGTCCTCAGCTCCCTGAGGCATCTACAGTTCCTTGACACCTGGGGTTCCCCAAATGGCCACTTGCTTCCTCACGGGAGAGATGGAGCACGTCCAGCAAAATGAGCTTGTTTAAGAGAATCACAAATCACCTATTCCCCATTACGCTTGGCATAGTTGGTTAGTGTCTCAGATGTATGTATGGAGCATCCTGGCTGTAGGATACATCAAATAATTTACCTGAGAGAATGAGGCAAAGTCTTCATGTTCCCTAAGACCCCAGATAATAACGAACCAGCCATGAGAAGATGGAGGTTAGGAGCATTCTGCAAAAAGGAACAGAAAATGGGAAATGTAGTTATATCTACAGAGAGACCATATTATCATGGCATTATAACTTTGAGTTTTGCTTCTGTGTCTATTTTCTCTATCATCCAATGCTCTGTACAAGATATCTCAGAATCAGCATATCCCTGGTGGTCCAGTGGTTAAGAAAACACCTTCCAATCAGGGAGCACAGGTTTGATCCCTGGTGGGGAAATTAAGATCCCACATGCGGTGAGACAACGAAGCCTACATGCCCCAGCTAGATAGAAGTCCACATGCCACAACAAAAGATTTCACCTGACGCAAGAGATCTTGCTGCAACTAAGACCCAAAGCAGCCTAACAAATAAATATTTTTAAGCAATAAGAACAACAGAAAACTAATTATCTCAGAATCTTCAACATGTATTATACAGTAGACAATCAGCAAATTTACTTAACAAAAGGGTGAACTTTTAAATAAATAAATAAAAATTTTAAACTAAACTCATTGCAAGTTAACATAAATAACACATTTTTATGGGGGAAAAAATCCTTTATTTTCCAAAACAACAAAAATGTAGTTACCAAAATGTTGTCATTTTCCATGTTTTTAAATTTATTTCATTTCTAGCTTAATATAAACCAGCTGGATTCTCATGTCTGCTTCTGAACTCAATCTGTTGTGCTCTCATACATCACATAGCCTCTGGAAAACTCCACTGTAGAGTCACAAGACAAAAAGGAAAAATGGTTAGTGATTTCTTAGTATCCTTAAGCATAAAGTTATGACTTGATAAAGTTCTGGAGGAATTCCAGGGCCCCCCCACCCCAGTCTATACTTTGAAATTCATTACTTAATTGGATTAAAACAATCATCAAATTCTTTCCTCTCTCTGTTATAATACTCAGGTACTCAGCTGAAACTGAAAAATAATGATGATGAGAGTAAAAAACACTAACATAAAATCTGGTCCCTCATTGTCCACGTGATTACGTGGAACGACAACGGGACTATTTTTAAGCTAGACCTGTGTGTCACTCCAGAGGTGACTGGGTTTGTTGACGTCATCTCCAACCCCTAAATCCACCACTGCTCTCATCGCTACGTGGTTACTCCTTATTCCTCTTGGGAGATAGTTTAAGATTCACTCTTTTTAATTCTACTCCTCTTTTACTTCCCGATGAGTTCATTATCATAAAAGTGATGTTTTCCATGCATGCCCTCTCAATTCCTAGCTCTCCCTTCTTTCATTGATGTTGCCCGCCCCTTCACCCTGGCTACTCATTCCCATGAATATACCCTTGAATAACTGCAAACTCTTCACAGTCACAACTTTAAACAACCTAGTTTCTGGCCAATAGCTACTGTTTTGTTGTGGTTTTTTTTTCCTCCAGTTCACTTCCCATACCCCAGTTTCAACAATCTCTCAACTCCACAAACACTTCTAGTCCATTGAGCCTACAAACTTTTCACTGGTTCTCCTTGTATCCTCACTCGCTTTCCCATTATCCAGGTTAAATTCCATGGTCACTTATTATAATCACTCCCGTAAATTTGCTCCTAATTTCTTTGCCTTGCTCTTGCTTCATCACACTTTCTTGGATTAAAGCCCTATTCTAATTAAATGCAATGTCTGCCTACTCTATACCTACACCTTCCTGGTTGAACATGGCTAGAGAAAAATCCACTGATGACATCAATCGAAATTCATAATTACCAAAATGTTCACAAGTGAGTCTTTCTTTAATGGACACTTTCATAGGTCTCCAGTAGGATCGCTCCTGAATGCCTCCCCTGAGATTCCCTTGTCTCAGACAGGCAGATGCAGCCTATTATGGATTGTCAAGCGAAGGGTGACCAACCATCCTAGTTTGTT
Source organism: Bison bison bison (assembly GCF_000754665.1). Lineage (NCBI taxonomy): Eukaryota > Metazoa > Chordata > Mammalia > Artiodactyla > Bovidae > Bison > Bison bison. The sequence goes on from NW_011495014.1 coordinate 7,211,549, forward strand.
TGGTAGTACCCCTGTTTCAGCATTTACAGTCCTATGTCCTAGGAAACCCTTCAGTCCTGGAAAAACAAGAATGGTGGAGCATCCTAGTCATAGGTGCCCTGTACCCCTTCATTAAACTGATATCAACGCCAACTGCTGGCTTCTGGTCCTTCGCTCATTTAGGGCATTAGATAAAATCAATGATAATCATACATTGATTCACCCACACAAGTGATTCACATCTCTGGTCCATAGCAAATATTCTCTGGCTGTTTTGAAATCTGGAGGTATAAACCCTCCATCCTGCCTGAATCCAAATATTTGCAGAGGTCATCTCCAAAAGCAGCTTCTTGTACTTCCCCTCCTTTTCCTAAGAGGAATTAAGTATGTCTTGGGCCCATTGGAACAGATTCCTCCCCATGGCCTCTGGGAGGGTTTGGTGATGGCCAAGAGTCCTCAACGGGGGTTGGGTTTGGGCTTCTCAAAAAGATACATGTTCCTCACAGATGTTGGTCATGTCTGTATATAACCGTTATGATAAGTATGGTGAGCCCATAAATAACCCTATCCTGGGCCTACCTACCTTGCTTACTCTATGGTGGAATAATAAAAACTTTAATTACTGTCACGTTTTAAAAATAGTAGCAATTTTAGTAGAATAATAAATAAAATAAAAATGTTATTTTCAGCAAAATAATAATAACCAATACAAAATTTTAATATAATAAGATTTTTAATAAAAAAAATAACACTTTGTCTTGTTGCCATTGCTCTAAGTCTTCTGAGAATTGGGCACTAGTCTACTGAGAATTGCAACTGCATGACACATGTTTCAAAACTCTCCAAACAGACACACTGAAGTCTCTTCTTACTTAAGTTGCAGTAAAAGAAATAATGATGGCTCAGACAGTAAAGAACCTGCCTGAAATACAGGAGACCTGTGTTTGATCCCTGGGTCGGGAAGATCCCCTGGAGAAAGAGATGGCTACCCATCCCAGTAGTCTTGCCTGGAGGACTCCGTGGAGAGAGGATCCTGGTGGGCTACAGTCTATGGGGTCACAAAGCATCAGGCTAGACTTAGTGACTAACACTTTCATCATTTTCTATAATGGAGCAACTTCTCTTCCCAAAGAAATCATTTCAAAATTCTCCTCCATATCAGCTCTCTCTATATGAAAGTGATTGAGGAGTTTCAGACACGGAATGTAAACTTTTCACATCGTGATCTGGCTATGGAATATTATCTCAAGTCTGTATTGGAGTTTCGGTCTCTAACTTTAATTTGAGCATTCTAGTATACAAGATTATCCAAAATAAAAACTGTACCCAGTAAGTGGCACCTGCAGAAATATGTGCAGAATATTTGTAGCAGATTGTATTTTCCACCAAATGTGATAGCAATATTTATGTTCTCATATAACCTTGACATCCTTCCATCAAGCAGTGGTATCTATCCTTCTCTCTCCAAATATGGGAAACCTCAGTGACTCACTTCTAAAAAATGCAATGTCACGGGAGCCTGACTTCCTAGATGAGGTCAGAAAGGGCCATATAGCTTCTGGCAACTTCTCTTTCTCTGGCTCTCAATCAAGACCAGCTAGATAATTGGTGGGACCCAATACAAAATGGGACTTCCCTGGTGGCTCAGATGGTAAAGCGTCTGCCTACAATGCGGGAGACCCGGGTTCGATCCCTGGGTCAGGAAGATCCTCTGGAGAAGGAAATGGCAATCCACTCTAGTACTATTGCCTGGAAAATCCCATGGACAGAGGAGCCTGGTAGACTACAGTCTGAGGGGTGGCAAAGAGTCAGACATGACTGAGTGACTTCACTTTCACTTTCAGTACAAAATGAAAATGAGCAGCCCCTTTTGCAAAACTTAAAAATTTCAAGACAAGTACCACAGAACACTACACCAAGCATGAGATGAGTGTGGGGCCTTGTGTGATGCACAGGTCACCAGCCAGATTTGCTGAAGATGCTTACCCTTGAAAACCAGCCACCATGTGGAGAGAAAATCTAGGCTAAATAGAGCAGTCATGTGTACCACTTCTAGCTGACAGCCCTAGAAAGACCCTCAGCCAATAGCCACGTCGACCACCTGACATGTGAGTAAAGGAGCATTCAGACAATTCCAGCCACCAGGCCTCTAATCTTCTGGATGAAACTCCAGACCTAATAAAAACAAGCTGCCTTCATTGTTAATATAACTATAGATTTTTTTTAATGCCACTGTATCTTGAGATTGTCACACAGCCATGTAAGTACAACAACCTGATTTACAGACACAATACGTGAAAGACGTGCAGCCAGCCACACCTGCCCTTTCTCTGCTCTTCAAGCGTCTGCACACAACCTGTCTCCTCAGACACCAGAGTCCTCCTGTGTTCTGCTGAAAAAGCTTCAACCACCGCAACAGCACGGTAATGGAACAAGTGCAAATCACCCCTCTTCCTAAAGCAGCTCCGGCCTTTTAGCACCTTTGCCAGCATCAAAGTGTAATCTCCTTGAACTTCCTTGTCCAGCAGTTAAGACTCTGCACTTACAATGCAGGAGGCATGGGTTCGATCCCTGGTCAGGGAATTAAGATCCCACATGCTGCATGGAGCGGCCAAAAAAAAAAAAAAAAAGCTTAATCATCTTTCACACTAGAGCTCCCTTTACAGGGTTTCAACCTCAAGACAAGAGGGCCACTCAGAATATCCAGCCCTGACTCCACAGGCAGCCTTTGAGGTACACTCACCAATGGGACAAGCTTCCCGGCTGTAGTTTTGGGGTTACTGTATATCCAGCAACCATGTATATTAAACTGGCCCAAGGGAGTGGCTTTAGAACTTAGACCAGGGATTTTTATTTATATTTATATCAGGGTTTCTATGAAAATGAGGATCTACCTTTTTGTTAGTTAAAAACAACAATCCAGTCTGTAATCACATACAATCCATCATTTGACTTAAACAGCTGTTGGAGGCCAGTGACTTCGTCTTTCCGCCTGTTTGTTTAGTGACTTTGGAAGTCATATCTCTCAGAATTTAAAACACTCAACCCAAAGCAATTTAATGTCATTGCACTCTAGAAAAGAACTACAAAAACCAAAGATTCCAACTAAGAAGTTTAGGTTTTACAAATTATGAAACCATGACCACAGAAAGAAGCTCATCTATTATACAAAATGATGTCATGAGTTATTTTGAAAAATATAGGAATGTTCTCAAAGTAAATGTTGTTTTTACCATAGTAAGTTATTCGGTGCAACAAGTCCCTGAAGTATCTGTCTGCTCTACTCTTGATAATTCCCAAATTTAGTCATTCCTAAGTGAAGGTGTCTTTTATCCCCTGACTTTTCATGTCAGTCATATATTAGTGCATGTACCCTTTCAATGCCATGTAAGCTTTAACTTAGATAAATACACACTTTAAAAAAATCTAAATAATCTCCAACTTTGAAAAGATTTCTTGGACTTCCCTGGTGGTCCCGTGGTTAAGAATCCACCTGCCAATGCAGAGGACATGTGTTCGATCCCTGGCTCAGGAAGATTCCACATGCCTCAGGGCATCTAAGCCCGTGCGCCACAATTACTGAAGCCCACACACAGCTATAAAGACTCAGAGCAGTCAAAAAATAAATTTTTAAAAAAGAAAAGATTTCTTACATTTCTCTTTGGTATCCAGTTGCCAAACAAACATAAATTCAGATTTTATCAAACTTGTTTTCCATACTGAAAATGTAATTATTTGGGACACACCAAGCATAATAACACTGAAGAACTGTTGCTTTGAACTGTGGTGTTGGAGAAGATTCCTGAGAGTCCCTTGGACTGCAAGGAGATCCAACAGGTCCATTCTGAAGGAGATCAGCCCTGGGATTTCTTTGGAAGGAATGATGCTAAAGCTGAAACTCTAGTACTTGGCCACCTCATGTGAAGAGTTGACTCATTGGAAAAGACTCTGATGCTGGGAGGGATTGGGGGCAGGAGGAGAAGGGGACGACAGAGGATGAGATGGCTTGATGGCATCACTGACTCGATGGACTTGAGTCTGAGTGAACTCCGGGAGTTGGTGATGGACAGGGAGGCCTGGAGTGCTGCGATTCATGGGGTTGCAAAGAGTTGGACACAACTGAGCGACTGAACTGAACTGAAGCATAATAAAAATTAAAATTGAAATAAAATGGCACTGTATCCTTAAGGGATTAAATTTCATTATTAAAAAATAAATTTGTGAATTTCTTTTTTCTGTTTTCTTTTTCTTTTTCCTGGACCAATCCAAATTGAACCAAGCAGGATCATAAATTGGGATATCAAAATACTCACAGTCCAGATTCTCTAAGGGACCATCCATATCACCGTAGCACTACAAAGTACAAGTGTCAGTAAACTATGAGGAAATGTGAACTCCTTCCTGGGAAATCCAAAAACAGGATGTTCAAGAACAATGAAAATCTGCCCTGCCTACTGGTGTATGAATGATGAGAGTGACTGGCCAACCAAATTCTGTCATGATATAAATGGAAACAGTATCATTTGGTTAAGGACTGGGAATGTTTTCACAATATTTAGCTCCAGATTAACTCACTGTTATAAGCTTGCTAAATAAAATCATCTTGCTTATCTCATTTTTTTCCTCTCTACAACCTCTCAAGATGAGTAATACTATCCACCATTACTGGAAAGAAGTCCTGTGTTCAAGAGCTACTGGCTATGTACAACACTCTTTCAATATGACAGTCAATCAGATACTGCACTCATCCATCCATCTGCTCATTCACTTACTCTTCAAAGCCAAACTTGTGGTTAGTACATATGAAGAGCACACAGTCCCGATGGGAACAGATGGGGAACTTGAACACTGCATTCCAGACTGAGTGGTGCAATACAGGAACACGGTTGTGGAGGCATTCAGGGCTCCCTGGAAGAGGTGATACACTGCTGAACACTGAGTAGAGATAATCTAGTGAAACTGTTTTAATCCACATATTGTCTAACTCAGCACTTCTCAAGCTTTGTTCAAAGGAACACTAATGTTTGGCTTGATATCAATAAATATCCTGTGGATGATGGAATATCCCTATTAGCAGCAGTTACCCTGTGGTCTGACCTAGCATTTCATTCATTGTAAATAATTAAAGTTGACCCACTGTTTCACCAATGAACCTGCTGGATCTGATCATTCAGAATTAGCCCAACATGAACTGGCTCATTTATGCAATAAGACTCCACAGATGGGCTCATAACTGACTATTCTGACCTGGTGGGATGAAGACATACCCCAGAACAAGTGTGGTATGATTGCCCCTGACCATAATTCTCAGCTTTCCTGGAGCTAACACTCTGGGTAGCTTTTCTTATTTGCTTAAGGTGATACTGGACATTCTTTGGATGAATTTAGTGGATGTGGTTAAAAGATAATTTATTTAAAAACAAGCCAGAAGTGATAAAAGGTTATTGCTGAACCATGCAAAGATGCCAGGATTCTTGGCCTCCGGAGAAGAATTCAATCCAGGGCCAGAGACAAGGCTTGATCACTCAGAGCTTTTATGTAAAAAGTTTTAATTAAGTATTAAGGAGATAGAGAAAGCTTCTTACATAGGCATCAGAAGGGGGCAGAAAGAGTACCCCCTTGCTAGTGTTAGCCATGAAGTTATATACTCTCTAATTAGTTATTACAGTGAATCAAAAGAATGTCTGGAGGTTGTAAATACCTCACTAGACCTACTCCCATAATTTACACCTTAAGATAACAGGACAGCCAGAAAGTTTTTTCCAGAGACTGTCCTCAAGCAGAATACATTATTGTTATATAATCCTAAGGATTTAAAGGGACAAAAAAGTTTGTCCTTTATTCCTCCTTGAGAATTCCAGACCCCTCTCTCCTTGGGGACCCCTAGACTTCTTATCAACCTACCTAGGAAATGACTCTTTCATTCCCCCCTTTTCTTTTAGGAGAATTATGTTGCCAAGGGAAAGGGGCATTGTTTTCATTCCATAACTACTTCCTGCTGTTTAGGGGCATGGTCCCTGAATTGTTGAGGCAACATATTCTCCTAACCCTCATATTGAGGGTCTCTGATCCAGGGTCCCCAAGTAATAGTTGGAGGAGGCTGTGGCACTCATAGGAGCTTGAACAACCATTTGTAACTTTAAAGCTTTTAGACAGTTAGAAAACTCCATTATACAGTTACAGACGTAAGGCAAAATAGTCATTAAACCAAGTTAAAATCAAAATGGAAAGTCACATTATGTCCATAGTTATATCAGTCCATCTTAATGTTGTTAGATGTCATCAGTTTAAGAAGAGGCATTGCATATGATTGTTGTGGAAGGTATTCGCAGACTTGGAGAAAGTATTTTCCTTGAAGTGGAGAAGCCTTTCACTGATGAAGAGCGGAGTGCTCCACAGACCCAGCAGTTAGACTGATTGTGAAATGCTGCATAGGAGTGAGCCCAGGACAGGAAGGCATTGTCTTGAGGATAAAACAGCAGACACAGGATTTTTGGAGTCAACAGAAGTAGGCTCACATAGATTATCAGGCCCATCTGAAAAGTACAAAGTCAGAGCATAGAAAGTAAAGACATAAAATGAAGTCACTTAGTTATGGTCAGGGTGCCACCTCTTAACTTGAGTGTGATGTACCCATGAATCAATTCCTGGCACTTTGACAGCTGTAGGAGAAGAAAGAATAACCTGGTGAGGACCTTCCCAGAGGGGCTCAAGGGATGCGCCCCCAGGCCCCAGTGTTTTTATGAGGACCTCGGTTCCTGGCTCAAATAGAGGCTTGCTTGACTCAGAGGCTGGGTCAGGAGTCATCTCCCAGAGTTCTGTTAATGTCTGTTGAAAAGCTGAGAGCTGAGTCACATAACTAGTTAATTTCAAGGCTTCAGGGTCTATAACAATGTCTGTGCATAAGAAAGGCCTTCCATAAATACATTCAAAGGGGGACAGTCCCTCCTTTTTGGGGGCAGTTCGAGCCCTCATTAAAGCTATGGATAGGACTTTAATCCAGTTGTCCTGTGTCTCTTGAGTTAATTTGCTCAGATGTCTTTTGATAATGTCATTAGCTTTTTCAACCTTTCCTGAGGATTGGGGTCTCTAGGAACAGTGTAAGTGATATACTATTCCTAGAGCTTTAGACACCCCCTGAGTTACAGCAGCTTTAAAGGCGGAGCCATTGTCACTCTGAAGGCTCCGTGGCAGCCCAAACCTGGGAATAATTTCATGGATTAAAATCTTTCTAACCTCCTTAGCCTGTTTACTACGACAGGGTAAAGCCTCAATCCATCCAGTAAAAGCATCTATCCAAACTTGTAAGCAAGAATATCCATTAGCTTTTGGCATATGAGTAAAATCAATTTCCCAGTCCTCTCAAGGATACTTTTCACTTCGTTGTAATCCAGATTTTGCTAGCTTTTCAGTCTTTGGGTCTTTCTAATTCTTCCTCAGTATATTGTGGTTTTTCCTGTTCCACAGGACCTGTCCAGATCAAAGGCATCTGTAGTGAAGGGGTTTCGCAAAGTGCCGCTTTTCTGGCTTGACAGTCAGCCAGCTGATTACCTTCAGCTACTTTACTCCCATCTCTGTTGTGTCCTTTGCAATGCATAACAGCTACTTCTTTAGGACAATATATCACAGTTAGAAGTCTCTTGATCTCTCTGAAATGTTTAATAGGTTCTCCTGTTGCTGTTTTAAACTGTCTTTCTTTCCATATTACAGCATGAGCATGTAAAGTCAAATAAGCGTACTTAGAATCAGTGTAGATATTTACCCGGTGCCCTTTGCTTAACTCTAGAGCTCGGGTCAGGGCCATAAGCTCCACTAACTGAGCACTGGTTCCCTGGGGGAGAGATTTTGCTTCTAAAACCTGTTCAGCAGTCACCACGGTGTAACCTGCTTTACACTTTCTGTCCCAAACAAAAGAACTGCCATCTGTAAATATTTCCGTCAGGATTGTCTAATGGGGTATCCATTAGATCTTCTCATACTGCATAGTTTAAAGTTAGAAATTGAGAACAATCGTGATCAGGTGTTTCATTTTCCTTCTCAGAAAGGAAAGTGGCTGGATTTAAATTTCCACAAACTTTAAGCTTAGTTACTGGTCCTTCTTGGAGCAGGCAATGGCACTCTACTCCAGTACTTTTGCCTAGAAAATCCCATGGATGGAGGAGCCTGGTAGGCTGCAGTCCATGGGGTCGCTAGAGTCAGACATGACTGAGTGACACTTTCATGCATTGGAGAAGGAAATGGCAACCCACTCCAGTGTTCTTGCCTGGAGAATCCCAGGGACGGGGGAGCCTGGTGGGCTGCTGTCTATGGGGTCGCACAGAGTCGGACACGACTGAAGCGACTTAGCAGCGGCAGCAGCAGCACTGTCCTTCTAACAACAATGACTGATACTTAAGAAGCCTACTGTCTGTCATCCAAATATTAACCTTAGAATTTAAGATTCCACTCACATCATGAGAAGTCAGTACAGTAAGGTTTGGTCCATTAATTATTTTTAAAGCTTCAGGTGCTAATAAAGCCGCTGCCCCAATTACTCTTAGGCAGTGGGGCCACCCACATGAAATTACATCTAATTCTCTGCTTAGATAAGCAATAGGTTGATGGTGAGGCCCTCGGGGTTGTGTCAAAACTCCCAAGGCCACACCTTTTCTTTCAGTGACAAACAAATTAAATTTTGACCCTCTGGGCAACTATTTAAGAAAGAGAAATCAATTTATCAAAGAAGTTTTTTGGAGCCGCAGGAGGCAAAATCATCTATACACCAGGGTGAGGTCAAGTAGCACACACCACAGAAAGCCACTCAGCTCCCATATTTCCCTGGAGAACAGAAAAGAGTCAGGAGGGTTGTCTGTTTAAAGTAGAAAATCTGAGCAGAGGACTGTTGAAGTGGAAGTCAGAATTAGATTAGTTAGAAAAAATTTTAAGGGAGAAGAAATCTCTCCACGTATCTCCACTTGTGCACAACAGCAGCCAGACCTCCACTAAAATCTTGAGAAAAGCACACCCCTTTGTGAATTAGAAACCTGGCAGCAACCTCTGTAGGTCCACTTCTTCAGTATATTTCATGTCAAAACACATATAGAAGTCTCAAATGGGTGCTGGTAATCCCTTCTAAAACTTTCCCTCAGGATAAAATTGGCAGTCCTGGGAATACATTGTAGGAGTTCTAAGGTTTGTTTACGCTTGTCCTGTTCTTAAATGTTTGAAGCAGGATAGCACAAGTTTGAGGTGGAAGGGATGCTCTCAACAACAAGACAGGGCCCATTCTAACATCTAAAGAGGTTTGATAGCCCATAGCACAGAATCCTCCTTATTTCAGATGATACTTCATACTTGCAAGCCAACTCCTTGGACACTGTGGGGCTTGATTAATTTGCACCAAGGCTCCTGTTTGGCGCAGTCTGAATAGTGACAAAGATTTGTTGAGTATTTGCTCTGTTCTAGCCTCTTCACATTAATTATTTCCTATCTTGGTAGAGAAGCAGGACTTTCTGATTCAGAAATACAAAACCCTGGTTGCTGATACCGGCAAACTTGTCCCTATGGCACCTAATTGGGACAGAACAGGAACACACTTTTGTCCCTCATTCAGAGAGTCCTGGTTCTTTTTTCTACGGTTCACGAGAAGGCTAATGTGCTATCTTATTCTACTAAACTTCACAGAGAGGGGAGGAGTGGGAGAAAAGAGGAACTGAGAAAACAATGCTTGGCTTTCCATATGATGCCTGTGAAGCTTTCTTCCTTGAAGCAAGCACAAGCTGCATGAGAGGGTCATGTTCCTCCTCTTTCTACATCTCTTCCTCCACCCTATTTTCTTGGCTCTTTTTCTAAAACCCATCTTTGACCACAAGAAAGTAAAGAGTGGATTTGGGCAAAGAATGTTTAAAACAATGCTAGTTGTCTCCGCCTTATTTCAAGTTCACAAACCATGAAAAATCACAACTATTCTCGTATTTAGCATCGGTATCTAAGCTCCTGCCGTAGCTGCACTGGCTCATGAGTCCTCTACCGTCACACCTCACCAGCGCTCCCTGCCCAGTGATAAAAACACGAGTGAGGACACAGCACCATCTCCATACTGTGTGGATGCTCAATTCATTGTTTGTTTGTTTAATTTGGAATTTCAAAGCAAAACCAAATTGTACTTTTTAAAAAAACAAGTTTTCCAAACTACATACACAAGTGATTCTTACAGGAAATTTTCCAGTAAACCATTTATGACATTTGGCTTTACTCTGTTTTAAAAACACCAAATCAATCATCACTGATCCAGTCCAGTGAGAAATGAGACTTAAAAATAAAAACCAACAAAATGAAAAGACTCATTTTTTTAGCATTCTAAGGAATTTTCACAATTAAACACAATCATGTGTGTATGTATATTTGTGTACAAGTAATCTTGTAAGTTTATTTACTAATTTAGCAAATATTTTTCAATCATCTACAATATACCAAGTTTGCCAACTCATGCTAGGGGCTGAAGATAGAGTAGAGATTTAATAGAATTGTGTTGTGATTATCTATTGCTGTATAATTAACCACCCCAAAACATAATTTTAACCGTACTACAGATGGCATGGCTGACTCAATGGACATGAGTCTCAGTGAACTCCTGGAGTTGGTGATGGACAGGGAGGCCTGGCGTGCTGCAATTCATGGGGTCGCAAAGAGTTGGACACGACTGAGCGACTGATCTGATCTGATCTGATCTGATAATTCATTATGATCTTTCATAGTTCAGTAGGTTGACTAGGCTCAGCTGGGTAGTTGTCATGTAGGTCTTTCACGTAGTTACAATAAGATACTGGTTGGGGCTGAAGTCACATGAAGGCTTGACTGGTCTGGATGTACTGGACCAGTACATGGTGTTTGCTTGCAACCTGGATGGCTGGACCAGCTGGAGCTAGCCAAATCTGCCTGTCTGTCTCTCTGTCTCTCAAAATCGCTCTCTCACCATCTGGTCTATGCTCATAGCCAAGTTAGGCTTCATTATAGCCAGGCAGTCCCAGGTAACCAGAGTTATCAATTTCCTCCGGAGCACCGAAAGACCAAGGCAAACATTGCAAGGTTTCTTGTGACCTAGCCTCAGAAGTTATGCAGACTCAATTTCACTGAACTGTGTTAGCTACATAGGACAAGACTGGATTCACTGTCGGAGATAACTACCCAAGATCCTGAATGCAAGGAGACATGGTTCGTTGGGAGTCGTCTTTAGAAACTAACCTAGGTAAACAAGCATGGTCCCTAACCTCTAGAAGCTTATAGTAATTAAATATACTCTGAAATAAGAGTTGTAATTTTAACTACTAATTTTGGTTTTGCCATGCTATTGTGGAAGAATTGTTGCTTTTAAACTGTTATGCTGGAGAAGACTCTTGAGAGTCCTATGGACAGCAAAGAGATCAAACTAGTCAATCCTAAAGGAAATCAATCCTGACTATTCATTGGAAAGACTGATGTTGAAGCTGAAACTCCAATACTTTGGCTACCTGATGCAAAGAATTGACTCATTGGAAAAGATGCTGATGCTGGGAAAGATTGAAGGCAGAAGGAGAAGGGGACGACAGAGGATGAGATGGCTGGATGGCATCACTGACTCAATGGACATGAGTCTGAGTGAACTCCGGGAGTTGGTGATGGACAGGGAGGCCTGGCATGCTGCGGTTCATGGGGTCGCAAAGAGTCGGACAGAACTGAGTGACTGAACTGAACTGATACTTATCCAAATTTTCTATAATGAACACGTACTGCTTTAACAACAAAAAGTATACTATATTTATAACTAGCATGCTGAGAAAAGGAAAGTGAACAGCTAATCCTTATACTTATTTCTGGGACTTGGGCTTTCTAAAATCACCACTGAGGATGATAAGTTATCATAGAATACTAGTACAACGATCGGCAAAAATGAGGACACAAGGTGGCCAGGAGCGCAGTTCACAGGGCTGCAGTGTCAGCAGTCTTGAGAAAGAGGAGTAAAGCAACAGGGTATTTCCTAAATCCTCTTAAAGACAGAAACCACATCTTGACAAAGGAGAGAGTCAAAGGCTTGGACTTGTCCTGGAACACTGAAGTTCTCAAGAGAGAAGTGTCTTGGCCACTTCTGTACGAATCTGTACGAATAAAAGAAGGTGAAAGAGTAAATATAATTAAATATAGTATGACTCCACAGTGTATGAGAGCAAGAGATCAAGGCCACCCATTGAAGATTCCAATAAATTGAAATATTGATGGTGAAGAGGTGCTTTCCTGTCTCAGATGGTTATATAGATGGGAATAGGATGGCATTTCAGTGGCAGGAGCCCATGCATGGTAACCAGAATCACAGACTTAGTGGTGAATGTGGTGGCCAGATGAGCACTGAGCCATAGCTCGTGTGGCTCAGCCTCAAATCTAGGTCAGAGACAATGACATTTAGTACAGAAACCAAGGTTTTATTTCAAAATAACTCAGATTCTTCACTTCACATCTCAAGGACTGTTAAAAACATTGAACTACACAGTCCACAACACCACCTTAAAATTACCTTCTTTTTTGGTATGGGATGTCTGCTATTCCTCCCCTCCAATGGGTGTTTTCCTTTCCTTCATTAGACATATACATCTCGAATAAAAGCAGACAATTCCCAGGTGTGGTCAAGCAACTAAGCAATTTCCTTAAAGAATGTCTGCAGGCCCTCTGTGCCCCTTCTTCCTTTATGCTGGCAATAATACAGACGATTTGGCTGGAACTGAAACATCTATTTTGGACCATGGGAGAGCACGCTAAGGTTAATGGAACAGGAAAAGGATCGCAAGTCCTTGATGGTCTGGAACTTCCATGACGGTGAAATACTACCTGCATTTGGACTTTGTAAGTGATCAAGGAACAATCTTCTATCTTATGTAAGCTATTATTGTTTAGAAGTTTTTCTTGCTTGCAGCCAAACATAATCTAAACTAATTTAAAGTCAAATCTGTACATTCTGCCTTTTCCTTTCCTAAAATCCTTGAGAGAAACATCCCCCTACATGCAATCTCCAGAATCCCAGCCCCAAGAGAGAAACATCTCCCCTTTCTGATGAAAGGAATGTCTGATGATTAGAGGGAAGCCTCTAACCACTCCACCCCCTCCTTTCCTCCAGACCCCGAGGCTCTAGCTGCCTGTCCTCATTCTCAAATTCTGCAACCCTGCAACCCACATTCCACTTACCTGGTGGGCAACAGGAGGAGGAAATAACAAGCAGGCACAGCCTAATCTCTCTTTAGGAGGAGGGGGATAAGGAATTAAAAGCTGTAGGAAGATTCATACTCTAATTGCTAAATCACACCACTATTTTCAAAGTACAACAATGAGGGAAAAATGTCAGTGTTAACAAGATACCTTTTTACATGTGCAGATAACTTTATTGAAACATAAATTTTATTTTCTGTTTGGAATGAAAAATTGAAGAGGAAAAATTGCATAACTTTTTGGAGATGATATCTGAGAAAGAGCATGCTTGGGGCAGCAATTAAATCCTTTCCACTCTCACATTTACCTGCTGTTTGAATGCATTACTTCATCTTACCTCTAAACAACCCTGAGGGGTGAATATTATTACCATCCCCTATATACAAGACAAAGTTGAGGCTCAGAGAGATAAAATGTCTTGCTCAAGTTCATGTAATATGTCAAGTTGTGTTTTTTGTTCTCCAATATTGGCTGCCTGGCACCACTTGTAGGATTAGATGTTGTCACATCTTTGACCTCAGTTTTAATGCTGTGATGATCTGCTTGAGGAAAGTAAAGTAGTAAAAGTGTTGACTAATAAGAGTTGTGTTAGTTGTGTTCCACTCTTTGTGACTTCATGGACTGTAGCCCAGCAGGCTCCTCTGTCCATGGAATTCTCCATGCAAGAATACTGGAGTGGGTTGCCATTTCCTACTCCAGGGGATCTTCCCAACCCAGAGATCAAACTTGCATCTCTTGCTTCCCCTGCATTGGCAGGAGGATTCTTCACCACTGCGCCACCTGGGAAACCCGAAGGCCAGGTGCCGATTCCCAACACAAGCTTTAAAGCAATTCTTCCACTCTCTTTTTCCTGGCATAGCCTGCATGCCCCAGGTAACTTGCTGGGTCATTGATCAAATACTCAGATTTGAGCCCCAGATGATGCACAATGCACATGTAACCTGAGCAAGAAAGAACAGCATGTTTATTTGTGGGTCATTTATTCCTGTCATATAGTTTAGACTAAGGTGATCAATGTACAAAGTGAGTGAGTAAAAATCCTGGGGCTGAAAGATCATCCCATTTAAGGCAGCATTTGTTTAGCACCACCAGACATTCCAGCAGGACCCAAAGAGCAGAAGGAGTTAGAAGCAACTATCCACTCCCAATCTCATCCCCCTTCTCTCATGGTTGGAAGTTCTCCAATCTACAGGTAGATCTCAGAGATAATGCGGTTTGGTTCCAGACCATTTCAGTAAACAGAATTTCCCATGTGCATTTTTTTGGCTTCCCAGTGCATAGGAGTTATCTTTACCTTATACTGTGGTCTATTAAGTATTCAATAGCACTATGGCTAATAAAGCAATGTAATGCCTTGGTTAAAAATTACTTTGTTGCTAAAAAATAATAACCATCATCTAAGCCTTCAGCGAGTTGTAAGCCTTTTGTTGGTGGAGGGTCTTGCTTCGATGTTGATGGCTGCTGAATGACCAAGGTGGTGGTTGCTAAAGGTTAGGATGGCTTCGGCAATTTCTAAAAATAAGACAACAATGAACATTGCCTCGTTGATTGTCTCTTCCCTTTACAAAGAAATTCTTTGTAGCATGCAATCCTGTTTGATAGCATTTTGCCCACAGTAGAACTTCTTTCAAAATAGAAGTCAATCTTCTCAAATACTACTGCTGCTTTACCAAGCAGTGTAACAGGCTTGTGTAATATTCCAAACCTTTTGTTGTCGTGAACTGTACCAGTACCTCAACTGTGGCTGCCATGGCTGCCAAGGAAAACCCAAGATCCCCAGATTTCACGGCAAAGAATCAGCTTGAGAGCTGGGGGACAGAAGCTTAAGGGTCACGGAAATCCTGCTGGGTAGGACACAACTTGGTCATCCTCTCCCAGGCTGTTGTGGCCTGAAAAACATTATATACAGTTTATTTTTCATTAATACACTGATTGTATTTGCCATAGCAGGTGCTTTGTTGCTAAAAATATTTTTCCACCACCAACAAATACATGGGCTCCTCATTATGCCTTTGAGCTGCATGAAGGTTCCCACATCTTACTATCAATAGAATCACCATTTATTGCTGTAAGAGAATAATGAGGACATTTTCAACATCTATAAGGAAACAAAACTGCATCACTTTCAGCTTTATGGAAAATTACTGTTTGACTTTTATTTTTTGGGAGCCATTATGGATTGTAGTAACTCCTTTAAAGTTTATTTTAAAAACTCATTTCCTCTAAGGCTTACTGAAAACCCTACAGTATAGTAAACTGAGTGTAAAAACATCTTTACCAGGGCAAGTGCTATGAGGAGATGTGGAGAAAAAGCCCGGATACATTTCTGATGTTTTTGTGGCAAAGATACCTTCTTTGAAAGGTCTCTGTAAACTTACTAAGAACCTATTTATCTATGCAGGGGGCCCACATTTTAGCTATTTGACCCAGTCCTGAAAAGAGTGAAGTCTGATGGCAAAGGAAGAGGATTAGAAATCGTAACAGGAGACAACTCAAAGATTCAAAGGAGTAACGTGTGCATTTGCCAAACAGGTTTGACATGCAGTACGGAATTGATACCGAAGCCAGATAAGGTGATGTTTTACTTGCTACCGAACAACTTGACTGTGTTTTGTAACTGGATCCATTTCTATGTTCAAGTGTTCCGGCAAAGCCATGTGTGTGTGTTTCCAAAAGCTAAGAAGAAAGGGGATTTTCCCCATTGTGGCAAAGCTAGCTGAAGAAACCTGTTTCTAGATGCTGTAAAATCCTGTAGTGGCAGCTGCTTTAACTGGACAGCAAGGGGAGAAATGCAAAAGGCAAGATGGAAACAGCCATTGTAACT
Organism: Bison bison bison; assembly: GCF_000754665.1. NCBI lineage: Eukaryota > Metazoa > Chordata > Mammalia > Artiodactyla > Bovidae > Bison > Bison bison. The sequence goes on from NW_011495014.1 coordinate 7,227,564, forward strand.
GATGCTATGCCTCTCGCTCCTCCCTGAAGATTCCTTTAATAGCTGTTAGTGTTTTTTCACTTTTTGACATGAGTTCTGTATTTTAACACTCTTTCCCCAGATCTCCTCATGGCCACTTTCTCACCTCCCTCACGTTTTGCCCAGATGGCCCCTTCGAGTGAGCCTTCTCCGACCTCCCCATTCCAAATTACAGCTCTAAGCTTCCCTGGTGGCTCAGTGGTGAAGAATCCACCTGCCAATGCAGGAGACACAGGTTCGATTCCTGGTCCAGGAAGATCCCACCTGCTGAGGAGCAGCTAAGCCCGTGCCCCACAGCTATTGAGCCTGTGCTGAGTCTGAACCACAACTACTGAACCCATATACTGCAAATACTGAAGCCGAACACCCTAGGGCCCATGTTCCACAATGAGAGAAGCCGCAGCGAGAAACCCAAGCACAGCTAGAGAGTAACCTCCACGTGCCGCAACTAGAGAAAACCCCACGCATCGGTGAAGACCCAGTCCAGTCAAAAATAAATAGATAAAATTGCAGTTCTTCCCTCTCTAAACCAACATTCCCTATTCCTTGTTTCTACTTATATTATCCATAGTCCTATTTTATTCTTTTAAAGTGTAATATTTGATGCATACAAAAGGATATACATATACATGTAAATAATAAATCATAATCATAAAATAAAAAAGTTCACCACAACTTAAGAATTGAAACATTTTGAATACTCTGTCCTCTTTTGCATTGTATCCCTGGCATGTGCGCCAGGAGAATGTACATGATAGCACGCATAATCACAACACAAAACTGAAAGCAACAGAAACACCCATCAAACGAAGAATAGATAAGTGAATTATGAAAGACTCACCACATAGAATATTCATTTGGTGGAAATGAATGAACTATAGCAATACACAATGAGCATGGAGAAATCTTAGAAACATAATGAGTAGAATAATTAAGTCCCAGAAGACCAAACTGAATATGATACCACTTATATAAAGCTCTAAAACAAGCAAAACAAAATTATTAGCATGAATCTTAATAAATGTTAGCACTATGATATATTCATCATCTTTATCTTAGTTTATTATTCAAAGAGGACTCTTCCAACTTCAACATACATACATGTAAAATAATGTTTCCTAAATTCATGCCAGTTTTAAAAACTCTTAGTTCCAAAACCGTGAAACTATATTTAGACCTCTAAGCTGAAAATAAGAATCAATCTTGATATCTTTTGTTTCTTGCCCACCATAAAAAACTGGCTACCCAATCAGGTAACTGCCTCTTGAATCCGGCCTCAGTCTTCATCCAAGGTCAAATTATCCTTAGATCAGGTCATCAACTTTGAATTCTAACATTTAATAATTTCCTAACTCATCCTTCCAATTTAGTCTATTCATAAAGTATCTTTCTGTGAGTTATACAAAAGATTAATTTTTTTTAGTTTTTATTTCAATGATAAACTTCAAATTATTTAATGAACATAATTGACTTCTCAGATAGCTTAAACCTGACACAAATTTGTACTGGAAACAGTTTTATTTATTTCTCCAATTGCCACATTCATTCATACTAGGATAAACCCTCCTTTCAGGTTTCCCAGGTGGCATTAATGGTAAAGAACACATCTGCCAATGCAGGAGACACAAGAGATGCTGGTTCGATCCCTGGGTTGGGAAGATCCCCTAGAGGAGGGTACAGCAACCCACTCCAGTGTTCTTGCCTGGATAATCCCATGGACAGAGGAGCCTTGTGGGCTACAGCCCATAGAGACTAAAAGAGTCAGACACAACTGAAGTAGCTTAGTATGCATGCACACAAACGCGTCTTTCAGTCACTTTCAGATAATTTCTAAGCTAGTTCATTTTAATCCAGCTAAAACTTTATTCTCATAGAGCTCCCTCCCCCCCACTCCTAGCTCATGCTGCTTGACCTTTTATGGCTTGAAATCTGTAGGGCACAAGAGTGCCCTGATTATTGCCTCTTCTCTGGCAAGTATAGGTGAGTGGGGGAAAAAGAGTTATGGAAAGGGATGACTGGGGACTACTTGAGATGCTGTTGTGATTCTCTCTTGGCTACACTGGTTACTTATTCACTCCCTCAGTATAGCAGGAATCCAACTGATGCCTCTTTGTGGGGGCAGAGTGAAGTTCACTCTGGGGCATAGTGTGTTCTTGTTGGAGGGCCCACATCACCATTTGATTCTGGGGATAGGAGATCCGATCCAGCTAGACTTATTCCCATCTCTTTATCCCATTATCTGCTGCAATTGTTAAATTTTTAAAAATTTTGTGAGCAGAATGTTAATCTGCTGGTAAGCTTGAAAACAGCCATGGTGGCTGCTTTATTTATTTTCGGCTGTGCCGGGCCTTCGTTGCTGTGTGGGCTGTTCTCTAGTTGCAGTGAGCAGGGGCTACACTCCAGTTGCCGTGCACGGGCTTCTCATTGCAGTAGCTTCTCCTGTTGAGTAAGATGGGCTCTAGGACACGTGGACTTCAGTAGCTGTGGCACATGGGCACGTGGGTTCAGTAGTTGTGGCTCCCAGCCTCTAGAGCACGTGCTTAACAGTTATGGCGCGTGGGCCTAGTTGTTCCTCGGCATGTGGGATCTTCCTGGACCAGGGCTTAAACTCGTGTCTCCTGCATTGACAGGCGGGTTCTTTACCACTGAGCCACTAGGAGAGCCCCTTTTGTATGATTTTTTGAAAGTAAAATTTATTAAAGTATAATATATATATACACAGAAGAATGCCTGATAGATTTTCATACAGTGCAACATCCATGCAGCCAAAAGCCAGATAAAAATCCAACATCAAGGTCCACCTTGTGTTTCCTCCTAGTCATTTACAGCAGAAAAGAGAAGCCATTCTCAACTCAGTCTGGATTCCTGACTCCCAGAATCTATCAGCATAATAAAATAGAGGAAAATCTTATCTGACTTCTAACCTCATAGATGATTTATGCCTGAATAACATCTTTATTGAGATATCACTCACATTGCCATATAATTTAATCATCTAAATTATGTAATTCAATGGCTTTTAATATATTGATGAACTGTGCAACCATAAGTACAATCTAAAATTTTAAAACATTTTCATCAGCTCACAAAGAAACCCCATATTCATAAGCAGTCGTCCCCTAGTCTTCCTCACTCCTCCTTAGCTCTGAATAAGACTTTGAAATGATTATCTCTTCACATTCTTGAGATCTGACAGCAGAAAAACTTAATTCATTTATTTGCAACTAATCAAACATTTCCAACAGCTGAAATTATAAACTAATCTAAATGGCATTTCTTCCCTTAGCAAATCTGATATTGATATTTCCTATAAAAACATGAATGGTGCTCAATATTGGCACTTTGTCAAGGATGGGTTGTCTGCATCTGGCTGGTGCAGTAGACAGGTACATGTACAGACGGCAGGGCGCCACCTTGGCTGTGCTGAGCACTCAGTGGCAGAGGAACAAGTGCCGTGTGTTTCTCCATGGGGACCTCATGACACTCTGTGTTCCATGAGAAGGGAGGAAACAAAGCCTTTGGCCATTTCTTTAGTCGCAATCGGTGTATCTAATGCCTAATAGTATGCCCTCCAAAATGAGAGATACCACCTATTTGTGGTGTTTGGAACTTAATTGCTAATTTTAGAGCCTAAGGAAAAAAACTTATTCTATGAATAAGCATACTCTGGATTATCCAGATGACTACCATTTAAAGATGCCTTTTTAATGTTCCATGTTGGTTTCTTGTGTTATTCTCACAGCTGTGATAGTTTTCAAATGTGGTTGAAAATTCTTCAACACTCCTCCCATTATGACATGGGGTCTATGCCTCCACTCCCTGAATCTAGATAGACTTGCGGTCTCACTGTAACCAGTAGAATACAGAGGAAATTATCTTGTGTGACTGCTGAAGCCAGAACAGAACATGTGAAGCAAGCTCTACTTTGTGAGCTGGGACACTTGGGAGCTCTGAGCTGCCATGTAAGAAATGGGAGCTACCACTGAGTTCTGCCAATGATATGACTGCCCTGGGTTCCACGCATCGCGGAAGCTGAGTCTACCTGCAAAGGCACGTACTGAAGCTCCAGTCAACTGCCCAGCTGAGGTCCCAGCCCAGAGGTAGCATCAATCACCAGAGTGAAGATGTTGAGTTATCGCCAGCCCTTGAGTCTTCTCAGCTGAGCCCCAGGTATCCTGGAGAAAAGAGAAGCCATTCCCAGCTCAGTCTGAATTCCTGACTCACAGAATCTATCAGCGTAATAAAATGACTATTTAAGCAGCTAAGTTTTGAGGGAAACTTATAGAAAATGGAGGTTAAGCGACTTCATAGCATGTGATATAGACGAAAGATATGCAATAGTTTGAGCAACAGAAAGAAGTGGAAGAATTGAGTTATCTTAAAACATGAGGTATTATAGGCATGCTGAGATCTCATGATTAAAGACATTAATTTTTTTCATGAATTAAATTTAGCAAAACATACTCCTTCATGTTAATGAGAATGTGAACTTTAGAATTCATATGGTTTTGTTTTTATTGTATCAATCAATTTTGGTTTAGTTGTATAAAAATTATAAGCAAAAAGAATTTATATGTAATTAGCCAAAGCTTATACATATAGGATATCTATCATAATAAAAATACATGTCAATCTTGAAAAAGTCTTCAAAAAAGATTGCTATTAAAGGATGCATGGAATAATCAGATTTGAGAAATACTGTCTTCTGCTTACGGAGAAGGCAATGGAACCCCACTCGAGCACTCTTGCCTGGAAAATCCCATGGACGGAGGAGCCTGGTAGGCTGCAGTCCATGGGGTCACTAAGAGTCGGACAAGACTCAGCGACTTCACTTTCACTTTTCACTTTCATGCATGGGAGAAGGAAATGGCAACCCACCCTAGTGTTCTTGCCTGGAAAATCCCAGGGGCGGGGGATCCTGGTGGGCTGCCGTCTCTGGGGTCTCACAGAGTCAGACATGACTGAAGCAACTTAGCAGCAGCAGTCTTCTGCTTAATAACCCACCATTAACCTGTTGCCTTTGGATTGAGTCCAAATACCTTTATAGGAAACACAAGTATCCACTCCAAAAGTATCCTGATTTCTGTCTTCCCTTTATCCATTTGCTTTATGTTCTAGCCACCTTGAAGTTCTCCCCCATCTCTTTAGGAATGCCCCCTCTCCCTAAAAGACCCATCCTCAGTGCCACTTCTGTGAAAGTCTTTCTGGATTCCCCAGAGTTCTGTCCTCTGTGTTCCCACAGTGTGTCAGTAGGGTCTGGCAGGAAACAGACTGCACAGTCGAAAGAATAATTCGAGGACGTTTCTTGAAAGCAGCTATGACTGGCTGACAGATGCAAGCAGCCCCACGTGGAAGGAGAAGGGGGGTTCGATACCTCACCTCAGCTATCCCTTCCTCCAATCTGCTGCCTGGGTCCCCATTGGTTGAGCCTAACCAGAAGCCAAAGGGCAAAAGAACCCATTAATACAGCCCACTCAGATCAGCCTCCCCAGGGAAAGTACAAGGTGGAGATTGAATATGGGGGCAAGGGAACAGAAGATATCCAGGTTTTTTTATTTATTCTTGAACGACATTCTACGCTATGACCTTTTTCATGATTGCTTTCCTTTTGGACTCACCCTGCCATTAATATCTCCATATGCTCTTTGCTTGGCAAAAGCTACTAGGACTTCCCTAGTAGCTCAAACAGTAAAGTGTCTGCCTGCAAAACAGGAGACCTGAGTTTGATCCCTTGGAGAAGAAAATAGAAACCCACTCCATTATTCTTGCCTGGGAAATCCCATGGATAGAGGAGCCTAGTAGGCTACAAGTACACGGGGTTGCAAAGACATGGACACGACTTAGTGATTAAACAACAACAATCTATTAATAAGTATTTATTGAATTGATGAATTAATAAGAAAATGACATGGTTGAAAACACCGAGAACATTACTTGTATTCTTGAATATTCCCCAATTGTTATTTTAAAATTTTTTTCTCTAGTTATTAATTTATTTCTATTTTTTGAAATCCATTTTTTTCCCTAAAATAAGTTTTGTGATTTTTTTTCCCTGAGTAAAGCAGCTATTTGTATTGTATTTTTGTTTGTTTGAATCTTGTTAGTGAGATTTTAGTTCTTTAAGCCAGTTAGGATGATATCTTATAATAAATCTCATTTTAATCTGTTTTATTTTTGTGTATATAATTGTGGGACAATTTTAATTTATAAACTAGGACACATTTATGGCACATAGTTTAAAATTTTCCCTTCAGTTTTGTACTGATTTCCTAAATTCCTTTACACTATTTGTATGGATCTTGTCAATCAAATTTATTCTGTATAAGAGATTAATAGAGGGATGCTACATTATAAGCTTTCCAGTTTCCTTGAATGATTTTTAGTATTCTATAACACTTTTTTGTAATTAAGATTTAAATACCCAATCCCTCAAGACTTGCCATACAGAGAGCTGTCAATCAAGGAATTGGCAAGCTCTATGAACGGCATGATGAAATCTTTATCCCTACTCTCTGATGCCTTCAAGACCAGCTTTTGCAAGTTGATCCTTCATTTCACATGTCTTAGAACTCACTCACACTTCTTATGCTTGGAAATGTAACACACAGAGTGACAATGTAATCCACAGCTAATAAGTTAGCGGCTATAAAAATGAACATCCACATTAACTTGCCAAGCATGGCGGCTGGAGGTGTTATACTGTACTCGTGTATATATGTCTGCCAGGGCAATAGTACATATGCCTTTGGAAATGCTTCTAAGTTATGCAGAGAAGCCGACAATAATTCTTGAACTTTGTTGTCAGGATCCAGTTTCATTTAAGAGCCAAACCAACAGCATCAAAACACTTGGCCATGATCAGCTACAATCCAACCGAAGAAGAAAACATACAAAACTAGCCCTTGGGTTGTAAATTTTGTGGAAATAAGGCTATCTCAGTACTTTCTGTTGTGAACTAGTTTCGAGTATAATACATTTTCACTGAAAAAGTAATAACAATGAAGGAATTAAAAATCTTTTCTCTGCATATCTCTTAAATCATTACACAGTCAAGTAAAATGAATAATTACTATTATTATTTACAAAAAAATTTTTATCTGAAATTTATGTCATCATTACAAGTATAAAAACATAATGCCATTGCACTTTTTAACTTACATTTAAAATTGTGTTTTTGGAGTTTATTCTGTTACAAACAATATTAAAAATAATGCACTATAAACTTGCATAGCTGGTTAAAATTTTAGCCCCCATACCTTAAAACTGAGCTCTACCCATCAAAATCTAATATTACATTTACTTATCCTGTACATTAGGATAGGATGTTTGACACATAGTGTTTTAAACATTTATAAACTCTTTATATAGACATATCCTCTTAATGTGTTATACTTTTTAATATAATGTTTTTAATAAATGTTTTTATTTTTAAATGTTTTTAATAATGTTTTTAATAAATATAAAGCTCTCCTCCTACTACTACTAAGTCGCTTCAGTTGTGTCCGACTCTGTGCAACCCCACAGATGGCAGCCCACCAGGCTCCACTGTCCCTGGGATTCTCCAGGCAAGAACACTGGAGTGGGTTGCCATTTCCTTCTCCAATGCATGAAAGTGAAAAGTGAACGTGAAGTTGCTCAGTCGTGTCTGACTCTTCATGACCCCATGGACTGCAGCCCACCAGGCTCCACTGTCCCTGGGATTCTCCAGGCAAGAACACTGGAGTGGGTTGCATTTCCTTCTCCAATGCATGAAAGTGAAAAGTGAAAGTGAAGTCGCTCCGTCGTGTCTGACTCTTAGCGACCCCATGGACTGCAGCCCACCAGGCTCCTCTGTCCATGGGATTTTCCAGGCGAGAGTACTGGAGTGGGGTGCCATCGCCTTCTCCAATGCATGAAAGTGAAAAGTGAAAGTGAAGTCGCTCAGTCGTGTCTGACTCTTCATGACCCCATGGACTGCAGCCCACCAGGCTCCTCTGTCCCTGGGGTTTTCCAGGCGAGAGTACTGGCGTGGGCGCCATCGCCTTCTCCAAAGCTCTCTTACCTTTACCCAATATAATTTTTTTTTTAATCATGTGAACTTGTCATCATACCCATGAGGGAAGATCATCTTGAGTCCACTGGAAAGTTGAGTAGAGATTTATGTTAAATGGAAGCTGTGCTATATGTTGGGAGAAAAAGGAAGCCAGCATTATCCTGTGTCTATTATGGTACTTGTTTAATGTCTCCTATGTTGTTACCTATAAGAACCCAATGAAGTAGTTGTCATTTATTGCTATACTGATTCATATGTTAAATTTCAAGAAGGTTGGATAAACTGCCCAAATTCACAGGACTAGTAAATCATAATGCTGGGATATAAATCCAGATCTCTTTAAAAAGTGTGTTTTTTGTGTGTGTGTGTTTTTTTTTTTTTTTTGTCATTCCACATCCTCTTTCAATGTACAGAAAATACTACATACTCCAAGCTCCTCCAAGACAGGAGCTCTACCCAAAGCACCATTGTGAATCTGACTGCCCATCTGTCTGTTTCATCCATTTATTCTATAAGTACACAGTCAGTGTCTTCTCTGAGCCAGGTACTGTCCTAGGCCCTGGGAATACAATGGTGAACAAGACAGACAAGGGGTCCTGTCCTTAAGGAGCTCGCAGACTATGAAAAGTTCAGAAAAGCAGAGAGGCAGTGGTAATATAGAGAAGTCACTGCTACAGGGAGAGGGGAACAGATATGCCAGGGGGATTCACATTTGGCGGATCTGGGAAGGCAACTTAGAGAAAGCAGCACTTAAACACGGACAACAAATGAGGAATTTCAAACAAAGCTGAAACTCCAATACTTTGGCCACTTGATGCGAAGAGCTGACTCATTTGAAAAGACCCTGATGCTGGGAAAGATTGAAGGTGAGAGAAGGGGACGACAGAGGATGAGATGGTTGGATGGCATCACTGACTCAATGGACATGCTGCTGCTGCTGCTGCCAAGTCACTTAAGTCGTGTCCGACTCTGTGCGACCCCATAGACGGCAGTCCACCAGGCTCCGCCGTCCCTGGGCTTCTTCAGGCAAGAGTACTGGAGTGGGTTTCCATTGCCTTCTCCTCAATGGACATGAGTTTGAGTAAACTCCAGGAGTTGGTGACGGACAGGGAGGCCTGGCGTGCTGCAGTCCATGGGGTTGCAAAGAGTTGGACACAACTGAATGACTGAACTGAACAAACAAGGAGGGCTAACCCAGGTTATCAAGCATTGTAAGGTATTTAATCTTTGAAGGGGCTAGTGGTCTTAATCTAACTTCTGGTAATGCAGGACATGGGGGATGCTGCTGGGGAGAGAGCTCCCAGAAAACAGTACTGAACAACCAGAGGTTGGGAATGGCACCCCACTCCAGTACCCTTGCCTGGAAAATCCTATGGACGGAGGAGCCTGGTAGGCTGCCGTCCGTGGGGTCGCAAAGAGTCAGACATGACTGAGCGACTTCACTTTCAGTTTTCAGTTTCATGCATTGGAGAAGGAAATGGCAACCCACTCCAGTGTTCTTGCCTGGAGAATCCCAGAGACGGGGGAGCCTGGTGGGTTGCCGTCTATGGGGTCGCACAGAACTGGACACGACTGAAGCGACTTAGAAGCAGTAGTAGCAGCAGCAGAGAAGGTGGCAGGAAAGAAGGGGAAGGGAAGCGAGGTTACAAAGAAGTGTATAGATATGTTCAAAGGATTGGAAATGAAAGGATCAATATTGCATTTGAATATAATCTCCCTGAGCTGGGTTTCCCTGGTGGTTCTGCTGGCAAAGAATTCGCTCACAATGCGGGACACCTGAGTTCAATCCCTGGGTTGGGAAGATCCCCTGGAGAAGGGAAAGGCTACCTACTCCAGTATTCTGGCCTGGAGAATTCCATGGACTGTATAGTCCACAAGGTCGCAAAGAGTTGGACAGGACTGAGCGACTTTCACTTTAACTTCCCTGAGCTGTTTAGAGAACTAAAGAAGGAGAGGCAGATGGGGAGGGCAGGGAGCCTGGAGTCGGGGGACCACTAAGAGAAGGGGTGGTGGCCTGTGCTCTGACTGGCCTGGGAACTGGGAACAAGCACTCTTGGGGAGGGAGGGAGAGCACCCTGTGGGCTGTCCATGAAGTTTTGTTAAATTTCTCAGGACAACTGAGGGGAAAGTGAAAGTGAATGCCGCTTAGTCGTGTCCGACTCTTTGTCTCCCACATTGCAGGCAGATTCTTTATTAGCTGAGCCTCAAGGGAAGCCCAAGAAAACTAAAACAATTAATGCAGGTGAAATCCTATCACAGAGAACTCCACAGGAAACCAGTATTAATGAAAACTCCCAATGGATCAAAGTGGAGACTTCTCAGAAGCTCTAAAGTATAACTCCTTCTTTAAAAATCTTAAACTGCAGCATCCAGAGGGAATATCTCTAATAAAGAAGGCCTCAAGTATTTTAAGGTGTTTATCTTTGAAGGGGCTAGAGGTCTTAACCTAACTTCCTATAATAGGAAAGGAGCAATTCTTTCCTCTCTAGTCAAGGTGCAGTCATTCTATAATTGCGGAACATTTTCTTGTTTTCCATATAAAAAGATTTACTCCACAATTAGTGAGCTTTTTGGTTTCCTCCTTATGTTTATGCTGCACCATACCATCAGATGCTCATTATCTCCTTCATTAAGACTGTCTATTGGATGCACACACTCTGAAGAAGAGCATTATCGCTTTTGCATAATCTGGAGTTGTGAATTCTCACTGTACAGGGACTAAAATATAAGTGAGGGAGTTTACTTTTGAACATTAGTCAAACTTTCAAACCCAAAATGCTTCATCTATTTCTTGAAATTCCCATTATTATAGTTCATTAAAATTATTATTAATTTTTCTATTTGATTAACACTGTATATTAGCACACTGTATTCAGTACAAAGTAGTTTTTTTAAAAATGAAGCTTTCTTTTTTTTTTAATACATAGTCTTTAGTGAGATAAAGGGAGATTTCCCAAACCTCCTCAACACCATTCACCTCTGACTCAAAGAACATAATAACGAGTTGCTTCACAAAATGTTATTGACTTAAGGGCTAGCTAATAGTAAACCAATATATTTTTTATAATTTTAAGGCTCATATTTAATTACTGGGTATAAAATAACATAATTGGATCTTCTTTCATCAGCTACTGGTTTATTATCTTATGGAATTATGGTATCATGTTCCTGTTTTGCAACTGTACTTAAAACAACTTTTGAATTTTGGAGATTTAAAAAATTTTTTGAAGTATACTGTGTTACTATTAGAACATCGGAGAAGGCAACGGCACCCCACTCCGGTACTCTTGCTTGGAGAATCCCATGGCAGAGGAGCCTGGTAGGCTGCAGTCCATGGGGTCGCCTAGGGTCTGACACGACAGAGCGACTTCACTTCCACTTTTCACTGTCATGCATTGGAGAAGGAAATGGCAACCCACTCCAGTGTTCTTGCCTGGGGAATCCCAGGGACGGGGGAGCCTGTTGGGCTGCCGTCTATGGGGTCGCACAGAGTCGGACACGACTGAAGCGACTTAGTAGCAGTAGCAGTATAGAATGAATTGTTTTATGAATAAATTCTGGACATATTAAGTTGTACTATGTGAAACCATAATTACGTAGATCAAAAATGGTCAAGGTCAATATCATATGGTTCAAATTAAATCTTCCCATACAGATTTTCTCATCCATTTCACTATCAGGAGGAATTAGCAATGGTTTTGTTGTTGTTCAGTTGCTAAGTACTGTCTGACTCTTTTGCAACCCTATGCACTGTAGCCCTCCAGGCTCCCCTATCCATGAGATTTCCCAGGCAAGAACTCTGGAGTGGGTTGCCACTGCCTTCTCCAGGAGATTTTCCAAGCCCAGGAATTGAACTCATGTCTCCTGCATTGCAGGCAGATTCTTTATCACTGAGTCACAAGAGAAGTCCTTAACCCAATCAGTAAATGAATGCTTAAAGGAAGTACTGTTCATATACCATATAGCCCATTAACCAATACCTAAAAATATAATAGCTCAGTTCAGTCCAGTTCAGTCACTCAGTCGTGTCCAACTGTTTGTGAACCCATGAATCACAGCACTCCAGGCCTCCCTGTCCACCACCAACTCCCAAAGTTCAATCAAACTCATGTCCATCGAGTTGGTGATGCCATCCAAACATCTCATCCTCTGTCGTCCCCTTCTCCTCCTGCCCCCGATCCCTTCCAGCATCAGGGTCTTTTCCAATGAGTCAATTCTTCCCGTGAGGTGGCCGAAGTATTGGAGTTTCAGCTTTAGCATCAGTCCTTCCAAAGAACACCCAGGACTGATCTCCTTTAGGATGGACTGGTTGGATCTCCTTGCAGTCCAAGGGACTCTCAAGAGTCTTCTCCAACACCACAGTTCAAAAGCATCAATTCTTCTGTGCTCAGCCTTCTTCACAGTCCAACTCTCACATCCATACATGACCAGTGGAAAAACCATAGCCTTGACTAGATGGACCTTTTTTGGCAAAGTGATATATCTGCTTTTGAATATGCTATCTAGGTTGGTCATAGCTTTCCTTCCAAAGAGTAAGCGTCTTCTAATTTCATGATTGCAATCACCATCTGCAGTGATTTTGGAGCCCCCAAAAATAAAGTCTGACACTGTTTCCACTGTTTCCCCATCTATTTCCCATGAAGTGATGGGACCAGATCTTCGTTTTCTGAATATTGAGCTTTAAGCCTACTTTTTCACTCTCCTCTTTCACTTTCATCAAGAGGCTTTTTAGTTCCTCTTCATTCTTGGCCATAAGGGTGGTATCATCTGCATATCTGAGGTTATTGATATTTCTCCGGGCAATCATGATTCCAGCTTGTGCTTCTTCCAGTCCAGCGTTTCTCATGATGTACTCTGCATAGAAGTTAAATAAGCAGGGTGACAATATACAGCCTTGATGTACTCCTTTTCCTATTTGGAACCAGTCTGTTGTTCCATGTCCAGTTCTGACTGTTGCTTCCTGACCTGCATGTAGGTTTCTAGGTTTCTCAAGAGGCAGGTCAGGTGGTCTGGTATTCCCATCTCTTTCAGAATTTTCCACAGTTTATTGTGATCCACACAGTCAAAGACTTTGGCATGGTCAATAAAGCAGAAATAGATGTTTTTCTGGAACTCTCTTGCTTTTTCCATGATCCAGCGGATGTTGGCAATTTGGTCTCTGGTTCCTCTGCCTTTTCTAAAATCAGCTTGAACATCTGGAAGTTCACGGTTCGCATACTGCTGAAGCCTGGCTTGGAGAATTTTGAGCATTACTTTACTAGCGTGTGAGATGAGTGCAATTGTGTGGTAGTTTGAGCATTCTTTGGCATTGCCTTTCTTTGGGATTGGAATGAAAACTGACCTTTTCCAGTCCTGTGGCCACTGCTGAGTTTTCCAAATATGCTGGCATATTGAGTGCAGCACTTCACAGCATCATCTTTGAGGACTTGAAATATCTCAACTGGAATTCCATCACCTCCACTAGCTTTGTTCATAGTGATGCTTTCTAAGGCCCACTTGACTTCACATTCCAGGGTGTTTGGCTCTAGGTGAATATCACACCATCTCACCCATACATAAAAATCAACTACTCATAAAAAAAATTCAGTGGATGAGAGGTCCAGAAATCTGATTTTGTATATGTTTGAGTTAACTTTATGATTTAGACTAAAATAATGAAGACTGACTTGTTTTACAGTAAATTCTGTGTTTGGCTGAAACTTCAAAGGGTAGTTGCTAAACATAAATGATCTCTTAGCAATTATGCCTTTCAAAACAATAGAGAAGAGAAAGCTACTGAAAATTTTCTACCAGCAATGACTTCATAGAGAAGTGTAGGGAAAAACAGAGGCTCTTCTTGAGAAAACATGAACTTTAATCAGAGAACCTGGTTAGTCCAGGCTGCTTTATTTCACTCCCTTCATAAATAAGAATGCCTAGGCCACTCCTCTGTTAAAAAAAACTGGATCTGGAGAGGACAGTAGGTCATCACGGCTAGAGCAAGAGGCACCCTATGCCTCTGAGTGTCGGAGATCCAGGAAGGAGATTCCATGTACAGACTGAAGGTCTCTGCAGGGCCAAGGGTTGCTGTATTTTGCCACTATGTGTGATATACCAGGTGCCGCACAAAGTCATTGGATAGAAACTCTTGACAATTGTATCAAATCTTGCCAAATATAATTTTATGAATTGTATTTATACGAAACTCTACACATGTTTAGCAACACAAGTAACTTGAATTTCTGGGTCTGTTTTATCCATATGTGCCTTCTTAGTTCCTGAAAACTAAGAGAAAGAAAAAGAAAGGTTATAAAAACAAATGTGAAGACATAGTCTCTGCTTATAAAGGGTGTATATTCTTCTCGGGCAGAAAAGATGAACTATACACAAAAGAATTAGAGAATACATCTTCTCTTACAATTCCCCTCCTCTCTTGGGACATTAAATATTTCAGTTACACTTATACCACCCCCTTTCTCAAGAGCTCAAACACCGGCTGTGGAACAAACTTGGATAAAACACTTCTCACAATCCCTTTTTAGCCAGGGAGCCCATCTGGGAAACCCATGCAGTGTCTTCATATTAATTGTAAGTTCCACTGACTTTGGGATCTACCTTAGTCAGTTTTCCCCATGAGGCAATACCTCCAAAGTCTTAGATGGAAAATTAAGAAAATAATGCTAGCAAAAAGCACTAATGATAAACTCACTCTCATTGGAGCCTACCAGTGGCCCTTTCATATCTTCTGTATTTTCTTACATCAGGCTTACAATACAGCCTGCCGGTGTGTTAGTCACTCAGTCATGTCTGACTGTTTGCCATCCCATTGACTGCAGCCTGCTAGGCTCCTCTGTCCATGGAATTCTCCAGGCAAGAATACTGGTGTAGGTAGCTTTTCCCTTCTCCAGGGGATCTTCCTGACCCAGGGATTGAACCTGGGTCTCCTGTATTGCAGGCAGATTTTTTTTACCATCTAAGGCACCAAAGTGCTGCTCAAAAAAGACAAAGAGGTATAGCCTGAGTAAGTCCTTGCCCTTTCTCTCACTGTATCAACATGTCTCCCATGTAATAACTACCAAATGAGCCAGAGATTAAGACATGAAAATTGTCTTGGATTTTTTGGTGGCATGACTATGAAAGTCTGACCAGTTCACCACCCTCATTCCATCCAGTTTTAAAAGTTTCTAGAAAAATTCTGCAACACATTTAAAAAAAATCAATTGGCATTTAGAGGAAAAAATGTAAAATACACCTACTACCCAGGAAACAAGGGTTTCCCTGGTGGCTCAGCGGTAAAGAATCTACCTGCCATGCAGGAGACATGGGTTTGATCCCTGGGTTGGGAAAATCCCCTAGAGAAGGAAATGGCAACCCACTCCAGGATTCTTCCCTGGGAAATCCCATGGACAGAGGAGCCTGGCAGGCTACAGTCTATGGAGTTTTGCAAAGAGCTGGACAAGACTTAGCGACTAAACAATAACAACAACCCAGGAAACACTATCAATACTTGTCACCTACCTTCCAGCTCAGTGGAATCCCAGAGCACTCAGGATATCCCAGGATATTCTTTTATCATGTTTTGCAGAAGTTTCACCTGTCATTCCTCTAGCTGTCCCTTTCCCCATATCTCAGCCTTACAGAGGTCAGTCTAGCCCTATTACATGCTCTTCTCTGTGACACCTGGGAACATCTGCTCAAAAGCCTTCAAACTGGAGTTTGGAGGTTGCTCAGGGCACTGGAATACAGACCCCAGCTTACTTCTCTCCAAATTTGACTGCAACTATTTTTTAGCCTTGGAATTCATATTTTTCAACATTTAGGTCTTTTTTTAATTTCTGCTCATTCTCTCCTATTTCTCTGTGTTGTGTAATATTCCTTTGAGTTATCTTTTTCCAAGGAATTCGAAGAACTCAGTGACTCAGCTCTCCACCCACATGCCCACATGAGGCAGGAGGTTCTCCTCCCTGCTGCCCTGAGATACAAAACTGTTTGCCTCCAGCATGGCTCTGTTTTTCCAGCTGTCGAGCAGCAGCTGGCCAGATTTTTTCCTACAGACTGAAAATTCACATGCAGCAAAGTGGGCTATGGCGTGGCAGGGTGGATGCAAGGTCTCAAAAAGAGCACAGAGGAGAAGTGGAATCTTGGAACTCAGAGAGACAGTGAAGCTATAGAGAGAGACAAGTTTATCGATTTTACATGCCACGTACCAGGCTAGCTATTGGGAATACATGGAATAAAACCTTCTCCCCAGCCCTTAGTAGGAAGAGACACAAATGTATTAGCATTTACTCATTCAATAAATCTGTAAACACTATGTGAACAGCTATTACATGCCAATCCTTACTGGAAAATGGTGGAGTAGGAGGACATTCGATCATCTTCTTCTGTGAGAACTCCAAAATTACAACTCACTGCTGAAAAACCATCGACAGGAGAATGTTGGATCCCACCAAAAAGATACCACATGTCCAAGGGCAAAGGAGAAGCCCCAGGAAGACAGTAGGAGGGGATAAATTGAGTTTAGAATCAAACCCCATGTCACCAGAGATGCTCAGAGGGCTCAAACAAAACATTGTGCACACAAGGAGATGCCATGTCGCTCAGTCATGTCCAACTCTTTGCAACCCCATGGACTGTAGCCCACCAGGCTCTGAGGAGCCTCTCAGTCCATGGAATTTTCCAGGCAAGAGTACTGGAGTGGGTTGCCATTTCCTTCTCCAGAAAGAC
The DNA here is from genome assembly GCF_000754665.1 of Bison bison bison. Taxonomy (NCBI): domain Eukaryota; kingdom Metazoa; phylum Chordata; class Mammalia; order Artiodactyla; family Bovidae; genus Bison; species Bison bison. Next base: position 7,244,320 of record NW_011495014.1, read on the forward strand.
TAGGCCAGACCTGCTTTTGATTGTTTGGGTGTCTCCTGTGGAGCTATGGATCAGTAGTGGCATGCCACAGGGGCAGGGGCTCTGGGTGCAGCCGACCTGCATATGACATAAGCCCTCTTGGAGGAGGTCGCCATTAACCCCACCATAAAGCCACCAGAACTTACACAGGACTGGGGAAACAGGCTCTTGGCCCAAACAAAACCTTGTGCACACCAGGACACAGGAGAAAGGGACAGTGACCCCTCAAGAGACTGACCCAGATTTGCCCATGAGTGTCCAGGAGTCTCTTGCAGAAGAGTCGATTGGTGATGGCCTGCTGCAGGGTCCGGGGCACTGAGTGAGGCAGTGTGCCAGGGACTTTTTGAAGGAGGTAGCTATTATCTTCATTATCTCCAGCACAGTTTGGCCTCAGGTCAGACAACAGGGAGGGAATACAGCCCCACCCATCAACAGAAAATTGGATTAAAGATTTATGAGCATGGCCCCGCCCAACACAAAAAGACCCAGTTTCCCCCTCAGTCAGTTTCTGCCATCAGGAAGCTTCCATAAGCCTCTTATCATTATAGTTAGAGGGCAGACAGAATGAAAACCACAATCACAGAAAACTAACCAATCTGATCACATGAACCACAGCCTTGTATAACTCAGTGAAACTATGAGCCATACCATATAGAGCCACCCAAGACAGATGGGTCATGGAGGAGAGTTCTGACAGAATGTGGTCCACAGGAGAAGGGAATGGCAAAACACTTCATTATTCTTGCCTTGAGAACCCCATGAATAGTATGAAAAGGCAAAAAGATAGGACACTGAAAGATGAACTCCCCAGGTTGGTAGGTGCCCAATATGCTACCGGAGATTAGTGGAGAAATAACTTCAGAAAGAATGAAGAGACGGAGCCAAAGCAAAAACAACACCCAGTTGTGGATATGACTGGTGATGGAAGTAAAGTCTGATGCTGTAAAGAACACTATTGCATAGCAACTGGAAATGTTAGGTCCATGAATCAAAGCAAATTGAAAGTGGTCAAACAAAAGATGGCAAGTGTAAACATTGACATTTTAGGAATCAGCAAACTAAAATGGACTGGAATGGGTGAATTTAACTCAGATGACCATTATATCAACTACTGTGGGCAAGAATCCCTTAGAAGAAAGGGAGTAGCCCTCATAGTCAACAAAGAGTCTGAAATGCAGTCCTTGGATGCAATCTCAGAAATGACAGAATGATCTTTATTCATTTCCAAGGCAAACCATTCAATATCACAGTAATCCAAGTCTATGCCCCAACCAGTAATGATGAAGAAGCTGAAGTTGAATGGTTCTAAGAACACCTACAAGACCTTCTAAAACTAACACCCAAAAAAGATGTCCTTTTCATTACAGGGGACTGGAATGCAAAAGTAGGAAATCAAGAAACACCTGGAGTAACAGGCAAGTTTGGACTTGGAGTACAAAATGAATCAGGGCAAAGGCTAACAGAATTTTGCCAAGAGAATGCACCTCTTCCAACAAGAGAAGACTCTCCACATGGACATCACCAGATGGTCAACACTGAAATCAGATGGATTGTATTCTTTGCAGCCAAAGATGGAGAAGCTCTATCCAGTCAGTAAAAACAAGACTGGGAGCTGACTGTGGCTCAGACCATGAACTCCTTATTGCCACATTCAGACTTAAATTGAAGAAAGTAGGAAAAAGCACTAGACCATTCAGGTATGACCTAAATCAAATCCCTTATGATTATACAGTGAAGTGACAAATAGATTCAAGGGATTAGATCTGATAGAGTGCCTGAAGAACTATGAACAGAGGTTCATGACATTGTACAGGAGGCAGTGATCAAGACCATCCCCAAGAAAAAGAAATGCAAAAAGGCAAAATGGTTGTCTGAGGAGGCCTCACAAATAGCTGAGAAAAGAAGAGAAGTGAAAGAGGAAGGAAAAAAGGAAGGATATACCCATCTGAATGCAGAGTTCCAAAGAATAGCAAGGAGATATAAGAAAGCCTTCCTCAGTGATCAGTGCAAAGAAATAGAGGAAAACAATAGAATGGGAAAGACTAGAGATCTCTTCAAGAAAATTAGAGATACCAAGGGAACATTTATGCTAAGATGGGCTCAATAAAAGACAGAAATGGTATGGACTTAACAGAAGAAGAAGATATTAAGAAGAGGTGGCAAGAATACATGGAAGAATTGTACAAAAAAGATCTTCATGACCAAGATAACCACGATGGTGTGATCACTCACCTTGAGCCAGATATCCTGGAATGTGAAGTCCAGTGGGCCTTAGGAAGCATCACTACGAACAAAGCTAGTGGAGGTGATGGAACTCCAGTTGAGCTATTTCAAATCCTGAAAGATGATGCTGTGTAAGTGCTGCACTCAATATGCCAGCATATTTGGAAAACTCAGCAGTGGCCACAGCACTGAAAAAGGTCAGTTTTCATTCCGATCCCAAAGAAAGGCAATGCCAAAGAATGTTCAAACTACAGCACAACTGTACTCATCTCATATGCTAGCAAAGTAATGCTCTAAATTCTCCAAGCCAGGCCTCAACAGTTTGTGAACTGTGAACTACCAGATGCTCAAGCTGGATTTAGAAAAGGCAGAGGAACCAGAGATCAAATTGCCAACATCTGTTGGATCATCAAAGAAACAAGAGAGTTCCAGGAAACTATCTACTTCTGCTTTATTGACTATGCCAAAGTCTTTGACTGTGTGGGTCACAACAAACTGTGGAAAATTCTTCAAAAGATAGGAATACCAGACCACCTGACCTGCCTCCTGAGAAATCAGTATGCAGGTCGAGAAGCAACAGTTAGAACTGGACATGGAACAGCAGACTCGTTCTGAATCAGGAAAGGAGTACGTCAAGGCTGTATATTATCACCCTGTTTATTTAACTTATATGCAGAATACATAATGTGAAATGCTGGGTTGGATAAAACACAAGCTGGAATCCAGAATGCTGGGAGAAATATCAATAACCTCAGATATGCAGATGACACCACCCCTATGGCAGAAAGCCAAGAAGAATTAAAGAGCTTCTTCATGAGGGTGGAAGAGGAGAGGGAAAAAGTTGGCTTAAAACTCAACATTCAGAAGACTAAGATCATGGCATCCAGTCACATCATTTCATGGCAAATAGATGGGGAAACAATGGAAACTTTATTTTTTGGGCTCCAAAATCACTGTAGATGGTGACTGCTGCCATGAAATTAAAAGAAGCTTGCTCCTTGGAAGAAAAGCTATGACCAACCTAGACAGCATATTAAAAAGCAGAGACATTATTTTGTCAGCAAAGATCCACCTAGTCAAAGCTATGGTTTTTCCAGTAGTATGTATGGATGTGAGAGTTAGATTATGAGGAAAGCCGAGTGCCGAAGAATTGATGCTTTTGAACTGTGGTGTTGGAGAAGACTCTTGAGAGTCCCTTGGACTGCAAGGAGAGCCAACAAGTACATCCTAAAGGAAATCAGTCCTGAATATTCATTGGAAGGATTGATGCTGAAACTGAAACTCCAATACTTTGGCCACCTTATGTGAAGAACTAAATCATTGGAAAAGACCCTAATGATGGGAAGGATTGAAGGTGGGAGGATAAGAGGGTGACAGAGGATGAGATGGTTGGATGGCATCACCAGCTTGATGGACATGAGTTTGAGTAAGCTCTGGGAGTTGGTGATGGACAAAGAAGCCTGGTGTGCTGCAGTCTATGGGGTAGCAGAGAGTCGGATATGACTGAGCTATTTAACTGAACTGATTACATGCCAGACTTTATTCTAAGCCCTGGGAGTACACCAGTGAACAACACAGACAAAATCCTTGGAGATTATTGGATACAAAAATGCATGGTTGGGACTTCCCTGCCATCCAGTGGTTGACTTTGCCATCCAATGCAGGGTGGTACAGGTTCAATCCCTGGTCAGAAAACTAATATCCCACATGTCTTTGGCAGGAGGAAAAAAAAAAAAAAAGCACAAAAATATAAAATAGAAGGAATATTGTAACAAATTCAATAAAAATTTTAAAAATGATCTACATAAAAAAATCTTTAAAAATATTTTTTTAAATGTAGATTGGATAATCATATGGAGTCTGTAGTCAGACCTCTTGGGTTCAAATGCTGGCTATGTGATACTGAGAAAAATATTTGTTAATAGTTCTCTATGCCTTCATGTCTTCCATCTGCAACATGAGGATGATAACAGTACCTGTTTCATAGGATTTTTATGAGACTAAATGAGCTAATACAAGTAAAGAACTTAAAGGAACATCCAACATGTAAAATAGGGTCCATAAATCCATAAATCAGCAGTAAAGATTGCTCCTGCAATGTAGGAATCACAGGTTTGATCCCTGGGTCAGGAAGATCCCCTGGAGGAGGAAATGGCTTCCCATTCCAGTATTCTTGCCTGGAAAATCCCATGGACAGAGAAGCCTGGCGGGATACAGTCCAAAGGGCCACAAAGAGTTGGACACGACTGAGCATGAACTCACACACACAATTATTATATTCGATAATTACATTGCTATGCTAAGTCGCTTCAGTCATGTCTGACTCTGTGCGACCCCATAGACGGCAGCCCACCAGGCTTCCCCGTCCCTGGGATTCTCCAGGCAAGAATACTGAAGTGGGTTGCCATTTCCTTCTCCGATGCGTGAAAGTGAAGTTGCTCTGTCGTGCCTGACTCTTAGCGACCCCATGAATTTCAGCCTACCAGGCTCCTCCGTACATGGGATTTTCCAGGCAAGAGTACTGGAGTGGGGCGCCATTGCCTTCTCTGCGATAATTACATTACTCAGTGACAAATGCTTTGTTAAAAAGATGTAAGCACAAAGTTTCCTGGGAGCAGAGAGGCAAAGCACTTCACTCGGACAAGTGGTGGGCAAGGCCTCTTAGAGGGAATGGTACTGGAATCTGGGAGGGTGACTGGAATTTAGCCAGATGAAAAACAAGGGAAATGGAATACCAGGCAGAGGGAGCATCATGTTTGAAGATCTGGAAGTAAAGGAGAGGACAGCAATGCTTAGAAATGCCAGTCGCTTGATATAGGTAAAAGGTTAAGGAGGTGAGCTTAGAAGGAAGATGGAGAGACTAGATCACGTTAAGGAATTTGGACTTTATTCTGCATCAGAAGCCACTAACTTTAAATAAGAAAGTAATAGAGGCTGCACTGGAGTGAAATTACAATAAAAGAGGCCAGCTGGGAAAGACTGAAGGCAGGAGGAGAAGGGGACAACAGTGGATGAGATGGTTGGATGGCATCACTGACTCAATGAACATGAATTTGAGCAAGTTCCGGGAGTTGGTGATATACAGGGAAGCCTGGCCTTCTGCAGTCCATGGGGTTACAAAGAGTCATACGACTGAGTGACAGAACAGATCAGAGGAGATTGGAAGGATGGTCTGAACTGGAAGAGAAAAAGGCCTAAAAAAGATGGAGTGAGCTTAAAGGGATGCAGACAAATAAAAGAGATGCTAATGAAGTTGATGTGTGGGGTGCTGAGTAGACACTGAGGAGGACCCCTGGGTTTCTGGCGTGGGCAATGTGGCAGCACTACCTCTTACCAAAGTGGGGCATGAGGAAAAGGCCAGAACTTTGTAGATAGGGTTGGGGATGAGCAGGGTAGTGGCAATAATAATTAATAATTAACTTACTTTTGGATAAATTGCACTTGATAGGCCTCTGAGTCATCCAGGCCAGGACATCCAAGTGACTCAGAATCCAGCCTAGAGATCCCAACTACAGAGATACATCAGCATGTAGATAAATTTGCAACGTTCAGGGAACGGCCGAGATTACTCAGTTATTATCTCATTAAATCTCCACCACTCTGTGAAGTAGCTTTTTCAGAAAAGACCCTTGGGCATGTAGTAATTGAATGACAGACCCAGGCATGTCTGACTTCAAAAGCCTTTCTCTTGTCTCCTCCCAGCTGCCTCCTCGGTGGTACATTGATTGGCTGGATGAAGCTGGTATTTCTGTGTTCTTTGGTACTTTGCTGAGTTCATGAAGTCCAACACTTCTGTAGTTTCTCGAAATATAAATATTAATGATACCTACCTGCCACAGTCAAAACAGGATAAGAGAAATAGAAAGCCAAGAGATAATGTCAATGAAAAAAATTATCTGTCGATCTAAGAAATTAATAAGAGAATTTTACTTGAGCAAAATTGAGGATTATAACCCAGGAAAAGCCTCTTAGAAAGCTCAGAGAACTATTCTTCCCATTAGAGGTCGAAGCACAGTTATATAACTTTTTGAGACAGAGGGCTGTACATTAAATCATGTTGATAGTTTGCACAACCCAGATCTGTAAGTACAAAGTGAGTAGTGAGTCATGGGTCATTGAAGCCCCTTACAAGATTAAGAAGCTTATCTCCTAGGGCATCATCTCACTGATGTTCAAACAACATTGCTGTTTATGGCTGAGAAGGTATTTTCTGCCATTGAGGAACCCTGGTTGATGCATGTGCAGATATACAATGCATAGTAGAGGGGGGAGACATGGCCACAGGGAAGAGAAAAAATAGTATGCTTACATTTTTCTTAACTAGCCTTAGAATATGAATTTTTGCTTCATTCATAGTAAGGGGAGTGATGGAGGTATGTGCAGGTGTATTTGCCAAAATGTTTTGAAGGCTTCTGGCCTTAGAAGTCCTGACAAAATGCCTATGTCAATCCTGTCAACCTCCAGGAAAAGCTACTTACAGAATAGATGGAATTTGAGAGAAGAGAAAGGGGAGGAGAGCCTCTGCCTCTGGGGATTGGTTCAAAACAGATATTCCTGAAAGGGATACCATAGCACAGAAGAGAAAATGAAAGAGAAGAGACAGCAAGACCTGGGAGGGAAACAGAAGGAAGAGCACCTACAGGAAGAAGCCAAGAGGACTGATGACCGAACTCTAAACATCAGATCCACAGCCCAACACTCTCCTGTGGTCTCTGGGAGGCTAACCTCTCCCACTCCAACCTCCCCTCCCTCCAAATGCTTTCTAGGGGCCTACTATTGTCTTTCAGCCACTAAGTCATGTCCAACTCTTTGCGACCCCATGAACTGCAGCATCCAGCATCACCTGGAGTTTGGGCAAACGTGTGTCCATTGAGTTGATGATGCCATCCAACCATCTCATCCTCTGTCACCCCCTTATCCTTTGGCCTTCAATCCTTCCCAGAATCAGGGTGTTTTCCAATCAGTCAGCTCTTCAAATCAGGTGGCCAAAGTATTGGAGCTTCAGCTTCAGCATCAGTCCTTCTAATGAATATTCAGGGTTGATTTCCTTTAGGATGGACTGATTTGATCTCCTTGCTGTCTAAGGGACTCTCAGTTGTCTTCTCCAGCACCACAGTTGTAAAAGCAACAATTCTTCAGTGCTCAGCCTTCTTTATGGTCCAATTCTCATGTTGGTACATGATTACTGGAAAAACCATAACTTTGACTATTCAGACCTTTGTCATTAAAGTAATGTCTCTGTTTTTTACTATGCTATCTAGGTTTGTCATAGTTTTTCTTCCAAGAAGCAAGTGTCTTAATTTTGTGGCTGCAGTCACCAGTCTGCCACTCTTTCCATTTTTTCCCCATCTATTTGTCATGAAGTGATGGGACTGGATGCTATGATATTAAGTTTTTTGGATACTGAGTTTTAAGCCATCTTTTGCACTTTCTTTTTTCACCCTTATCAAGAGGCTCTTTAGTTCCTCTTCACCTCTGCCATTAGAGTGGTATCAGATTTGTATATCTGAAGTTGTTGATATTTCTCCCAGCAATCTTGATTCCAGTTTGATTCATCCAGTATTAGGGGCCAGTTGAGTTTGGGTGAACTCTGCGAGTTGGTGATGGACATGGAGGCCTGGTGTGCTGCGATTCATGGGGTCGCAAAGAGTTGGACATGACTGAGTGACTGAACTGAACTGAATGAAAGCTTGGAGAAGGGAATGACAAACCACTTCAGTATTCTTGCCTTGAGAACACCATGAGCAGTATGAAAAGGCAAAATGATAGGATACTGAAAGAGGAACTCCCCAGGTCCATAGGTGCCCAATATGCTACTGGAGATCAGTGGAGAAATAACTCCAGAAGAATGAAGGGATGGGGTCAAAGCAAAAACAATACCCAGTTGTGGGTGTGACTGGTGATAGAAGCAAGGTCCAATGCTGTAAAGAGCAATATTGCATAGGAACCTTGAATGTTAGGTCCATGCTAAATGCTAAGTCACTTCAGTCATATCTGACTCTGTGCGACCCCATAGATGGCAGCCCACCAGGCTCCCCAGTCCCTGGGATTCTCCAGGCAAGAACACTGGAGTGGGTTGCCATTTCCTTCTCCAATGCATGAAGGTGAAAAGTGAAAGTGAAGTCGCTCAGTCGTATACAACTCTTAGCTACCCCATGGACTGCAGCCTACCAGGCTCATCTGCCCATGGGATTTTCCAGGCAAGAGTACTGGAGTGGGGTGCCATTGCCTTCTCCATAAATCAAGGCAAATTGGAAGTGGTTGAACAAGAGATGGCAAGAGTGAATGTTGACATTCTAGGAATCAGCTAACTAAAATGGACTGTAATGGGAGAATTTAACTCAGATAACCATTATATCTACTACTGTGAGCAGGAATCCCTTAGAAGAAATGGAGTAGCCATCATGGTCAACAAAAGAGTTTGAGATGCAGTCCTCAGATGCAATCTTAAAAATGACAGAATGATCTCTGTTCGTTTCCAAGGCAAACCATTCAATATCACAGTAATCCAAGTCTATGCCCCAACCAGTAATGCTAAAGAAGCTGAAGGTGAACGGTTCTATGAAGACCTCCAAGACCTTTTAGAACTAACATCCAAAAAAGATGTCCTTTTCATTACAGGGGACTGGAATGCAAAAGTAGGAAGTCAAGAAACACCTGGAGTAACAGGCAAATGTGGCCTTGGAGTACAGAATGAAGCAGGGCAAAGGCTAACAAAGTTTTGACAAGAGAATGCACTGGTCATAGCAAACACCCTCTTCCAACAACACAAGAGAAGACTCTACACATGGACATCACCAGATGGTTAACAACGAAATCAGATTGATTATATTCTTTGCAGCCAAAGATGAAGAAGCTGTATACAGTCAGCAAAAACAATACCGGGAGCTGACTGTGGCTCAGATCATGAACTCTTTATTGCCAAATTCAGACTTAAATTGAAGAAAGTAGAGAAAACCACTAGACCATTCAGGTATGACCTAAATCAAATCCCTTATGATTATACAATGGAAGTGAGAAATAGATGTAAGGGACTAGAACTGATAGAGTGCCCGATGTACTATGGATGGAGGTTCATGACATTGTGCAGGAGCCAGGGATCAAGACCATCCCCATGGAAAAGAAATGCAAAAAAGCAAAATGGCTGTCTGGAGAGGCCTTACAAATAGCTGTGAAAAAAGAGAACCAAAAAGCAAAGGAGAAAAGGAAAGATATTCCCATTTGAATGTAGAGTTCCAAAGAATAGCAAGGAGATATAAGAAAGCCTTCCTCAGTGATCAATGCAAAGAAATAGAGGAAAATAACAGAATGGGGAAGACTAGAGATCTCTTCAAGAAAATTAGAGATATCAAGGGAACATTTCATGCAAAGATGGGCTCAATAAAGGACAGAAATGGTATGGACCTAACAGAAGCAGAAGATATTAAGAAAAGGTGGCAAGAATACACAGAAAAACCATACAAAAAAGATCTTCAAGACCCAGATAACCACGATGGTGTGATCACTCACCTTGAGCCAGACATCCTGGAATGTGAAGTCAAGCAGGCCTTAGAAAGCATCACTACGAACAAAGCCAGTGGAGGTGATGGAATTCCAGTTGAGCTATTTCAAGTCCTGAAAATTGATGCTGTGAAAGTGCTGCACTCAATATACCAGCAAATTTGGAAAACTCAGCAGTGGCCACAGCACTGGAAAACGTCAGTTTTCATTCCAATCCCCAAGAAAGGCAATGCCAAAGAATGCTCAAACTACCACACAATTGCACTCATCTCAAACGCTAGTAAAGTAATGCTCAAAATTCTCCAAGCCAGGCTTCAGCAATACGTGAACCATGAACTTCCAGATGTTCAAGCTGGTTTTAGAAAAGGCAGAGGAACCAGAGATCAAATTGCCAACATCCGCTGGGTCATGGAAAAAGCAGGAGAGTTCCAGAAAAACATCTATTTCTGCTTTATTGACTATGCCAAAGCCTTTGACTGTGTGGATCACAACAAACTGTGGAAAATTCTTCAAGAGATGGGAATACCAGGCCACCTGATCTGCCTCTTGAGAAACCTGTATGCAGGTCAGGAAGCAACAGTTAAAACTGGACATGGAACAACAGGCTGGTTCCATATAGGAAAAGGAATACGTCAAGGCTGTATATTGTCACCCTGCTTATTTAACTTATATGCAGAGTACATCATGAGAAATGCTGGGCTGGAAGAAGCACAAGCTGGAATCATGATTGCTGGGAGAAATATCAATAACCTCAGATATGCAGATGACACCACCCTTATGGCAGAAAGTGAAGAGGAACTCAAAAGCCTCTTGAAAGTGAAAGAGGAGAGTGAAAAATTTGGCTTAAAGCTCAGTATTCAGAAAACGAAGATCATGGCATCCGGTCCTATCACTTCATGGGAAATAGATGGGGAAACAGTGGAAACAGTGTCAGACTTTATTTTTTGGGCTCCAAAATCACTGTAGATGGTGATGGCAGCCATGAAATTAAAAGACGCTTATTCTTTGGAAGGAAAGTTATGACCAACCTAGATAGCATATTCAAAAGCAGAGACATTACTTTGCCAACAAAGGTCCATCTAGTCAAGGCTATGGTTTTTCCAGTAGTCATGTATGGATGTGAGAGTTGGACTGTGAAGAAAGCTGAGCGCCGAAGAATTGATGCTTTTGAACTGTGGTGTTGGAGAAGACTCTTGAGAGTCCCTTGGACTTCAAGGAGATCCAACCAGTCCATCCTAAAGGAGATCAGTCCTGGGTGTTCATTGGAAGGACTGATGCTGAAGCTGAAACTCCAATACTTTGACCACCTCATGCAAAGAGTTGACTTACTGGAAAAGACTCTGATGCTGGGAGGGATTGGGGGCAGGAGGAGAAGGGGACGACAGAGGATGAGATGGCTGGATGCCATCACTGACTTGATGGACATGAGTCTGGGTAAACTCCAGGAGTTGGTGATGAACAGGGAGGCCTGGAATGCTGCTATTCATGGGGTTGCAATGAGCTGGACACAACTGAGAGACTGAACTGACCTGAATGAAAGGCTAATCATTTCTGACATTTGGTCTTGGGTTTTGCTGACAAGCTTGGATGGATTCACAATGATAAACTTTTTTGTAAACACTGTGATCCCCCTATCAGACCTGACTTGTTCACTGTGAATTTTCCAGTACACTGCCTGGCAAAGTAGCATATCAACAAGTATAAACCTTGATTGAATTAAAGTTAAATGTAAATAAATAATGAGCCACAGTAAAAATATTTTTTAAGAATCTAGTAGAATAGTTTAGCACCCAACTAATAAAAGTATAAAAAAATAAGTCTTCAAAGTCTGAATAAGATTGGAAAATGCTTTACTTAGTTGACATTTTTAGAACACCAGCTAGTAATACCCATTTGTTTTTGAAGTTCCCATTATATATTCTCAAAGGTAGGCCACGTGCTTAACCATAAAGTACATCTTAAGAACTTAAAAATTATTTTCTGATCACAACAAAATTACGTTAGAAGTCAACAACAATAAGAAAAGGTAAGTAAATAAATAAGTAATAAAATAAAAATCTAAAATATATTTTGTATTTTACATAATAGACTTGGCATATTGAAATATTTTTGTCTCCCATTAGTAGAAGGCAGACTCCTAGGCTAACCTTTGAGCAGCCACCAATTAGGCTTTCTTCTCAATATTGATGGCCATCACCCAGTTTCTATCTAAAAGTCTTTGGATGGTCTTTGCTTTGTTACTCACTATTCACATGAATTCACAATTCCTCTTTTAGTCACTGCTGAATTTTTTTTTTTAGTTTATCTGCCCGCTGGTGGATATGACAGAAAGTCTTAACTCTAAAGAGAAAGCATTTGTAGTAAAACCCTCAAGAAGTAGTCATTTGAGCAGTGAGCAATTTTCATATCAAAATTGAAGTTAACATGTAAATATTCAAGAAACTAAGTAACAGTGTCTTTGTATGTATAAGACTCCCATTGAATGACTTACTAAACTCTTCTGGCACTTGCCTGCATTTCCAAATATCTTTGAATATTATGACTGCTGTAGTTAAATAGCCAAAACATCACTTAAATTATTCACACAGTGTGACTGATAAAGGACAAGATAAATAACAGCCTTTGGGATGGTTGAAGAAAACAGAGATCAATAGATGAGCCATGCATGCTACTGAAACATTGAAATGGAGAAGTTAATTATTAAACCTGTGGTGTCTCTTTAAATATGTACGGTCTTCCTTGGCTGCAATCTTCATTCTGTATTATGGAAATAAACAAAGATCACCCAAATGAGAACAAGCCACGGCTATTTTTTCAGAGCTTAATATAGCAAGAATCAGCCCATAATGACATTTGGACTCAAAGGTCAGCAAGGGAGAGGCAGTGCTTTACCGTGAAAAGTAGTGGGGGCTTCCAGTATGCTGGACCTGGAGATGGGTCTCCTGTGGGAAACAGGAGGCAGGCTGATGAGAAGTGGGGCTTCTGACAAGATTGAATTAACGAGCATATTCATCTATTTCTGGTTGGTTCTGGGTTGGAAAGAAGGGTAAAAATAGGGAAGCTGACAATCAGTGAAGACCTGACCACTTTGGACAGATTGTTGTAGAGGCTGTGAGTGAGAATTCAGTTGTCTGGCCCTTGTCTATTTGTGTGTTCAGTCTCTCAGCATTAAGATTTCATACGTTAGCTTTACCAGAGTGAACTTAGTATTTCTATCCTATGCTAGAACCAGCACTCTAAAGGAGTAGTTATATTCTGGCGATCCTGAGTAATTGCCACGTCCACTCTGGAATCAGTGTCGCTACAGAGCATATATTCTCAGTGAGGGCAATATCACCCCCTTGGGAGTGGTTCTTGGGGGCAAAAATAACGTTCTCTTCTGATGTATGAAGCACAGATTTATGTAGAACATATAATAATATGTATTTATATAGAACATGTAATACATAAACAGACATACAGAATTCAAGTTGAGTGTGGGGCTCAGGAAAAAAATCTCTGAAATAGAAGTGAGAGTGGGGAGAGGGTAAAGAATAAGGAAATTAAAAGTTTGAGAAACATGCTGTAGAGCCTAGATAAATACTTCTACCTAAAACAAAGCTTTTCCACCAGGGAGTTAAATAGCATCGGACCTTCCCTCTTGGAGTACCTTTGTTTGGTCATTTCTGGCTTGAAATTTCTCCCCAGTTGGTTTAGTTTCTGTTCTAAATACAACTACTGTCACTTCTCTCAAAGCACTAGGTATAGTGCCAGAATAAAGGTCCATACAGCCATAGCAGACTCCCCTGTAATATCAGTAAAAAGATCCAATTCCCACATAGTCACTCTTTTCCATTGCCAGAAAACAGATGTTAGTTCAAAAAATATACAGTGAGAGTCATGGTTTTACTCCACCATTTTGTCAAGATAAAGGAGAGTCATGTAATTTTAAACTGTATGTTTGATCCACTAAAATTACACTACAATCACTGGACTATTATGGATAAAAAAGAAATGACTGTACACTTAAAAATGGTTAAGATGGTAAATTTTATATTATTGTATATTTGACTACAGTTTTAATAAATGACAGGCTAACTTTTCACTCTAGTCCAATGCCAAGGTCTTTGCATATAGCAAAGATCCTTGTGTACATGAAGTCTTTTTTCCTATCTTATTGTTCTTAACAGCGTACAATGAATCTGAAGGCCTTTCTGCATATAACTTTCTGATTATGTGCTCTACCACTCAGAAGAGAGTATGTGTTTCCTTCCATGGCAAATTAGATATCTCAGTTTAGAGTCCCTAGCTTTGTTCTATTGGCTCTTGCTCTTTCGTACAATGAGAGCAACCTAGTCAACCTGTCCCCTCCTTCACTATCGCAGCCTCATATACATGTATTACCATCACCACATCACCTCCCGTTTACAGATTGCATGTGTGCCCGCTCAGGCTCTTCAGTCATGTCTGACTCTTTGTGACCCTACGGACCTTATCCCACCAGGCTTCTTTGTCCATGGGATTCTCCAGGCAAGAATACTGGAGTGGGTTGTTTCTAAAGTCTCCTGCATTGGCAAGCAGGCTCTTTACCATCTTTACCACTAGGTCCACCTGGGAAGCCCAAGCCATAAAGGAATTATCATAACCATGGCCATTTGTAAGAATCTAGCTCCAAGGATCTTAAACATATTTTCTCATAAAATCATATAATTATGTCTTAAGTCAGTAGCTAATATAAGCAAACTGTTCAAATTTTTAAAAACCCATAGACTATTCAAAGAACAATCAAAGAAGTGCACAAAAGCCTCCTCTCTGGCTAATGTCTGTTCTAATAGGAAGCAAGAGACCTTAATTATGTATTGAGTATAAGATGAACTACTTATTTGGTATTACTGATCACTGGGGCAAGGAAAACATTTCACACTACACATGGGAAATAGTTTTTAGAGGCTTGTATATAAACAAATACAAATCAACATGATTTAAATTCTTTTATGACAAGCTCCACACAGAGAAGCACCTGCCCAATTAATTTTGCAACATTCAAGTTTATGATTCTCATCCCATCTCTAGTTCTTCCATTTCTCAGCTATCCAGCCTATGTTGTTGCCTGTTTTTTATATCTAAAGTTAAGTCTGATTGTGTTCCTTCACCTGGCAAAAACTCTAAGTGGCTCCCTAGTACACACTGAATACTGAATTTAAGACTAAAGCATATGTCCAGGATCAACCTTTATACCTTATATCCTGATGAAACTAAACTAATAGATAGTCCCTAAAGATCTCCAGGTTTCTCACTCAGCCTTTGTATACAGTTATTCCTTTGGCTTGAAATTTCTTCTTTCCATACATCTAAATCCATAGGATTATCCACCTAGCTAACTATCATCTCTGTATCTCTAGGTGGAAATTAATTTGGTTGTAAATAGCACACTCGCTTGGTGGCTCAGTGTTAAAGAATACGCCTGCTAGTGCAGGAGGCCCAGGTTCAATCCCTGGGTCAGGAAGATCCCCTGGAGAAGAGAATGGCTACCCACTCTAGTATTCTTGCCTGGAGAATGCCATGGACAGAGGAACCTGGTGGCTATAGTCTGTGGGGTCGTGAAGAGTTGGACATGACTTAGCAACTGAACAACAACATCACAAGCAGAATAATCTGCCAAACTCTGGTTGGTAGGGAAAGCAGAAAATGGTATGGAAACAGATGGGGTTATTGTTGAAGGTAACCCGGAGGAAGTGACTTTTGACCTGGGTTATAAAGGACATGCGGAGAAGGCAATGGCACCCCACTCCAGTACTCTTGCCTGGAGAATCCCATGGATGGAGGAGCCTGGTAGGCTGCAGTCCATGGAGTCGCTGAGGGTCGGACATGACTGAGCGACTTCACTTTCACTTTTCACTTTCATGCATTGGAGAAGGAAATGGCAACCCACTCCAGTGTTCTTGCCTGGAGAATCCCAGGGACGGGGGAGCCTGGTGGGCTGCCATCTATGGGGTCGCACAGAGACGGACACGACTGAAATGACTTAGCAGTAGCAGCAGCATAAAGGACATGCTAGAAAAGTCATTCCCACACAGGTGGACAGAGTTCTCTAATTAGGTGGAGGTCAAGGAGGGCACTGGGAAAAAGAAGAAATACCTTTGTACTTCCTTTACTTCTCTTGCAGAGCAGAGGGACAGGAGTAAGATCTGTTCAGCTCCCTCACCACTCTCAGCCCTGTCATTCTCGCTCTCTCCTTTCTTGCCACACATGAGATCCCATTTTTTCCTCACTTCCAGTTGCAGCCACCAAGAACACAGAGAAAGACCCAATGTTATATTTTGCTCATTTAATTTTTCATTTATTCCACCAACACTGATTGACTACTCTGTTCCAGGCATTTAACGAGGCACTAGAGAGAGAAGGATGGAAGAGAAAGATAAAAGAATAAATGCGATCCAAAAGTCTACAAATAATAAATGCTGGAGAGGGTGTGGAGAAAAGGGAACCCTCTTACACTGTTGGTGGGAATGCAAACTAGTACAGCCACTATGGAGAACAGTGTGGAGATTCCTTAAAAAACTGGAAATAGAACTGCCTTATGATCCAGCAATCCCACTGCTGGGCATACACACTGAGGAAACCAGAAGGGAAAGAGATACGTGTACCCCAATGTTCATCGCAGCACTGTTTATAATAGCCAGGACATGGAAGCAACCTAGATGTCCATCAGCAGATGAATGGATAAGAAAGCTGTGGTACATATACACAATGGAGTATTACTCAGCCATTAAAAAGAATACATTTGAATCAGTTCTAATGAGGTGGATGAAACTGGAGCCTCTTATACAGAGTGAAGTAAGTCAGAAGGAAAAACATAAATACAGTATACTAACGCATATATATGGAATTTAGAAAGATAGTAACAATAACCCAGTGTACGAGACAGCAAAAGAGACACTGATGTATAGAACAGTCTTATGGACTCTGTGGGAGAGGGAGAGGGTGGGAAGATTTGGGAGAATGGCATTGAAACATGTAAAATATCATGTGGGAAACGAGTTGCCAGTCCAGGTTCGATGCACGATACTGGATGCTTGGGGCTGGTGCACTGGGACGACCCAGAGGGATGGTATGGGGAGGGAGGAGGGAGGAGGGTTCAGGATGGGGAACA
>NW_011495014.1:7261292-7263907 GCF_000754665.1 Bison bison bison
TTGATATTTGGCAAAACTAATACAATTATGTAAAGTTTAAAAATAAAACAAAATTAGAAAAAAAAAAAAACTAAGGCACACTTAAGGCTCAAAAAAAAATAAATAAATCACTTTTGAACTACAAAAAAAAAAAAAGAATAAATGCAACATCTCCAATCTTTATTAGGAGACAATTTAACAAATAATATGTAGTGCTGGGCTGTTTATTTGGTTATTTTTCATTTAGACCCTCCTGTCCATCCTTCACCCTTATCTTCCCTGCCCATTGCCCCAGGAAAATGACGTCTGCAGATAACATCCTCTATTATCCAGGTTCCTTTGTCCTCTGCCTTTAGTTGGGACATACAAGCAGGAAAGACTAGAAGAAAGAGACCAGAGTATTTATTCCGTCTGTTTTTTATCTGCTTTGTGCTGCAATCTGACATTGGCTGCATCCTTCCAGGGCAATAACTCACAGGGACCCTACTTCAAAGACTCCGTTTCTTTAAAGAAGCTATTACTATAAACATCTCCAGGGATAACATGGTAATCAAAACGTGTAACCTCCAATGGTGGTGTTTCATTTATCATGGGGTACTTAAGAACGAAGTTCATGGGTAACATTCTAAGTTATGGTTTGATTTCACCACTTAGAAAAATTCTAAATCTGAGTCAAAAATCTCACTTTAGTTGCCATAATAGAAATTCATGTCTTTTCATTGTTTCCAGATTCAAGTCAGTTCGTAGACCCAAAACGCCCTGTTTGAAACAGAGACCAGAGCCTGCAATGCTCCTACAGTACATCCTTAAATCTTCTTCCCAGTCTCCTTCAGAAAGACATGGGATTTACAGCTATGTTTGAGAATGCTCAGTGAGAAGGGATATGACCAGACCTCCCAGGAGTTATTAAATCCTGGCTCTAGGAGTTAAAACATCCATTGCTATGGAGTTAAAACATCAGCCGTGTCCAGGGTACATTAATTTTTCTATTAATGCTGTAACAAATTATTATAACCTAGTGGCTTAAAACAACACAAATGTATTGTCTTATACTTCTGGAGCTCAGAAGTCTGAAATAGGTCCTACTGGGTTACAGTTGGAGAAGGCAATGGCACCCGACTCCAGTACTCTTGCCTGGAGAATCCCATGGGCGGAGGAGCCTGGTAGGCTGCAGTCCATGGGGTCGCTAAGAGTCAGACACGACGGAGCGACTTCACTTTCACTTTTCACTTTCATGCATTGGAGAAGGAAATGGCAACCCACTCCAGCGTTCTTGCCTGGAGAATCCTAGGGACAGAGGAGCCTGATGGGAGGCCGTCTATGGGGTCGCACAGAGTCGGACAGGACTGAAGCGACTTAGCAGCAGCAGCAGGGTTACAGTCAAGGTGTCATCAGAGCTGCATACCCTCTAGAGGTTCTAGGGGAGAATTCATTTCCTTATCTTTTCTGGCTTTAAGAGGCTGTTTGCATTTCTTGACTCATTTCTCCCCTCACCCACAGAGATGGTGCAGGTTCCCTACCCTATACTCAGTTAACTTCCTGCTCAGCCCAGACAAAAGATGGATTATGGAACCATGTCCATTGTACCAGCATGGTAACTTCACTGGACCAGACAATACAATCCTAGTATCTGTGGCTATTAACTTGAAGAGTACTTTTTTTTCCTTCAGGGTCATCTCAAATTGCCATCACCTGGAAGAGTGAGCAGTATAATTTTACCATCTTACTTTCAGGGAAATGTCAACTATCATGTTGTTTAATCACTAAGTTATGTCCATCTCTTTTACAAACCCATGAACTGTAACCTTCCCAGCTCCTCTGTTCATGGGATCTTCCAGGCAAGAATACTGGAGGGGGTTGCCATTTCTTTCTCCAGGGATAGAACTGCATTGTCTCCTGTGTCTCCTGCATTGACAAATGGATTCTTCACTGCTGAGTCACCAGGGAAGCCCCAACTCTCTTCTCTATCATAATATAGCCTCCTGGGATCTTGATCATCTTGAAATCCCATAGAACATCACATGGGTCCATTACATTGGTGACAAGCTAATTGGACCTTGGGAACAGTAAGTAGCAAGTTCCTTATATATTTCAGCAAGACAAATATGACCACAGAATAGAGGATAAGTCCCATGAAAATGTTTGCAAGGATTCAAGGGACTTAGTAGTCTAGAACATGTTATGATATCCCCCCTAAAATGATGGGTAAGCCACTACACCCTGTGTGCCCACCAAAAAGAGTAACAGTATTTGCCAGAACTCTCTGGATTTTGGAGACACCATATACCACAACCAGCTGTGCTTCTCCAACCTATTTGCTCGGTAGTACCTATGGCTATCTGTTTTGAATGGAACCTAGAACAAGAGAGGGCTCCCTAGGTCTAGGCTATAGTGCAAGCTGCCCTGATCCTTGGATCTTAATGACCCAACAGATAATAGTTATTACAAGTGTCTGTGGCAGGCAAAGCTTCTGGCAAGCCCCAATAGGAAAATCACAGATAATCTGCCTAGGATTTTTAGAAAAAAGTCATGCCCTTCGCCTAAATATTAGTTATCTTTTGATGTATATTAAGGTTTCCCAGATGGTGCTAGTGGTAAAGAACCTGCCTGCCAATGCAGGAGACACAAGTCTGATC
>NW_011495014.1:7264007-7299688 GCF_000754665.1 Bison bison bison
CTGGGTGGGGAAGGTACCCTAGAGAAGAAAATGGCAACCCATTCCAGTATTCTTGCTTGGAGAATCCCATGGACACGGAGCTTGGCCGACTGCAGTCCATGGTGTCATAAAGAGTTGGACACGAAGGTGTCCTGCATACACAAAGGTAACACCCAAACTCTGGGGCTCATTTTAGATGTGGGCTACAACAGTCAATGACTATTCACTATATGAAAATCAGTTCCTCTCTTTCTACAGGGCCCTGGTAGACACTGAAAACATGATCGTAGAACAGCTGGTATATTAGTGTGTGGGGCCCATTTAATACACATATAGGATGGCTTAACAGCATTTCATTGCCTGACAGTTCTGAGGCTGGGGTTGTTGTTGTTCAGTTGCTCAGTTGTATCTGACTCTTTGCGACCCCATGGAGGGCAGCAGGTCAGGCTTCCCTGTCTTTCACTATCTCCTGGAGTTGGCTCAAATGCCCGTCCACTGAGACAGTGATGCTATCCATTTGAAGGCTGAAAGACTGAAATCAAGGGATCAGCAGGGTTGGCTCCTTCTGAGACCTGAGGGAAAGGATCTGTTCTAAATCTGCCTCCTAGACTTGTAGATCATAGTCTTCTTTGTGAGTCTCTTCATACCATCTTCTCTCTATGTGTATCTGTCTCTCTTTTCAAATTTTCTCTTTTTATAAGGACACCACTCATAGTATATTAGGTCCCACCCTAATGACTTCTTTTTGACCTGATGACTTCTACAAAGACCTTGTCTCCAAATAAGGTAACTTTCTGAAAAGTTACTGGGGATTGGGATTCCAGCATATCTTTTTTGGAGGTGACACAATTCAACCCATAACTATACAACCTGAACTTCAATAACAAACTGGTTGTTACCTGGCCCACCAAATGACAAAGCTGAGTATGTTCAGCCACGTCCCATGATTAAGTGAAAATGGTATCTATAGATCCAGTAGATGAGCACAAGTGATTCAGATGGCATAAGAAAATTACATAAGCAATGAGCTTGGACTCCATGGTGCTTCTCCCTCTGCTTGGTGTTTTTCCCTAAACACACACCTATAACTGCATAGCAGTTCCTCATAAACAGGCAACAGAGAAGGGAAGAGTCTGCCTTATGCAAAGTAAGCTGGCACCAGTCACGAATGATGGCTGCTACATTATAGCCCCTCTCGGGGATGCTCTGAAATAGAGTAGAAAGAGAAATCTTCCTAACAGCGAGAACTTGGAGTAGTACATCTGTTTTCCATTGTGCATGAAAAGAGAGATGGCCTAATATAAGATTTACACTGACTTACACGTGGTGGCTAATGTGTTGGCCAGTTGGTGTCTTAGAGACTTGGGAAGAGCAAGATGGAAAGACTAGCGACAAAGAGGTCAGGTGGGAGAAATTTAGGAACGAATCTCTTGAAGTTGACCGAGTGTGGAGATATTTGTGTTTTGTGGAATACTTTCCAGAGAACAAGATGATCTGCCCATGGATGTCAGCCAGCTTCCCTGGAGCTTGCTGAAAGGATAGTGTCATGGTCGGGGTATGGAGGTTAAGCATGTGGGCCGTTGTACAGACTTCCCTTCTTCATTGCTGAGTACACGAACCAATGAGAGCTGAGGCCAGCACTGAGCCATTCCCTGGAGTCCTTTCCAGCTCCAGTTCACAGGCTGCAACCACACTATTGATTCACCTTTCCCAGCAGCTGGAAGAGGGAGGAGGAGATGGATCTGAGAAATACTTGTAAAGGCAGAACTGAGAGGAAATGATGGCCATGTGAAAGTAGCAGGAGAATGGAGAAGAAAAACTGAGACGACTCAAGTCTTTCATTTTTGTAACTGATGAGTGAGGACACTTTTAATGTAATTGGCGAATGGGGGTACTTTTAACGAAGACAGAAATCATCAGAGGAAGGTGAGGTGAGACTGATGGAAGGGATAAAGAGTTCAGTTTGGGCCTCTGAAGGTGGGTGTGGGTAAGTGGATGTGTCATAAGCAACTAGCAGTCAGAGGGGAAAATGATTCCTGAGTTCAGAAGTGCCATTCAGACTGGAGATAAAGGATGGAAACTGAAATTTATTCATAATCATATATTAATGCCCCACAGGACTTTGCATTTCGAACTTTTTACCTCTAACTTTGGAAGAGAGACTTTGTTTTGCAGCTGAGTGAACAAGTTGAAGAGGCCTTTTAGAGAGCAGGAGTGCTTATCCACAAGAGGAAGTAAGTAGAGGGACCCTAATGCAAAGGTTCTGTTGTGTATTTCAGACTGAAAGTGCCAAGTGCACAAACCTCATCTATCTTGTCTCACTTCTCTATCTCTGAAATCTAGATGAGAGTCTGATGCTTTGTATCCATACAAGTATTTGCGGGATGGGTGAAATAAATGGGAGGATATGGGGATGAATGAGTAAAGGAAAAGGGGAATGAATGAAGGAACCTACCAGGCATCCTGGGGACCTGGAGGAAGAAGCCACACCTGCTCTTTTAATTTTTTTTTCCAAATGTTCTTTGGAAGACTGAAAGATAAAAGGCCGTATGGAGCGGCAGTTAAGAACATGTACTCTGAATTCAGGCTCCACGACTTCCTAGCTGCCTTTACTTGGACAGCTGACTTAACCTTCTTCTTCCTCCCTGTAAAATAAACACAAAAATGCTTAGAGTAGCTCCTGGGAAAAAGTAAGTTGCACATAAGTGTTAGAGTTATTATTTCTGGCATCATGATGAGAAGGTAAGCCTGAAAGACAAACCAGAAACCCCCTGCGGAGAATGAATCCGGACACTTAGCCTCTAAGTGCCATCCACAAGCGAACAATCGCTTTTTCTCTCTCTGCCTTCCAGGAGCTATAAATACCCTAGAAATCCCCACCATACCATTCACTGGCAAAGGACAGAGATCTGGATTTTAGTTTCAGCTGCCAGCAATGAACTCTCTCAGTCTGCAGAGCCCTATACCCTCTCTGGGCTAAGTGCCCTCACTTGCCCACTCGAGGTTGCGGGAATTGAGCGCAGAGGTCCCTTTCAGTGAGGGCGGGCCATGCTCTCCCGCCGACCTGCAGCCTCCGTGTTCCACGTCGGACGCCTGCCGGGCGCCGGCTCGCCGCAGCTCGGGCTGTCACACCCTCCAGCGCGTTCCCGGGACCTCGCACCCTGCGCGTCCGGCGGCCACCCAGTGCCCCGCGCGCCCATAGGGAGGTGCCTCTCGGGCGCCCCCCGGCCCGGACGCTAGTTCTCCGGGCCGGCGCGCCTTCTCCCGCAGCCTGCCTGCAGCCCTTTATACCCTGCCAACCCGGCGCTCACTAATGTTTAACTCGGGGCTGAAACTTGGAAGCGCCTTGTGACTACGTGCCCGGAGCTCCGAAGCTGCACGCGCGTCCGGGCGGCTCGCCAGACTTCTGACTGCGCTCCGGCTCCGAAACTTCAGTTTCGAAGAGACGCAGACCATGAAGGTGAGTGATTAAAGGGCCCCCCCCACCCCGCCAAGAGCCCCAGGGGTGAGTTGTAGATGCCTCTTCACTAAAGTCTCGCCAGATTTCCCCCCACCCAAAGCTCGCAGATCGAAACCAGGGGCTCTCATTAGGCGGAAGCTCCAGAGCCACCCTCTGACAGGTGAAGGGACGCCCCAAGGCTCCTGGCTCGCTCTAGAACCCGCGGGGCTAAGAACCCAGGAACCGAGCCTTGGAGGACCTGGAGAGCCACGGGCAAAACGCGCACCAGAACCCTTACTTGGCTTCTGAGGTGCGTTTAAACGCAAACATTAAATTGCCCGGAGGCCAGAAGTTCAAGGGAAAGCTCTCTTGCAACCTCCGACTCGCGAGCTCCAAACCCTCCCAGCCCCCTGTGCCCCTCTCCCAGTGCGTGCGCGACGGCAAACTCCGCTGCCTTCTGGGCAGCCGGGGCCCCGACCCTCTTACCCAGACTGGGGCCAGATGGCTGGCTCTAACTGGACCTGACCTGCCCGGCTTGCAGACACCATGGAAGGTGCTCCTGGGATTGCTGGCGATCGCTGCGCTCGTCACCGTCATCACTGTGCCCGTGGTTCTGCTGACCAAAGGCAGTAAGTTTAAAACATTTGAAAAAGATAAGACGGTTGGAGACCGGGATCAGGTTCTATTTTAACATTCCAAGGAGACCTAGGAATTTTGCTGGGGACTGGGTGGGACCAGTGTGCCAGGTCGTGGAGCTCAGGCTTCGCTGGCGTGATCGCTGCTTCTAGCGTAGCCGCTAGATTCGCTTCGTTGGTCTCCTGTGTTTAGGCTGCGAGAGACCTGCACCTGCCACGTTTTACATATGGCAAAAACATACTTCCTGAAAATAAGGGGAAATTTTGAGATCTCTTTTTATCAAATTTAAATTTAGTACCTTTTTAATCTCCGTTTTTTTTTTTTTTTTCTTAAAAAGAACTTTCATGATTGTGATCTTCAAAGGAAAAGAGACAGTGTTTAAAGATCCCAACAAGCTGTAAGGATGCCATGAAGGGAGGGAAAAAATTAAGAAAAAAACCCCAAATACAGTTTTGAGAAAAGAAAGTCCATAGGGAACCCAGGTGGTTTTCCATAAAGCTGATGGAAAATATCACTGTGTCCATGGTGAAATTCAGGTGGTTTTCCATAGAGCTGATGGAAACTATCACCATGTCCATGGCGATATTCAGAGGAGGTGGGATCAGTTGTCTTTAGTGGAGTCTTTCATTTAAATCCACCTTGGTTTCTTTTAGCTGGCTTCACTGTTTCAGTTTAGTCCTAGTTTTTAATATAAAACATCCATATAATGAAATGCACAGTATTGGATGCAAACAAGTGAGAAAAACTAGTTTGGGTCTCCTCTGGCCCTGCTGCTGCCTCTGCTGCTAAGTCGCTTCTGTCGTGTCCAACTGTGTGCAACCCCATAGACGGCAGCCCACCAGGCTCCCCCGTCCCTGGGATTCTCCAGGCAAGAACACTGTAGTGGGTTGCCATTTCCTTCCCCTCTGGCCCTACTTCCTTTTAAATAGTTCTTTCATTTAAATATTCACATTCTAGTCAGCTAACTGAAGTGCCTTCTCTGATGGTCTAGTCAACCAGGAAATGTGTAGACAGTGCTTATATACTGGGAGGTCTTATCTAAATTTCAAAGTGACAGTTCAGAATTAGTTTGTAGAACCATCAAAAACCATGTTTGGCCAGCAATTTCAGGGCCAGGGCAAAGGTGCCAAAGGTTAAATAACTGAGTCTGTTGACCTATTGATAATAACTTTTAGTAACTTAAAAAACCCATGGCTACCACCATTTTAGGCTATTAAATGGTGGGCATCTGTCCACTTTCTCAACTCTTTGTTACAAGCTGTTAAAATATAACTGCTTTCATAAAGTGGTACTTTGTATATTTAAACAACCACACACACACAAAGCCTTCCTGTGGGGAAAGGATGGGTCACCCATACAATCAGTAAATATTCACATGACCTACATTATGTTCCAGGAACTGTGCAGGTCGCTGCAAATCCAAAGATTAAATTTTATAAATATAAAGACCTCCAACTTCAGGAAGTTTACAAGCTAGTGGGAAGCAGATATGCAAACAAATCAAAGTAACCTGGATAGTCTGTTCATCTCTAACATATTGTGAGGCACCCAGGCCTCCTTGGCAGAATGGATGAAACTATAATTATCAGAGCTTCCCTTCAAGAAAGTTGAAAGGAACAGCAAACTTTGATAATAAGTCACTTGAGATGGCAGTGGAATGAGTTAGGGGCCTGAGTCATGCAGCTGACTTCTGTGGGGTTTGTTTAAGTTAACTACAGAGATTTTGTTTTGCTGGAAGGAGTATACAGACTGGGGAGGGACTGTCTCACCATTTCCCTTAAACCATACCTAGTCTCTTCTCCAAATGAAATTTGAACAAAGATTTCAAAGACATTCTCTTGAAGGGGACTTCCAGAGAGGTTCACGTGTCTCCACCTAACTTTTATTATGATGCAGTGAGGAAGTTTAGAGAGGCTTGAGCAAAATTCTCAGAGTGTTAGGAAGATCGCTTCTGGGAAAGATGTCTCACAAGATGTTTCTTTTGTAGGGAGGCCTGAAGGGTTAATATCAATTCCTGGAGGTAAGTTTTCAAGAAAATTTAGAATGACTTGTGAGTCATCTTAGAGACACAATATCACCTCCTCTATCTGGGATCCTATGAGGACTCTTAGCAAGAAAGAAGAGTGAGCGGCAGGACTTAAACCTGTGAATGATGGAAAATTTTAGTGTGCCTGCAATGTGGAGCAGGACAGTGGGAAGGTGGACGGACATGGGACAAGGCTGGAGGGGAAGAAAAGGAAGTGACCAGGAGATTGATGATGCAGAGTAGAATTTGGAGGCTATAGGGATACTCAGAAATGTGTATGATTAGACTTTGATAATTGGAAACATAGGGAGGAAGGGGATAGGGTGGCTGAGAACTCCTCTTAAACTACTGGTGGAGATGTGGTTTCATTGTGTGCTTTATTTACACTTAGACAATCAAATTACTTTTCTCTTGTATTTCTTAATTGGCATGTATGTATATTTGAGGAGAAAAAGGAAATTATCTTGTTTCAACTCCTCCATTATCATAAGGAACAAAGATAAAAGCTCAGCTTTTTTGCCAAGCCACCAATACCATTTCTGAACCACAATAAGGGATAACCTTTTTACAAAGGATCCAGACACGTCACCCAAGAAGCATCCCTTGATATTGTCCATCAAGGTTTTAAAGTCAAAACCAGAAAGGAAGAGAAGAAGTGAGATGGGAGAAAGGAAATATAAATGAAAAGGAAAGGAAGTGGGGGGAAAAAAAGAAAGAAGGAAAGAGGAAAGGAAGAAAGATTTTGATAGAACAACAAAATAAAGTTTTGGATTACGTGCAAAGCAAAGTATTAAAAAGCCAAGAGAAAAAGGAAGAAGAAATGAGCAAACTCAAGTTCATCCCCCAGAGAGGTTGGTTTAAAAGGTTAAGTGTTTCCATATGAAGAGCTGACTTAGGCAGAACTCTGGACACACTTGGAGCAGAGAGAGAGATGGAGACAGAGAAAGACGAAGGTGTGAGCTTAATACTGTTCACAGTACTTTTTTAGAATAAAAGCTTCTTGAGGTCAGGAGTTATGCATTTCACCAGGTAATATCAAAAGTTTACCTCCTTCTGTATATATACTAACAGATTGAATTTTGTTTTTAATTCCTCAAATATCCTAAGAGAGAAGGATATTGCATATTTAGACATCGTTTTTCAGAGAATCAGCAATAAAATGTATAAAAATAATTTACTCATAGTGGAATTGAAATCTTCATGGCTTAGAGGCAATAAAACTTTCTCACTCAGTATTTGCAATCCCTTTAATTCCCTCTCTATGATATATTATAGGCTGAGTTTTTAAAATAGTTGTCAAATTGTTTTGAGTTTTGTTATTTGTCAGATAGTTTTCTTACTGGGTTTTGTTATGGGATAGAGACATATCGGTTCTTCTTGTATTCTTTCCACTGCTGTAGCAGTAAATTTCCTCAGTATCTTCTTTCAGTGCATAGGAAATTTGACTGCTCTGCCATCCACCAGTAATAAAAGAAAACCCAAATGTGAAGGAGGAGACAGGAATAATCAGAGAAAAAAAAAGATAACATCTATGAAGTTTGCCTGAGGAAGTCCAGGATCTATTCCAGATTTTAAAACACAGAAGCAAGTCTGAATGAAAGCTTTGTATATTTCAGAGGACGAATTCTAAACAAAGAGCCCTGTAAAAGCTCTAGCTGACTCCAAGCTCACTCAGTTATCAAGCTTTGTAGAGTGTTCCTGAGGTCAGTGAGTTGGCCTTTTTCAGGCCAGCTATTTTGGCTTTTGGTTCCCTAGCTATAGGATGTGCCTTAAATTTCTCTATCTTACACATCTTGCCTCTCATCTTAAAAGAGGTCAGAAAAAGGGAAGGCTATTTGCCTAACCAACAGTCAGAGAAAAGTGACATCAAGAGACTGACTAGAGCTAGATCAGTGTGCTTGAAATTTTAAGACTTAAACTGCTGAACCTAGGAAATGTGACAGTAAGTACATGCAGGACCACCTTCCTTGTGGAAGAGAAGGTGCAAAGATGTAATAACCAACACAGATTCACTCTGTGCCAGGTTCTGGGCAGGGGTGTTCAATACACCTCTCATTTGATCCTTACAACAACCCTTTGACAGAGGTTATTATTTCCAGTTTTACAGAAGATTTAGAGAAATCTTGAGAGGGCACTTTAGTTATTTATTACTGCATAATGAATTGTCTCTAAACTTAAAACAAATATTTGTTATCTCACAGTCTCTGTGGGTCAGGAATTTGTCAAAGGCTTAGCTGGGTGATTCTGGCTCAAGGTCTCTCATGCGGTTACAGTCAACACATCATCTGAAGGCTTAACTGGGGCTGGGTAATCCGCATCCAAGCTCTCTTATGTGGCTGTTACCCAGAGGCCTCAGTTCCCTGCCAAACAATGGGCCTTTCCAAGCAGCTGTCTCCCCTTAGAGTGAAGGATCTAAGAGAACAACCAAGTAGGGAACCTCAGAGTCTTTTTGACCTAGCCTCAGAGGTTCTGTGCCACCACTTCTGCTGTGGTCTATTGGTCATACACACCAACCCTGACACAAAGTGAGAAGGCATTGCACAGGCTGTGAATATTGGGGTGGGGCTCAGTGGGGCCATTTTGGAGGTGGGCTACCAAAGAGATTAAGGAACTCGCTCAAAGTTCCACAGAGCTGGGATTCATGCTCAGACACCACGCTTCTACAGTTGGTACTTTGTGATTAAATATAAAATTAATGTGGCCATATCAGCATTAATGTGACCGCTTCGTCTCTATATGACTGTATTTCATTTCATGACTGCTCATCCCTGAATGCTAAGTGTTCTGGGGGAAAGTAATTGCCGCTGCTGCCTCTGTTCCTACACAAATCTGTAGAGAAGCAATGGCTCCCAGTCCAGAACTGCATGCCTACTCTTTTTTTTTTTTTTGACTGTGCTGACTGTACTGGCTCTCCCTTGTGGCCCTTGGTCTCTTCATTGTGGTACACAGTCTTCTCTAGTTGAAGAAAGCAGGCTTAGTTGCCCTGCAGCACGTGGGAATCTTAGTTCCTGGACCAGGGATTGAACAGGCATCTCCTGAACTGCACAGCAGATTCTTTATCACCAGAGAATTCTTTGTCACCTCTCTTCTGACTGGTCTTATAGGTGTTTTCAGTGGCGATAGTTGGTCCAGGTTTAGTCCTTGGACAGGATTACACATGCTTCTAATGCATGTTATATCATTTCATTTGATCCTCACAAAACAATCCAGGTCAGAGAAGGTATTCATTTCCTGACTTGGTACAAGGAATAAAACTGAGGCATAGAAGTTTAGTGCTTTGGGAGGAAGTACTAATACTTGGGAATTCAGATCCTGTGACTTCTAGCCTTCCCTAAGTCTGCTGATTTCCATGTATGCTCAGTCACTTCAACCGTGTCCCATTCTTGGCGACCCCATGGACTGTGGCCCGCAAGGCTTCTCTGTCCATGGGGTTTCCCAGGCAAGAATACTGGAGTGGGTTGCCATTTCCTCCTCCAGAAGATCTTTTTGAGCCAGGGATCAAACCCCTGTCTCCTGTGTCTCCTGCTTTGGCAGGCAATTCTTTACCACTGAGCCAGCTGGGAAGCCACTGATTTCCATGAATACTGTTTTAAAGAATTACTTTGGTGGCAACTTTTGTAACTTAATGACTTATCATCGCTTTATGGCTTTCATTACTGTAAACCAATTATCTTGTAAATATTTTTACCTTTAGTCTTCAGAGGTCCCTTGTGACCTCCCAAAGAGGGTGTGTCTCTCAATCTGAGAGCAAACTGAAACTACAAAATCAGCACTTCTGAGTTAGCTGTTTTATTTTTGCCAAGTACTATACTTGCGGTTGTGTACTGCACTTCAAAGTCACAACTTCCTAGGAAATCTTTTCAAACTTAATGATAAACCATTTGCTTTAGCTAACTGTCTGCATTAATAAGCACAAGCGATCAAGAACACAGAGGGACACAGGAAGGAGTTTCTCTGTTTCAAGCATGAATGTGGCCTGATCTTGTTTGTATTTCTAAAATGTCTTTGACTCTGGCCTAGATCATGGTGCAGGGTAGGGAGTGATTTATCCCGGTGAGAGATGATGATTACTTGGACAGGATGGTATCAGTGGAAGGAGAAGACATAAGGATGACTCCCTGAACAATTGACTGGCTGTTCCAGGCCCAATGGAGAACTTTCTTTTGCCCTCATGGTTCTATGCTTGCCACAAGAGCTAATCTGCCGTGGTTCCCCTAACTCTCTCATCCTACTTGGATACATTTCCACTTTCCAAGACAGGGCTCTGAGGGCCTTCTACATTACGCACCCAGCCTGTCAACATAAGGTCATTCTTTAATCCAGCAAATATTTATTGAGTATTTTCTACATCAGGCACTTTGTTGATCACTGGAGATATAAAAATAATAGACATGGCCCTTGCCCTCAAATAATTCACAATATTAAAAGAAGCATAAACATTAACTATAATAAAAAGCCCTAAGCAGCCTTCTAGTAAATGATCAAAGTGCTGTGGAAGGTCTACAGAGAACATGATAAATGCTGCCCAGGAAAGTTCATATGGAAACCAACCAAGCATAAAGAGTTAATAATTATTGAGCCTGGATATAATCCTTCCAACCTTGGGGCCATGAGAGTAAACTGGCTCCCAGGATTGCAGTTCACCTGTGTGTTTAGCTCTCAAAAATGTAAAACCCCTCCCCTCATCCTGATTCTGTATGAAAGTTGTGTCAGATAGAATACTTTTGGCTGCAAGTAACAAAATATCTGCCCCAAAGTTATTTAAACTATGCTGCTGCTGCTTCGTCGCTTCAGTCGTGTCCGACTCTGTGCGACCCCATAGACGGCAGCCCGCCAGGCTCCCCGTCCCTGGGATTCTCCAGGCAAGAACACTGGAGTGGGTTGCCATTTCCTTCTCCAATGCATGAAAGTGAAAAGTGAAAGTGAAGTCGCTCAGTCGTGTCCGACTCTTAGCGACCCCATGGACTGCAGCCCACCAGGCTCCTCCGTCCATGGGATTTTCCAGGCAAGAGTACTGGAGTGGGGTGCCATTGCCTTCTCCAATTTAAACTGTACAGTCTTACTATTTCATTATTATTTCACAGGTGGTGCAGGTGGTAAAGAATCTGTCTGCCAATGCAAGAGACAAAAGAGATGCAGGTTCAGTCCCTAGGTTGGGAAGATCCCCTGCAGGAGAGCATGGCAATCTCCTCCAGTACTCTTGTCTGGAGAATCCTTATGGACAGAGGAGCCTGGCGAGCTAGAGTCCATGGGGTCACAAAGAGTCGGATATCACTGAGTGACTGAACACAGACATTGCCTTATTGCTACTGTCTTCTGTAACTGGAGGTGCAGAAGGAGGACAGTTCTAGAGTTGCACTGGTCCTCCCAACCTCTTCAAGAGCTTGAGGTCGCTTTCAGCTCTGCTGTTCTCATACTGCTGACTTTCATTCTCAAGCTTATCCTCTCAGGTCGAGCTGCAGCAACATATCATTTGCTCACACAGCCATTTCACAAGGCAGAGAGATTGCTGTTCCTCATTCACAATCTCTGTATCAAGGAGGAAAACTATTTCCAGAAGTCCCCTGGCCCAAGGCAGACTTTCCCGCATGTCTCCTTGGCCAGATTTGTGTCACTTGTCTATTCTAAACTGATCTCTGGCAGGGGAAATGGATTGACATGCTTGGACTAGATAAATCAAGACTCATCTTTTAGCACCAGGAAGAAGCTCTTTCCTTAGCCCTTGGAAGGGGAAAGGGAATTACTTAAGTTGAACTGGAGATTCTAAAAGAAAGAAAGGGGAGGTCTATGTGGGCATATCAGATATTCTATGATTTCTCATTTTTAATTACATTGGAAAATTTTAATTTGCTAACAAAAGAAAATAGATGTCAAGCTAGCTCTGATCTCTAAAGAATCTGATCATATAACTCTCTCCTTCTCTTCTCTCTTTTTTTTCCTAACCAAATGAATTTATCGTAAAACAGGGTGTTTTGATGCTGCCTTTTTTTGGTCCTGAAGGAATTTTGAGCCCAGCACTTGCTTTCTCTTGGCATCCAAAATGATTAAGAATATGAAAGAATTGAGTTTGTAACATTTAAGATACAAATCAGAAAATGGAGTGGATCAGAAATATCTGAGGGCAATTACTCCCAAGTTTCTCATAAAAAGCACAGATAAACTGTTATATTTTATCCAGTTCATAAAGGGTATTTTTGTTGTTGTTTTAGTCACTCAGTCATGTCTGACTCTTCTGCAACCCCATGGACTGTAGCCCACCAGGTTCCTCTGTCCATGGAATTTCCAGGCAAGAATACTGGAGTAGGTTGCCATTTCCTTCTCCAGGGGATCCTCCTGATCCAGGAACCCAAGTCTCCTACATTGGCAGGTGGATTTTTTTACCAATGAGCCACCTGGGAAAAACAACAAAAGGCATTATTTACCTACTATTTGCTCCTGTATCTCCACACTCCCATTAAAATGTAAGCTTCATGAGGGCAGGAATTGTTCGTGTTTTGTCCACTCCAGTCTCTAGTGCTCAGAACCTTGGACACGTTCTACTTGGACATGAGGACATTGGACACGTTCCTACTGCTGCTGTAACAGGTTACCGTGCATTGAGGAGCTTATGGCAACAACAGCAAAAATATTCTTTTCACAGTTATGAAGCCCCAAGGTCCAAAATCAAGGTGTCATCAGGGCTGTACTCTCTCTGAAGGTTCTGGGGAAGGAGACCTTCCTTGCCTCTTCCAGTTGCTGATGGTTACCAGCCATCCTTGATGCTCCTTGACTTGTAGCTCTATGACTCCGATTTTCCCTTTCATTGTTACATGGCCTTCTTCCCTCTCTTTCTGCATGATCCTCTTCATTTTCCAAGTCAGCAAAAGCCTGTCTTATAAGGACACCAGTCAGTATGACCAGGCCAGTGTGACTTCATTTTTTATATTTGTATTTTAGATTGGAGTATCGCTGATTAACAATGTTGATGGTTTCAGGTGCACAGCAAAGCGACTCAGCCATCCGTCTGTGTGTATGCACTCTCCCCCAGGCTCCTCTCCCACCCAGGCTGCCATGTAACTTTGAGCACAGTTCCCTGTGCTCTACGGTAGGCAGTATGACATCATTCAACTTAACTAATTACATCTACTAAACTCCTATTTCCAAATAAAGTCAACTTTCTGAGGTTTTCGTGGACATAAAGATTTTGGGGGGTCTACTCAACGCAGTGGTGCTGGTGGTGGTAAGTCTATTCAGTCATGTCTGACTCTGTGCATCCCTGTGAACCATAGCCTACCAGCCTCTTCTGTTGCTGTGCCCACTTCCAGGTGATCTTCCCTACCCAGGGATTGAACCCACATCTCTTATGTCTCCTGCACTGGGAGGTGGGTTCTTTACCACTAGCACCACCAGGAAAGCCCACTCAGCCCAGTACAGCTTGATAAATATTTGGTGAGATAAAGAAATTATCTTAGAGCTCATGTAAAAACATATTTTTGATGAACATTTTTAAATGTTACTTTAATTCTTATTAAAATTCTTTCATAAATATGGGGCCAAGTCATCCACCACTAGATCATGCTTACCTATTCATACAATACAGTGCTAGCAGCTTTTCAATAAAATAAATTCAGCCTTTCAGCTTACTTACAGTCTACTTAAGATGTGACTGTTCAGATTAAATTTTTAACTAACCATAGAAAATTACTTGATTAACTGGCAAACAATTTGGTATAGGTAATAAACACCAAAGAAGATGACGGGGTAGCAAAGTGTGATGGATGGAGCAAAGGGTAATTCCAGAGCATGAAGAGGGATCATGAAAAACTGAAGACCACAGATGTGGATTGTTTATTTCAGAAATTTGCTAAGTTCAAGAGAAGAAATAAGGAAATGGCTACAGGATGCAGCAAGGTCAGTGTTTGTTTGACATGGGTGTACCCTGTGCATGCTAACAGAGAGCTGCTGCTCAGTCATGTCCAAGTCTCTGCAACCCCATGCACTGCAGCCCACCAGGCTCCTCTGTCCACAGGATTCTCCAGGCAAGAATACTGGAGTGGGTTGCCGTTTCCTTCTCCAGAGGATCTTCCTTGACCCAGGGATCGAACCCACATCTCCTGTGTTGGCAGATGGATTCTTTACCACTAGCAACCACCTGGGAAGTCCAGGACAGAAGTAAGCAATGAAAAGGAAGTGAAGATGATGTGGGAGAAGAGATGAAAAACCTCAGAGCCTCTAAGAAGTCAAGAGGAACCAGGATCTGAGCCCGAGGCAGGCCCATTTCTGACTCCAAGTGCCAAGGAAAGGGTTAAAAAAATGGCAGGACGGACAGCCAGAAGTGGAAAGCCCAGGAAAAAGCAAGCCCCTATGGTGGCTTTTGCTCTAAAGGAGGAATCATTGAATCTTTTCACTGGAAAACTTCATACTCTTTTGAACATGTGTACTGCAGGGCCTGAGTTATTCAAGATTTGTTATATTTAAAATCTAGGAAACAAGGGGAAAAGGCAGGAAGAAAAGAAACCAGTTATAAAGCTTGCATGACTACTTTTCATGAGTGTAGGGAAAAGATGAGAGTTATGAGTTGGAAGAGAAGATGGTGCTACAACTTTCTTTCCAGAAGTCATAGAGTTGCCATCCTTAATAACACTCCAGGGAGAAAATTTTAGGGTATACAGAAAGAATCAGTGCCCCTTTGACTTCAAAGCACTAGAAAAAATTATATTCTAATGTAATCTATCTACTGTCCCAGGTTCAAATGATACTACCAAGCTGCCTGTTTAGATTATTTGCAAGCATTTCATCTAGACACTTCTATAAAGTCTAATGCATCTATGCTAACTCACAGAAACTTCCAGCAAGCATTTACCATGTACCTCACCCTGCTGAACACTTAGGTTGTTTACAATGGTGGTTATGACCACAGGCTTCAGAACTCTATTGCCTAGGGCTTACTAGTCATGGGACTTGGGTCTGGTTTCTATCTACACCTCAGTTTCCTTTCCTGTAAAATGGGGATGAAAATAAGTTAATAAGTGTGTGGTGCTAGAATAGCACACGGAAGGTCTCTGTGAGCCTTTGTAATGATTATTGTTTATATCTCTGGTGGCTGAGATGGTAGAGAATCTGCCTGCAATGCAGGGGACCTGGGTTTGATCCCTGGCTTGGAAAGATCCCCTGGAGAAGGGAACTGCTACCCACTCCAGTATTCTCACCTGGAGAATTCCATGGACAGAGAAGTCTGGCAGGCTACACTCCATGGGGTTGCAAAGAGTTGGACACAACTGAGTAACTAACACTTTCACTTTTCCCTCTGTATATATTTTTAACATTACAAAATTTTAACAGTCCCAGAGGCATGTACTATAATAATACTTGTCTCACACTCTTGAAAGTTTTGCTGGGTGAATGCCGGAAAGGGCAATGTCTGTGGTAGTTTTGTTTTCCAGTGATCATTTTCTTCATCTCTTGGAAGACAAACAGGTGTCACAGAGAGTAGTCTTGCTGATTATACCTATAAATCCTTCTGGAGAGTTCTTCAGTGACAAAGTATTAGAGCTTTCAGCTTCCCCAGATGAGATGTTCTCTAATCAGTTTTCTCTCCAAACTAATCATTTTTAGCTTTGATGTCTCACTACAGCTACTGACTATTTTTCAAGAGAAACCAGCCCTTTGCTAAAATAGTAGCTTGTTCCACAGGCCTCTGGGTCATTTATTTATACGGTTAAGATGTTTCTAACTTTCAACTGTTTCTCATCACCTTAGATTACACTGATTAAAGTCAGTCAACATAGTGAGGAATAAAAGCCTTGTCAATATTAATTTTGGCCACTATTATCCAGTTTCTTTATTCTCAGAAGAGTCCTAGCAAAGGGTGAGGGAGTGACTATAATCAGAATTTTTTTTAAAATAGGACAATTTGCATTTCAGAAAGGAATAAAGCCATCCTGAGGTCCTGTTTATGCTGGCTTCCTGTGTGTGCAGAGCCTCCTGGCTCTTCACTGGGGAGAAGGCAGGGTGAACTGGATTTAGTTCAGGCAGTGTCTTCAGCCTTGCATGTCTTCACCAGTGGCTATAGATATTTCCATCTTGAGCTGAAATTTGAGACATGAATATTCTGCCAATTTCACTTCTCTGCCATATATATTGAAGTCTTATGTTGATAGTTGTGTTGTTTCAAGACAATTAGAATTTCAATATCAGCTTCTGTATTTCTAACTGATCTTGGCAGCATTTTTTTTTTTTTTT
The DNA here is from genome assembly GCF_000754665.1 of Bison bison bison. Classification (NCBI taxonomy): domain Eukaryota; kingdom Metazoa; phylum Chordata; class Mammalia; order Artiodactyla; family Bovidae; genus Bison; species Bison bison. The sequence continues at coordinate 7,280,309 of NW_011495014.1, forward strand.
TTTTTTTTCAGAATGGTTGCTGACCATTCCGAGGAATGTCCAGATAGGGTCATCAAGCCATAGCCAGGGCTGACTGCCTATTTTTGCAAGTTAAGTTTTATTTGGAATACAGCCACATCCATTCATTTACCTGTGGTCCGTGGCTGTTTTCAGGCTGCAATGGCCAACCTGAGAGGTTGCAAAGCCTAAAATATTTAGCATCTGGCCTTATAAGAAAGGAGCTTCCCTGGTAACTCAGTCAGTAAAGAATTTGCCTGCACCACAGGAGATCTGGGTTTGATCCTCGGGTCAGGAAGATCCCTTGGAGAAGGAAATGGCAACCCACTCCAGTATTCTTGCCTGGAAAATCCCGTGGACAGAGGAGTCTGGCAGGCTACAGATCACGTGGTTGCAAGAGTCAGACATGACTTAGAGACTAAACCATCACCTATAAGAAAAAGTTTGCCAACCTCAGATCTAGATGTTGTAACCCTGTAGCCAAAAGAGACTTTCCATATTACAGGTAAGATGTGTAAATCTTCACAGAGATATGACAAATATAGAAATCACAGTAGATGTTTAGCAGAGAAATTTGATATAAAAATTGGTTATACAAATTAGAGCAACAACAACAAATATTTCTGAGGTAAGTGAGAGACAGGAGCTGTAGGAAGGAGGTACCTCTAGGGCTTAGGAAAAAATGGAGAAGAGGAACACAAAAGGTCTGGATTCTGAGCTGCAAGGCGTGTGAGGCGTGTGACTGCTTCTGACACTCCCAAGAGGCAGGATGCAGCAGGTTCAGGTATAAGAAGAGAAGCGTGAGCCAGCACGGGCACTCCTTTTGGGGGCACATGCTGACGGAATGGGCAAGACAGAGGAAGACCCCCTGCTCTTCTGGTCACTCCACTCCTTCTCTGTGTTTCCGTAATGGCAGGACCCAACAGGAAGCCTGAGGATGAAGGGGCCTGGGAAGCGTAGCTGTAGACTCCCTGCTCAGCATTACTGAGCAAAGAATAGAAGTGTACATTTGAGCTGAAAGACGATACGTAAATGACGGTCACAGGCATAGAGAAGTGCCATGTCCTGGTGACCGCATGGAAGGTCGGAGCCTGAGGCTCTGTTTAGACCCAGCTGCCCAGTGCACTGTTTTCCTACTGCCCAGCAGCTTGGAGTTCACAAAATTTAGAGCTGTGTTTCTGTGTCTGTGTTCTCCTGTTGATGTTGTCTGGCTTTTATCTTTTCTTTTGACAAATATTTATGAAGTGCCTACTATGGCCAGACACTGTTCTAGGCCGTGGTGAGATAATAGCAAACAAAAGGTAGCACAACACAATCAGTGTCCTCCTGGAGCTCACAGGTGACCAAGAGAGGCAGACAAGTTAAAAAATATAGTATGTCAGGTGCTATCACTGTTGAGGAAAAAATGTAAAGCCAGGAAGGGCGATACAAAGAGACTTTCTTAACGAGAAGATTGTAAACATTAGTTCAGGGAAGGAAGGTGAGGTTTAAATAAAGACCTAAAGGAGATAGGGAGCAAACTTTGGGCACATCCCAGGGGAAGAACATTGCAGGCCGAGGGTATAGCGAATTCAAAATCTCTGAGGCAGAAGTGGGCCCAGTGTGTCTGGGGAACAGCGGGGAGGCCAGAGTAGATGTAGAGAAGGGAGAGGAGAAGAGGGAGGGGGAGGAGGAGGGGAAAGAGAAGATGGAGGCCAGGGCCATGACATGGACAACCCCTCGTAAAGTTGTTTCCTTTGTTCTAAACTGTTGCTGTTCTGGAAAAAGTGCATTGTACTATTTGGTTGGCCTTTCAAAATAACCTTTGAAAATACATTGGTTACATGCCTAACAGAAGTTTGGTCATCTGACACTCTGATCTTAGAGTAAATGCAAAGGGGACACAGTCCCGGGTTCAAGGGCTCTAGCTCAATGGCAATGCATTTATCAGATGCACTTGACATCCCGGGGAAGTTTCTCTTATTGAGAAGGGAAATCTGGTGACAGTGATTATATTCCAATACCTCCTGTGTATAATAACCTTCTGTGTATAATAATCACTCCTCACAAATCCGGTAATTCCCCTAAGCTCAACATTTTCTCTCCATGTGAGAACACTGTGGATAGTATTAAACTTGTCAAAGGAGGAAGTGATGTTCGTTAGTACTGAGCAAATGATTCGATTGTGCTTATCCTGGGTGCTTTCTCAATGTGATGCTCTTGTGCTATCTTATTAGGATCATTTGGCATATGAACACAGTGAAACTTAATTAGCTTTTATTTTATATAAACACAGTGAAACTTAATTAAAAAATAAATAAATTTGCAGTCAAATTTCTAATCTCAGCAGCACTCCTAGGTACTCCCAGGGAGAGACTCTTCTTTCATCTCTCTATCTTGATTGCCTAGCACATACTTGGAAGAAGACAGTAATAGGTAGTATAACCTATGTAGAGGACTTCCTAAATTTTAAGCCCTGAGCCAAGAACTTTACATCCACTATCTCATTTCATCATGGTAGATCCCTTGAGGCTGGATAATGCTATTATTATTTTACAGATTACAAAGTTGAGGTTTTGACAGCTTCAATAATTTTCCTAAGGCTGCTGTGCAAGAATTAGGTCTGGGCTCAAATCCAAGCTCTCTGGTTTCAAAGCCACTAGGGACCCAACCCCTTATTGGTATTTGTTGACTCATTGGTGATGGGCAGCAGACCACATATGCTCCTGGTTAATAAGGGATGTGAGCTGATTTCCAGTCAATTTCTTCTTCTGCCTTCTTGATTTTTCTTTCTTTTTTCCCAATGTCAAGGCTGCTATTTTGCTAGAGCAAATTCTAAAGTAATAGTCATTTTATGTCTTTCACATCAGTATTAAATGTTAACTGATTACCATATGGAACACAAGAACTCTGTAACCAGGTATCTTTTCCCCATGTTTAACAACTTTATGAGTTTATGAGCTGTAAAGTGTGCATTTCTTTTTAGTTGCATTTCATTGGCCATTTATTTACCAAAATAATTTAGCTTTCTGAAGTAGAAATATTTATATCATAGTTTCATACAGGTCAAAGAAGTTTAGTATTAATGAGTATAAAAATGTTCAAAATATCCTATAATCATAAAATAAATATTGGCCAAAGCAAGGCTAGTCTGTGGAACTACAGCACTCTAAAATTCTTTTTTGTTCAGAAATGATTTTGATCCTATGACAAGGGCTCATTAAGATATCATATACTTTGCTGCTGCTGCTGCTAAGTCGTTTCAGTTGTATCCGACTCTCTGCAACCCCATAGACGGCAGCCCACCAGGCTCCCTGTCCCTGGGATTCTCCAGGCAAGAACACTGGAGTGGGTTGCCACTTCCTTTTCCAATGCATGAAAGTGAAAAGTGAAAGTGAAGTCGCTTAGTCATGTCTGACTCTTCGAGATCCCATGGACTGCAGCCCACCAGGTTCCTCCATCCATGGGATTTTCCAGGCAAAAGTACTGGAGTGGGGTGCCATCGCTTTCTCCATCATACACTTTAAAGAGAAATTATTCTTAGGTTGAACCATTCTAAAAGCTGCTTTTCTGCCATTTTTGATGGATAGAAATAACATTTTCATTTTGTTCAATGTAATAGTTGCTCTCAGTGAAGAGAGTACAGTAAGTTCCCTACATATGAATGAGTTCCATTCCAAGAATGCATTTGTGAGTCCAGTTTGTTCTTCAATCCAACAGAGTTAGGATTCCCAACTAACACAGTTGGTTATACGTTGTGTGTGTAATAGGTTCATATCATAATAGGTTTATAATACTTTTCATACAAATAACATGTACATAAAAAACAAACAGAAAAAATAAAAAACATTTTTAATCTTATAGCACAGTACACTGAAAAGCATAAAAGTACAGTGCAACAGCTGGCATACAGGGGCTGGCACACAGGGGCTGGCACTCGCATTCACGTCTTTGAAAGTTTGCAACTTGAACGTTCATATATAGGGTACTTACTGTATTAAAGTTAACTATTTTCTGATTTTTAATTCAAGGAGGTGTAAATCTTGGAGTTTTGGTATAATCTGATGGGTAACATATGATTAACCTCTCTGCTTGGCCAGCACAGTGCTTTGAACTGATCAAATGAACAGCATGTTCCATGCTAACCAGGAAAACCAAAGGAGCAGCCAAAGACCTTCAGGGGTGCCCTATCAGTGAGCAAGCAGACAAGGAAAGAGAAATGTGAGCATGTCCTCTGGTGTTTGACAGAATAGGTTGGCAGCGAACAGTGAACTTGCCAAAGGTCAAAACCTGAACTTGGCACTCAAGTCTCATAGAACTTGCTTATCTAGAGGTTTCGAAAGTGTCTTCCAATGAGCGCTGCTCGTCAAATGGCAAGGCAAAAAACAAGGAACATTTGTTGCTCTGCTTGTTCCAATTTTGCAGTGGTGTTTGGGGTGTGGGAAGCCAGGATAGGGAACCCTGGCACGCAGGGTAGTTGTAAAGGAACTTAGTGAAGGTACCACAAGTTGGTGGCCCAGGCCTTGCACCCATGTTTTGGGCCATAGCAAGAGCACAGCATCAGTGTTGGTATCTGAACATCAGCAGATGGATTAGAGTCATGCTTAGCAGAAGGGAGCCTGAATCCGGTGGAGATGGTGGGTTTAGAAATTCTGAGGCCTGATGAGAGGATGAGTCCCGCAATGTCTGAGGTGAGTAAGGTGGTGGGAGAGGTAAGTGCCCCGTGAAGGAGAAGCAGCCTCTTCTGAAGGGGTCAGCAGGTGACATCACAGAGGACTTTTGCCTCAGTTATTTTATTATTCCAGATTGAAGTGTGCTATAAAAGCTGGGCAAACACCCCCACTTAGATAGCACTGTATCTGATATATATTGTAGGTACTCAGTTCATTCTCTTCTTATGAAATCAAAAGTCAGTGATAGACAGGAATCCCCTGGTGGCCCAGTAGTTAAGACTTGGTACTTTCACTGCCAGGGGTTTGATCCCTGGTCAGGGAAATAAGATCCTGCAAGCCATGTGGCTCAGCCAAAAATTTTTTTTTCAATACTTAGTGATAGATGTTTTATGTTGCTATGTCTGTCTTCTTATAGATATGTAGGTCTTAGTATGTGTGGACTGCTGTTATAAAACAACCAGAGACAGGTGGCTTAAACAATAAGCATTTATTTCTTACCGTTCTGGTGGCTAGGATGCCCAAGGTCGAGGTGCCAGCAGACTTCGTGCTTAGTTTCTTGTGTCCTCACACAGCAGAAGAGGCAAGAGAGCTTTCTAGAGTCACTTTGTAATTTTTTTATTTTATTTTGGTCACAAGACACATGGGATCTTAGTTCCCCAGCCAGGGATGCTACACACGCCCACTGCATTGGAAGTGTGGGAAGTCACTTTTTAAAGGGTATTAATCCAGTTCATGAGGGCTCCACCTCATGACCTAATCACCTTCCAAGGGCTTCCCCTTCCAATACCATCGCATGGTGGTTAGGATTTCAGCATGTGAATTCTGAGAGGACACAAACATTTATTTGGTTGCATGTGTATGTGTGGTTGGTGTATAAATCGACCTATTTCTATAGATCTGTCTAAACATATTCATCAGCAGATAATATTTGGAATGTGCACATCTATAACCGCTGATACTTTGATTTGTACTAATTTGGGGATATGTTTTACATCTGTCCATTTTAGACTAATAGCTCTTGATAGCATGGTATTTATTCTCTGCAATAATATTCACTTTATAATGATTTGATATATAATAGGATGATTGGATGAATATAGGCAATTGAGGGTGTTTAGTGAACAAATCCAGATTTGTAGTTTTGTAGTCCAACATGAGTCACAAATACTATTTTCTGTAGCACAAGTCTTTATTTCTTATTTAAAAGTTAGGTTCAAGGACCAGCTTCACCCACTTGTATTTTTGCTAACAAATACAAATGTTTTACTAACCTTCAGGGAAGAAACGCAGGACTGAATTGAAAAAGACAATAGTTAAAAAAAAAATCTTTACTTAACAAACTAAGCTTAAGCAAAATCAATAAAATAATAAAATGAAGTGTAGCAAGTTTATCTGCCAAAACTGAAGGTTTTATAAGCAGAAAAAAGATTATGTTATGAGATCAAATCCAAAGAAATAAAATCTTAAAAACATTTTTTGAAGTGACATTTCCTGTAAGAGAACTACCTTTCCATGGGCTGTAAAAAATTAACAAGAGAAGATGCTGCTGGCTTTGAAATCCCTCTTAAAGAACTGCAGTTATAGGAATATTATGGTAGTGGCTGATTTTGTGAGTGTTTGTTTGTATCTATGTGAAAAATATAGAGAATTTGGAAAAAGACTTTAGGGTATTTGTAGTCAGCAGATGCTCTGGGACTGAGGAAGAGGAATCACATTGGTTTAGCTGTGCTTAATGATACCCAACACCAACCAATGAAAATTTTTTTTACTTGTCTCTGTTAAGGCATGGGCTTCCCTGGTGGCTCAAATGGTAAAGAACCCCCCTGTAATGCGGGATACCTGGGTTTGATCCCTGGGTTGGGAAGATCCCCTGGAGGAGGGCATGGCAACCCACTTCAGTATTCTTGCCTGGAGAATCCCCATGGACAGAGGAGCCTGGCAGGCTACAGTCCATGGGGTCATAAAGAGTCAGACATGACTGAGTGACTAAACACAGCACAGCACGTTAAGGCACACCTCTGTGCTAGATGCTAAGGTTGATAAAAAACAAAAACCCCAAACCAATCAACAAAAACACAAAGCCTTGTCTTCAAAGAATACATGGCCTACCTGAGTAGGTCACACAAGTAGGCATGGAAAAAGAGTTGTCAACACGAGGTATTAAGTGATAGGAGCCCAATGAGTAGTGTAGGGGCAAAAGTCAAAGGCAGAACTGAATGACAGAGGAAGGAAATGGAGGCTGGAGGATTGTGACAGATGGAGAAATAGTTGAGGACATTCCAGGAAGTAGCTTAGGGCAAGGAACAGAGGTAGATAAGCCTGAGAGGATCCATTGCCTCCAGCAAGATTAGTGTGATTGGACCAGAAGGTTCTTGCAGAAAGAGCAGAAATAAGCCTAGAGCCTCATGTCAGATTGTGGAGGCTGCAAGTGCCAGGTGAAGGAGTCTGAATCTTCCGTAGACAGTGAAGACTCAGTGAAAGCTTTTGAGGAACAGCTCACCAGATGACATTGGCACTTTAGAAAGATCATTCCAGTGATGGTGCAGTACAGGAACTGGTGTGGAAGAACCTGATGGAAGAATACCTGGAGAAAAGATTTCAAAGGAAGAGTCAATAGGGTAGATTGTTTGTAGGTGATGGTAAAAAAGAGGGAGACATCAAAATGATCTTCAGATCTTGAATTTGGGTTTTCAGTAACAGAATATAAAATCACACAATTTCCTATGGAAATCTAGTTTTGGAAGGTGGACAATTATTCTAGACAAGATATGATAGGGTTAGAGTGGGACAAGTCAAGTAAGAAGGCTGAACACAGCACTGGAAATGTGAGTGTGGGTGTAGTAGGCTAAGATAATGAGTGCAGGTCTTGTCATTTATCTAAATGGAAAGTATTCCTGAAGCCACATTCTCTGGAGTTTCCTGCAAGGAAGACTGTAGAGAGAGATGAGCAGAAAGTTGAAGACTAATTCCAAAGCATTTCTGCAGTCAATGGAGAAAAAAAGAGTCAAAGTAGGAGATGGAAAAATAATGGTCAGAGAGTTAAGAGAAAGACTGAGGTGTCACAGAATCCCAGAGAAAGGTTCCATGTAAATTTTAATTAAGGTCAAGGAAAAGTGATGGTAGAAACAAAGATCTCTGAACTAGGTGATTAGCATATCTTTAAGATCTGGTTTGTGTGGAGCAAGAGGACTTAGAAGTGAACCTTAGGGCCTCACAGAAGGATGATCTAGCTTTGTGTCACCCGTTGCATGGCTACATGACTGAAAAAGTACCTATCAAGTTGAGATATACTCAACTCGGTACATTAATTGCATATCAGAATTTAAAGACAATACAGAAAGGAAATAATGTGAAAAATCTCGTTGTCGTTGTTTAGTTGCTAAGCGTGTCCAACTCTTTGGTGACCCCGTGGACTGTAGCCCACCAAACTCCTCTGTCCATGAGATTTCCCCAGCAAGAATACTGGAGTCGGTTGCTGTTTTTTCCTCCAGGGGTCTTCCAGACCCAGGGATCGAACCCAAGTCTCCTGTGTCTCTTGTATTGGCAGGCAGATTCTTTACCACTGAGCCACATGGGAAGCCCTTGAAAGATCTCATTAGTAACATTTAAATGTTGATAACACATTGAAATTGTAACATATTTGATATGTTGGCTAAATAAAATATGCTATTAAAATTAATTTTACCTTAAAAAATTTAAAATATGGTTACTAGAAAATGTACTCATACTATATTTCCCTTGAGCATTGCTGATCTAGACCTTTGAAATTAAGCTCATTAATGTAGCACTGTGAAACACATGCTCATCTCCACTTGAGCAGCTAAATGCATGTTTACCCATCTACTCAGTCCAAAATCTTTCAGAGTGTCTTTTGCATTTTGTGAGTGTATTTCTGTATTTTGTGATCAGTGTATACTGTAGAAATCCATTTTGAAAACTTTTATTCAAAATGAGTTATCCCTTCATACTGAATATTTGACTTTTTCCCAACCAACAGATGATGCTTCAACTGATAGTCGCAGAACCTACACTCTAGCCGATTATTTAAAAAATACTTTTAGAATGAAATTCTACAACTTGAGATGGGTTTCAGGTAAGGCTTTCTGGTGGAAAGAGGGGCGGATTTTTATGCTTATTTTCATTTTATGCTTACGTTAGGTTGTGGGGCACCTTCATGGTAATAAGAATATATTCTTATTTTTTAAAACCATATGGGAAAGTATTATTTTCTACTAAAGGGTGCAAAAGGAGATAAGACAGAAAGAAACCTTAGTATTTCTTTGACATGTACTATAAAAAATTAAAAGTGAATTGAACCCTTTACAATGATGATGGGAAAATGAAGGCATATTAGTGTAATACTTATCAGTTCATGTTTTTCCAACTTAGAATTTATATGAATTTAAATCTTACATTTTTTGCATGATTTTTTAGTTTATGAAGATGTTTAATAGCAACTTGAAATATTGATCTGGTCATTTTCTCTCTTTAGATCATGAATATCTCTACAAACAAGAAAATAATATCTTGCTATTCAATGCTGAATATGGAAACAGCTCCATTTTCTTGGAGAACAGTACATTTGTATGTTTAATCACATAATTAATTCATGCTTTAAGGGAATTCTGGGGATTTTTTTTTCATAACCTTTCAAATCATGAGTACTATCGTTTCTCATCCTGTTGGACTCTTTCTGCAGCATATGGTGCGGTGGATCTTTCTCTTCTTGGAATGCTCCCTGCCTTGGTTACTTTCTAGTCTCCTTTGACGATTCCTCCTCCTCTGCCCATTCTCTTACGTGTAAGTGCTCCTCAGGGTCCTGTCTTCACTTCGAGCCTCCCTCCTCACCTTGCGTGCTCCCCTTCAGCATATTCCATGCATTTCCACAGCATCAGTGCTTCTCAAATACACGCTTGTAACACTAACCTCCTCCCAATATCTAGACCTCTGTTTCCAATAGCTTGCTGGCTCCTGCACATGGATAGTCTGCAGGCATTTTAAACTCAGTATCCTGAGCTAAGCTAGTTATTCCCGCTTCCCTCTCCTAGCAAAGGGAAGGCATCCTATTCTTCTTCCCAGTCTTGGTAAATAGTGCCTTCCTCCAGGTCATTTAAAGCTAGAAATCTCAGAATTCTCCTTGATTCCTCTTTTATCCCCCTTATATAGCTACTCAATAAACCCTATCCATTCTCTCTTGTGATGTCAAGTGTCTCTCAGATTTCCATTTCCACTGTATAGCCCTGGTTGAAACCCTTGATTAATTTTGTGACAGTGAGTACTATATCATAACATGTATTCCTCTCTCCATTCTGTAAATCAGAACACAACTTTGCCCAAGTCCAAGGCCAATGCAACCCCTCCTCTCTCATCTCATCTTAGCCACTGGGTTGCCAGAGCATCTTTGGACAAGGCAGATAAGATTCTGTCATATCCATGTGCAGAAAAAGTAGTTCATAGCTCCATTTCTTGTATTTAGACATTACCTATTTTTCTAATTGTATGTCCTCTCTTTGTCTGACAGACCCTATACTGTATTCAGATTACACTTAGGCAGTCTCTAAATATGCATGCCCTTTCCACATCTGGGTTTACACTCTTGCCATTCCCCTTCCTGAGAAAGTTCTCTGTCTGTTCCTGATCCCCACCTTCATAGCCATCTTTCCTTGCTTAAAATCAATCCTTCCCTCCCTGACTCTCTAACCTTGATTACCACCCACCTTGCCTCATGGTCATCTGTGTAGGGGAATGTGCCCCCTCTTCTAGACTGGAACCTCCCAAGGCATGAGACACAAGTCTAGAATCATACCGTCCACATAGTAGGTATTCAACAATAGCAGTTAAATGGAATCATTTAACCTTAATCATTCTTTTTTCTACTTGATTGACAGGATGAATTTGGACATTCTATAAATGATTATTCAGTTTCACCAGATAGACAATATATTCTCTTCGAATACAACTATGTGAAGGTAAAAGAAATGCTTTTTCACTGTGACATTTAAAGAATCCTATGAGTGTGTTATTTTATGACCTATCTCAAGTCTATGAATATTTAAGGTTGTTACCTAAGTCAAGCAATAGGCTCTAAAAACTCATTAATTCAGTATCAAAAGAAGAAATGGTCATTCTCCTTCATAAAAGATAAATCTAATGAGTGTTTTTAAATAAATTCATTTTAGGGTTTTCAAATACTAAGAAGTTTAAGTAATATTATAGATATAGACTAAAACTAAAAGTTAATAAAATAGAACTTATAATTTAAGAGTCAGTTTACATGTCTGACTTGTAATATCTAGTAATAGACTGTTTTATTTCCTTTGTCTGACAAATAGTAAGACTCTTGATTATTTGCTTTAAAAACAATTAAATGTCTCATTCCAGAAGAGATTCTGTGAAGTGACTCAGACCACCTCTCAGCCCTCAGGTCCCACCGTATACAAACCGTTCCTAAGGGGCAGGCTCGGCAGCAGTCATCAGCGCCCTGTGGGGAGCACTGAGCTTCCTCCAGTCGCACAGCCCAACATCAGATTCTCACGCCTTCAGGAGAGGTTTCAGCCTAATCACACATTGTTTTCACGTTTAGTTGTTGTTGCTCAGTCACTAAGTTATTGCTCAGATGGTAAAGAATCTGCCTGCAATGTAAGAGACCCAGGTTCAGTCTCTGGGTCAGGAAGATCCCCTGGAGAAGGGACTGGCTACTCACTCCAGTATTCTTGCCTGGACAATCCCATGGACAGAGGAGCCTGGTGGGCTACAGTCCATGGGGTCACAAAGAGTCAGACATGACTGAGCGACTAACACTTTCATGTTTAGGGTGGCTGCCAATCACCAGTGACTATAACTGCAGCTTTTTGATTATTCATGGATTTGACAATGGCTGTTGAGTATGAGAAGTTTTGAAACATACAGGAAAGATTAGAAACCTGTAGAGAGATTCTACTTAAAAACAAAACACAAAGCTGGAGATCCCAACCTCTGCCTTTCTTTTCTAGAATAAAGAGTAAATACTGAGTGGTCTTAGCTCGCATCATCACTGCCGTACTCAGGTCATGCAGACCATCCCATACTCCATTTCCCATTTGAGGATGGTGACTCCCAATCATAATATTTACCCTGGTTCATTGTGCTGGGCTCCATTTCCTGGACATGAAGACTAGGTCCTGCTAAACCAGTCCGCCAGGAACGAATCAGAAGTCTATGCCAACTTTAACACATCTGTTTCCAATTAATGAATTAGTATTTGTTTAATTCAGTGGTTCTTATTGCTATCTACAGATTAAAATCACGTTAGAAGCATTTAAAAACTCCTAAGTATCCAGGTCCAACCCCAGGTCAATAAAGTGAAGTCTCTGGGGGTGAAGCTGGCATCAGTTTTTTTGTTTTTTGTTTTTTAACATGTAGGGTATTTTAACGAGCAGTCAGGGTTGAGAACCACTGGTTAACAATTTCCCATGTTAAAGTCAAACATGTAACGACTATAAAGTTAAGATAGAAACAGCAAGGTAAATACCAGCTCAATTTATTCTTTGGCCAAGTTCAACAAGTGCCATGTGATATGTACTAACAGATATATTTCATGGGTAGACCTTGCTGGACAACCATCATTAGTAATTTGTGTTTGTTGTGTCACTGAAGTTTTCATGCGCATTTAACTTCTTTTGCTGTTTTCATTCTGTTCCCTTCATCCTGCCATCCATGTTTCCCAAGAGTATCCATGCTCCTTTTAAAACCTAAGTTAGATTATGTTGTGCCTTTGCTTAAACTCTTGTGATCAGTAGCTTCTCATCACTTTCAGAATAAAACCCAAACTCTAACCAAGGCAACCTGAGAAGCCTGGGTGATTGGACCTCAGTCTGCCCTTCTGAACTCACCACCACCCCCCAACCCTGCACTCACCATGCTTAGTCTGTGCTTACAATGGATCACCTGGGGAGGTTAAACCTCCCGCATGTCATCTGACTCAGCATAGCCATGGGTAATTTTAAGGACTCCCAAGTGAAACAGTCTTCCCTGATAGCTCAGCTGGTAAAGAACCCGCCTGCAATGCAGGAGACCGGGTTTCATTCCTGGGTCGGGAAGATCCGATGGAGAAGGGATAGGCTACCCACTCCAGTATTCAAGAAACATATCCAGAACAAAGAAAAGTCTAATTTTATTCCATTTCTCTGGAAGTCTATTTCCAGCGTTCTTTAGACCCTGCTGTGTGGCTTCTCCATGACTGAGCCAGCACATTCAGAAAGATCAGTTCTTACTTTAAAGTTGTGGCTACCCAGAGGGATGGTATGGGGAGGGAGGAGGGAGGAGGGTTCAGGATGGGGAACACATGTATACCTGTGGCGGATTCATTTTGATATTTGGCAAAACTAATACAATATTGTAAAGTTTAAAAATAAAATAAAATTAAAAAAAAAAAGATAAGTGAGTGAGTGAATGAGAATGTGAATAAGTACCAGGCAGCCTAGTACAGATGTTCTCATAGTATCTCCCCCCTTTGCCTAATGCTGTACAGACAGTAATAGTTGCATCATCTGTGACGTGTTCACAGGAGCCCTGCTAAGTCCTTCACATGCATTCTCATGTTCCCGACATTGTTTCTGTCACCATCCTCATCTTCCTAAAGAGAAAACTGGAGCTTAAAAGGAAACCTGTCTAATATTGCATATTAGAGACTTGTCTTCATCCATTTGGGTCACTATACCACCACAGACTGGATGACTTAATAACAGAAATTTGTTTCTCAGAGTTTTGGAGGCTGAGAAGTCCAAAATCAAGGTGGCACCAGATTCAGTGTGGCAAGGTCCTACTTCCTAGGTCATAGTTGGCCATCTTCTCCAAGTGTCCCCACATGGTGGAGGGGACAAGGAAACTAATATATGAGGAAATGAACCCCACTCATGAGGGCTTCCCCCCTGCATAACCTAGTCACTCCAGAGTGGCCCCATCTCCAGAATACTATCATGTTAGGAGATAAAGTTTCAACATATGAATTTGGGAAAGGAGGAGCTACAAAGATTCAGTCTAAAGGAAGACTTGAGTCCAGGTTAGAAGACTCCAAAGCTTGTATTCTTAAACATGATCATTCCTATCTTTTTGCTTGAACCTCTCTCTGCCATGAAGCCTCTAGGCCTCCCCAGTTCCTAATTTGATTCCTGCCTTTCCCCACCCATCCGCATTGCATGCTCTGTGATTCTTTTCTGGTAGTTTATGTCTCCATATTCCCCATTCAACTATGAGCTCCTTAAAAAGAGGGAGCCTGTCTTATCCAGTAATGCCTAATCAAGAGGATAGGTGCCAATGTTTATAGCCTAAATAGACTGATGAGTCTGTTTCAAAAGATGAAGTGAATATACAAACATCTTGGATTTCCCTTTACAGCCCCTGATAGATCTGTCATCCTGAAATGATCTCAAAACTTCTTAAATCTCTTAATATTTTTAGCCTGTACCACAACGTTTGGCTCTAGCGAGCATTATACTCTGAGGTTTCCCAGAAACAAGCATGGAGTGTTTCAAAATAATCCAGGATTCAAAAAGAAATATATGACTTGCAAAAAGAGGAGACTTAATAAATATTTGTTGACATGAGAGGATAGGAGGGTGATAAATGATGAGTGAGCAATATTATTCAAGATTAGGAGCCTGACTTGTGTCTCAGCTCTGGCAATACAGCTCAGGGTCCTTGGGCTACCCACTTCATTATTTCAGCCTCATAGGTAACATTTAATTATTTTAGTTTGGTTTATTTCTTGAATATATCCTATGTGGCTTGTGCTAGGACAGACTCCAGGTGTTTAAAGCTGAATAAGACACAATTTCTTACCTCTGGGAATATGGTAGGAAAAACAGATATATAGGCAAGTAGTTTTTTTTTAATTTATATCTGCATCCTCATATAAACATTAATTTTTCATAAATGCAAATATGTGATCATATTTTTAAAAAACCTTCAGTCTCACTGTTTTTCCATTTTTTTGCTTGGCCCTCTATTCCTCATGGGCTTCCCAGGTGGCTCAGTGGTAAAGAATCAGCCTGCCAATGCAGGAGTCATGGGTTCAATCCCTGGCTCGGGAAGATCCCCTGGAGAAGGAAATGGCAACCCACTCCAGTATTCTTGCCTGGAGAATCCCCATGGACAGAGGAGCCCCGTGGGCTACAGTCCACGGGGTTGCAAAGAGTCGGCACGACTTAGTGACTAGACAACTGCTCCTCATCTCACTGCCTTTTCCCCAGGTATCCCATGTTGAGAATCTATTGTATATCCCTCTATATTTTATATTTGTTTATTCACTTAATTCTATGAAGATAGAGATTCTTCTTAGTTATTGCTTATTTTATAAAAATGGAATCCTATTTTCCATACTTTTCTGTAAATTGCATTTCTCACTCAGAGATACCATGTGGATATTCTTCCAAGTCATCTGCTATGGCTCTAATTCATTTATTTTTTGAATTAATAGACTTTATTTTTTACAGCAGCTTTAGGTTTACAGAAAATGAGTAGAAAGTGCAGGGAGTTTCCATATACTTCATTACCACCCCTCCACCACACTCCATCCCTGTTATTTTTACTATTATTACCATTTTGCATTACTGTAGTAGTACATTTGTTATAATTGATGAGCCAATACTGACACATTATTTTTAGAGTCCATCATTTGCATTAGGGTTTACTCTGTGTTGTACATTTTATGAGTTTCGACAAATGTATAACGTATAATGACTTTTATCTGTCATTACATTAATAGTATCATACTGTACTAATCCATAAATAACTTCTGTACAAAGAAAACTCTCAGCTCAAATAATTCTACCAGCAAATTCCTTGTTATTTATCCAAATGAGCTAAAAACATACCTATGCAAAAAACCTACACACAAAAATTTTACAGCAGATTTATTCATGTTTTGGCAAACATGAATATTTGTCTGTATGTATTAAAGTCTGCAGTTTACATTAGGGTTTACTCTCTGTGTTGGACATGTTTTCATTTTTCCTAAAAATCCTCTGTGCTCTTCCAGTTTCTCCCTCCCTTCACGTGAACCCCTAGGAACCACTGGTCTGTACTCTCTCTGTCATTTTGTCTTTTTCCGGATGTCACGTGGTTGAGACCATACACTATGTAGCATTTTCAGATTGGCTTCTCTAACTTTGCAATATGCTTTTAAGTTTCCTCCATCCCTTTTAGTGTCTTCTGGCTCATTTCTTTTTGTTGTTGAATAATATTCCATCGTCTGCATGGCTGGTTATGTCCAAGTTTTGGCAAACATGAATAAAGTTGGTGTAAAAATTTGTGTGTAGGTTTTAATGTAGGTATAAGTGTTCAACTCATTCAGATATTAACAAGGAGTTTACTGGCAAAATTATTTGAGCTGGGAGTTTTCTTTGTACAGAGGTTATTTATAGAATCAGATGTTTATTAGATGTAAAACTACTCAGATTCACAATTTCATCTTACTTTCAATAACTCATTTTTCAAGGAATTTGTCCTTTTATCTTACTTTTAAAATGTATAGGTAGGAACTTCCCTACTATGTATACAAGGAAAAAAATTTTTTCTTCTTTTCTCTTAAACAAATAAAAATATCTTAAGATATTTTTTTTAATTACTTGTCTATGTGTTTGTCTTCCCTACCATACTCCTAGAGGTAAACGTATTGTGGTTGGGACTTCACCTTCCAATCTGGGGCAATGAGGTGTTCAATCCCTGCTCAGAGAGCTAGGATTCCCACATGCTTCACAGCCTAAAACCAACACATCAAAAATAGTGTTGTAACAAAGTCAATAAAGACTTTTAAAATGGCATATCAAAAAACTCTTTAAAAAACTGTATGGCTAAAACACACTTGACATAAGTTCTTATAATCTTTGTCTGTGGAGCCTGTTGTGTGGCTTCCCAGGTGGCATTAGTGGTAAAGAATCGCCTGTCAATGCAGGAGACAGGGGTCAGGAAGATCCCCTGGGGAAGGAAATGGCAACTCACTCCAGTATTCTTGCCTGGAAAATCCCATGGACAGAGGAACATGGCAGGCTACAGTCCATGGGGCTGCAAAGAGTCAGATAAAACTGAGCGACTGAGCACATACATACACAGAGCTTGTTGTGGTATCCCGTTTTTTATTTCTGATATATTCATTCATACTTTTTTTCTTACTCTCTGTTAGTAATTTTACCAGTGTCTTCAAAGAACCAGTTTTCAGCATTTTTGATTTTTGTCTATTGTATTTTCTTCTATTCGATTACTGCTTTTACCTTTATTAGGCTTCCCTGGTAGCTCAGATGGTAGAGTCTGCGTGCAATGCAGGAGACCTGGGTTCAATCCCTGGGTTGGGCAGATCCCCTGGAGAAGGAAATGGCAACCCACTCCAGTATTCTTGCCTGGAAAATCCCATGGACAGAGGAGCCTGGCAGGCTACAGTTCATGGGGTCACAAAGAGTTGGACATGACTGAGCAACTAACACTTTACCTTAATTATTTCTTTTCTTCTAATTCTTTGAATTTAGTTTTCTTTTCATTTTTTAGCTTCCTCAGATGGTTATTTAAAATATTGATGAAAATGAAAGTGAAAGTCTCTCAGTTGTGTCTGACTCTTTGCGACCCCATGGACTATATAGTCCAAGGAATTCTCCAGGCCAGAATACTATAGTGGGTAGCTTTTCCCTTCTCCAGTATATGTGTGTGTGTGTTTTAATATACATTGCCAAGTGACTTTCAAGAAAACTATAGCACTTTGTATTTTCATTACCAGTGTAGGAGAGTAAACACCTCTCCTCATCACTATCACCAATAGAATTTGAGATCTTTAAGATGTTTTGCCAATAAAATGGCTGAAAAGTGAACATTTGCATTTTTTAAAACAGATGAACTTAGCATTACTGTGATAGGTTCTGGGAATTATGTTTGCACAGAAAATGGAACGTGAGCCCACTGTGGTCCTTTTCAGAGGCAAGGCCAGAGATAAATGATAAATGAAATCCAGAGGAGTTTGTACTAGATAATTTCTGAGATACTTTCTAATTCCAAAATTTTAAGACTCTAGATAGGGAACTATAAGATATAAAATGTGAGAATTATACAATGTTACATGGCTTTATCTCTCACCTGAGCTTCTATAGCAAGTGGTCAAGCTATCAAGAATCACAGAAGCCTGAAATGTCTGTTTTCTTTTGTAGCAATGGAGGCATTCCTACACAGCTTCCTATGACATTTATGACTTAAATAAAAGGTCAGTGACTTCCTCTCAAAATCAATTATGCTTCTTGAGTGTAATAATTAAAAAGAAAAGAAATTTATCCAAGTGGAAATATTCTTTTTATCTTTTTCCAGGCAATTAATTACAGAAGAGAGAATCCCAAACAACACACAGTGGATCACGTGGTCATCAGTGGGTCATAAATTGGTTAGTAAGTCTCTCTTCTTTTCAGGAAAACAATGGCTCAAATCTTTCATTTGCAGAAGCTCCTAACCCTGATACAGAGCAGATTCTTAGGGAGGCTATAGTCACTATCACATAGAGTGTTATTGCCTAAAATAACATTTTATTAGACTAACAGAGTAAATACTAATACAATTCCTGAAAGTTTCTGAACTACTCTTAGGAAATTGTTTATTTCCTGGCAAAATGTCCATTAAACTCAAATTCTAACCCTGTTGTATTTTGTTTTTTGTTCTGTTTTATTTTGATAATTTTTCTTGAGGCTTTCCCACTTTTTCTGTTAGTTCTTTGATTTTTCCATATCACTATAGATACACCTCCATGTCCTGTAGTCTTAGGAGAATGTCAGAAGTCCTGAAGAATCTAAACAGGAAGACTGTTTATCTGCAGTTGACTCTGGGCTTGCAGCTGCCTTCTCTCTACTCAGCCCCTTCGGAGAGAAATGCAAAGCACGCATCATTCCGTAGAAGTGGACAGTCTTTGGGATTTGCATACACTTTACTATTCAATAGCAGTGGTTGTGGGCTGCTTCTTTTTGGTAGATAAAGGGTGTGTTTAGGATTATTTGGATATTATAGCATGTATACTTACACATTTAAAACATAAATGACTCTTCCTCCTGCTCAAATGGAATAATCTAAGGTAGTCATTCCACTTGCATACCAAAATTATTTGAGCATAAAATAATAGATAAATTTTTTAAACTCTAGGATAAAATATAACATGTTGTGTATCCATCTTTTTTCCCAATCTTTCTAGGCATACGTTTGGAACAATGATATTTATGTGAAAAATGAACCAAATTCTCCAAGTCAGAGGATCACATGGACTGGGAAAAAAGATGTAATCTATAATGGAATAACTGACTGGGTTTATGAAGGTAAAGACGTTAAAACTTTTTCAAATCAGAAAATCTGTTCGTTTTCAAAGACAGTTAAACTTGTCTTTGAAAACAGGGAAATTCAATGGCATTCAAAATAGGTTGTATTCTAAAAAAGTCATCAAATCTTTAGCACTCATGCACCAGGTATCTATCTCACAGACCAAGAATTTCTTCACAGAGAATGTTACTGCTACATCCTCCTGTCACTTCAATGCTCCCATTGTCTTTGCTCTGCTGCTACAATTGACTTGTCTGTGTAGGTAGCTTTTCTTCTTTCAGTTCAGTTCAGTTCAGTTCAGTTCAGTTGCTCAGTCGTGTCCAACTATTTGCGACCCCATGAATCGCAGCACGCCAGGCTTCCCCGTCCATCACCAACTCCCGGAGTTCACTCAACTCAAGTCCATCGAGTCAGTGAT
>NW_011495014.1:7300433-7301278 GCF_000754665.1 Bison bison bison
TGCATATCTGAGGTTATTGATATTTCTCCTGGCAATCTTGATTCCAGCTTGTGCTTTTTCCAGTCCAGCGTTTCTCATGATGTATTCTGCATACAAGTTAAATAAGCAGGGTGACAATATACAGCCTTGATGTACTCCTTTTCCTATTTGGAACCAGTCTGTTGTTCCATGTCCAGTTAACTGTTGCTTCCTGCCCTGCATACAGGTTTCTCAAGAGGCAGGTCAGGTGGTCTGGTATTCCCATCTCTTTCAGAATTGTCCACAGTTTATTGTGATCCACACAGTCCAAGGCTTTGGCATAGTCAATAAAGCAGAAATAGATGTTTTTCTGGAACTCTCTTGCTTTTTCCATGATCCAGCGGATGTTGGCAATTTGATCTCCATTCCTCTGCCTTTTCTAAAACCAGCTTGAACATCTGGAAGTTCACAGTTCACATATTGCTGAAGCCTGGCTTGGAGAATTTTGAGCATTACTTTACTAGCGTGTGAGATGAGTGCAATTGTGCGGTAGTTTGAGCATTCTTTGGCATTGCCTTTCTTTGGGATTGGAATGCAAACTGACCTTTTCCAGTGCTGTGGCCACTGCTGAGTTTTCCAAATTTGCTGGCATATTGAGTGCAGTACTTTCACAGCACCATCTTTCAGGATTTGAAATAGCTCAACTGGAATTCCATCACCTCCACTAGCTTTGTTCGTAGTGATGCTTTCTAAGGCCCACTTGACTTCACATTCCAGGCTGTCTGGCTCTAGGTCAGTGATCACATCATCATGATTATCTGGGTCGTGAAGATCTTTTTTGTACAGTTCTTCTGTGTATTCTTGCCACCTCATCTTAATATCTTCTG
>NW_011495014.1:7301378-7316866 GCF_000754665.1 Bison bison bison
ACTCTGCATTCAGATGCTTATATCTTTCCTTTTCTCCTTTGCTTTTCGCTTCTCTTCTTTTCACAGCTATTTGTAAGGCCTCCCCAGACAGCCATTTTGCTTTTTTGCATTTCTTTTCCATGGGGATGGTCTTGATCCCTGTCTCCTGTACAATGTAATGAACCTCAGTCCATAGTTCATCAGGCACTCTGTCTATCAGATCTAAGCCCTTAAATCTATTTCTCACTTCCACTGTATAATCATAAGGGATTTGATTTAGGTCATACCTGAATGGTCTAGTGGTTTTCCCTACTTTCTTCAATTTAAGTCTGAATTTGGTAATAAGGATTTCATGATCTGAGCCACAGTCAGCTCCTGGTCTTATTTTTGTTGACTATATAAAGCTTCTCCATCTTTGGCTGCAAAGAACATAATCAATCTGATTTCGGTGTTGACCATCTGATAATGTCCATGTCTCCAGATTAACATCAGATGTTTCTCAAACCAAGTCTACCTAACCCAGAAGTTACTAAGGAAAACTAAAAACTCCAAGAACATTCCAAAAGATGACAAAACATTGTCTGGAGATTGTGGAGTCCAGGGAAAGAACATGCCTCTTTTATAGAGGATTTGGGTTCATTTGAACTTGGATAAATTATCATTTCCTGTTTTTAAAGAAGAAAAAAAAAATAATTAGGCTTAGGGGAAAAATGGGTTCAAATAACAGAACCAAAAAAAGTTAAAAAGAATGATTCTCTCTTTTAGGGTAAAGAGTTTTATAAAATATTAGGAAAATAGTATTCATGTCTGTAGTTGCCAAGGTAAAAAGGCATTTTGAGGCTATTCCAAACCCTTTACAAGATTGCGTAATGCTTATTAAAGACTCATCTTTTTTTTTTAACCTGTTATTTCTTCTCTATACTTAAAAAAAGTTAGTTTTTCTTCATGACTCAATTTTGGTTCTTACCAGTTCAAGTTGAGTTCAATCAAGTGGATAACATTGTAAGAACAACAGAAAACACTTTAAAAGACAAATAAATTCCCATGAACCAGAAACAAGTGTTAGATTAAAACTTATAATAAAATTTACTAACACTTGTCACTTAGATATTAAAAAGCATCTTTAGAACTTGTTGGACAGCACAGCACAACCTCAGGATCCCCAGCATGAGCTGGATAAAGAAATTCTCCTCCCAAAGCTCTGACCCACCCTTCCTCGGAACAGCTGGGCATCTCTAAGATAAATATATCCCAACACTAAGGTTCTTTCAAAGGTAGATAATAGCTGGAGGAATCTTGTTTTGCCTGTTTGTGACTAAGCCATTCACAAGCAGAAGAATGGCTTCACAGTTCCAATGTGGGTCTGTCTTTAAAAATGGGACTTCAGTCCCTACAGGGAAATTCCTACAATTGGTTTTGTACATTTACAAATACTTAGAAAGAGCATACCTGTTTCTCCATATATCAGATCACTCTCCTTTTGGACCACCCTCTCTGCTGCAACCGTGAAGACTTGTTGGGATCAAAAAAGTGCATTCGGAGAATCCATAGGTTCATTAGTAAAAGAACAAACAAAGCTGCAAGATCTAAACAGGGCCATGTGTTGCCCTGGGGAGGGACTCTCACAGAGGAGCCTATAATCTGGAACTTGGGCCCCCTCCCCACCCTGGGTCCCCAAATAACTTTCTCTCTCAATTTCTCTGTTTTCACATTATTTCATGATTTTCTAGTTGATTATTATTTATTTAACAAAGAGCTTCCCTGGTGGCTCAGATGATAAAGAATCTGCCTGCGATGTGGGAGATCTGGGTTCAATCCCTGGATTGGGAAGTTCCCCTGGAGAAGGGAACGGCTACCCACTCCAGTATTCTTGCCTGCACAATTACATGGACATAGGAGCCTCTCGGGCTACAGCCCATGGGATCACAAAGAGTCAGAGAAAACTGAGTAACTAACACTTCAACTTCAATGTTTAGTTAATAAATGGTTTCCTTCTTTCTTTTTTAATACTCTATCTTCTAGGAAGTTGATTACATAACAATCACTTTTGAGTATGAATATCATTTACCTGACCCAGAGATGAAAATGAAAATTTTGTTGAGAGCACAGATGAGAAGGGATAGGCAAGGAAATAACTGGGAAGAAGAGCACTCCTTACCCCCAGAGGCAGTAGTGTTGACAAGGGGGTGTGTGATTCACGTGGAGTGCCAACCACCAACCAGTTGCTATGCCAGGTGCTGGGGAAACAGACACAAATGCTACTCAGCTGCGGCTCCCAGAGAGAGACAAAGAAGCCAGCAAATAATTGTCATGGAGCAGTCTGGTTAGAGGGAGGAAACTAGGTCCCAGTGGTGCCTAAGGAAACTCAGAGTGGCAAGATGGGGGCTGTGGTGGGATGGGAGGTATCGCAGGATAGTGTGTAAGGGGGTGCTCACAGCCAGTTCAGGTAGGGCTGCAAATCTTTTCTTTCCTTCATTGTTCTTCTTTCTCCCTACCCTTGATCCCTGTATTCTTAGGACTTTGAGTTTGATCAGAGTAGTTTTATAATAATCATTGTTATGGAAAAATGTGTTCAGTATTCTCCCAAGTCAGAAAGAGACAATAAGTACCATGTGATATCACTTACATGTGGAATCTAAATGTGACTCGAATGAACTTATCTATGAAACAGAAACAGACTCAGACAGAGGAAAGACTTGTGGTTGCCAAAGTTGGGGTGGGGGTGGGGAGGAAGGGACCGGGAGTTTGGAATTAGCAGATACAAACTATTATATACAGAATGGATAAACAATAAGATCTTGCTGTATAGCATAGGAAATCATATTCAATATCCTGTGATAAACCACAACAGAAAAGAAAAATAAAGAATGAAAGAGAGAAAGGGAGAGTTCAGTATTCTAAACAACTACTAATTCAAAACATTTAACTCTACCTGCCACCTGTACTTAAACGTGACTTTACAAACCATTACCTTGCTGTCACTGTATGCATTTTATGTAATTCCATCTTGATCTGAGATTAGAACCAATGAGTAGAAGCCACGGGGAATGAGACATCAATTTGGTATGAAGACGTTTTTAGTGGGAAGTCCCCTTAGTTTGGAGTCACAAGGCCTGTGTTCTTATCTCTGGCAATTCACTCACTCTCTCTAAACCTTAGTTGTCTTCTCAGTAAAATAGTCTATGAATAGAATCACCTAGGGTTCAATTAGATAAGTGTTTTGTAAATTCTAAATTGCTGCATAAGTGTGACTCAATGATATAGGTATAAAGCAGCCAAAGGAGGAGCAAGCTGCCTGATCAAGTAGCAGGTTTTCTGTTACTGCTGCTAAGTCACTTCAGTCGTGTCCGACTCTGTGCGGCCCCATAGACGGCAGCCCACCAGGCTCTGCTGTCCTGGGATTCTCCAGGCAAGAACACCAGAGTGGTTGCCATTTCCTTCTCCAGTGCATGAAAGTGAAAAGTCAAAGTGAAGTCGCTCAGTCGTGTCCGACTCTTCGAGACCCCATGGAATGCAGCCCACCAGGCTCCTCCGTCCATGGGATTTTCCAGGCAAGAGTACTGGAGTGGGGTGCCATTGCCTTCTCCGTTTCTGTTACTAGAAGTGCTGAAATAGGCAGGAATGAACAGTGGAACTTGAATTCCAAAGAGGAAAATCTGGATTCATTCTTGATTCTAGCAACTGTTGGTCACATGCTCGCAAGTAAATGACTTGCTCTCTTTAAGCCTACCTACTTTGCTTTGCTCACCTGCACAATGAATTATTATGAGGATTAAGTGAAATAATAGATGTTGAATATCAGTGTCTGGTGCATGGACAGCAGACATCAAATGTCAGCTGCTCATCCTTATAATGATTATATTTTATCATTATTATTATTACTGTAACTACTACTACAATTATCACTGTTATTGAAAATAAGCATCTGGAAAATAAACTTTTGTCAGGAGGCTGTGAAAATCAGAAAAGTAGGATAAAATGATTTCCTAATTCTAAGATTCAAATTTTTATGCTTTCGCTTTTACCTTTACACTCACAGCAGAATATGAAATGTGTAGATTAAGTCTGCATAAAGGACTAGAAGGCTCCATCAAATCCTCTTGAATCCTCTCTTCCCAGTTGATGAAAGAGGCTTTGGCATTTTAAGAGCCAGAGATTGGAAGTCCCATGAATTGACTCCATAATAAACATAGGAAAGAGCTACCTTTGCCAGAGATTGAGGATGAGTCCAACATTGTTCAGGAAAGCAGGGGGAAAAAAAAGTGTCTAACTCTCTGCAACCCAGTGGACTGTAGCCCATTAGGCTCCTCAGTCCATGGGATTCTCCAGGCAAGAATACTGGAGTGGGTTGCCATTTCCATTTCCAGGGGATCTTCCCAACCCAGAGATCAAACCCATGTCTCTTAAACCAGACGAAAGTGTTAATCCAAGAGAGTTCTCAGTTTCTAGGCAAAGGAGGAGCTCCTTGGTAGGAGTCTCATGGAGCTCCCTGCCATTCTAAATCCATCCTTCCCACATCTTTTGTGCCAAGAGGAGTAAACTCTGGGCACCATATTGGTTTGATAGCCTGGAGCCACATACCACCCACCGGTACCCTGCAGAATCGGTACAAACTGTTGACTGTTTGAAAATTAGAAAGGAGAATCAGCCCCTTATGTGAGATTTACTTTTAGTATATTTTGTGGCATAAATTTAGAGGATTATAAGATAAAGAAAAAATGTAGAGTTTATATTAAATATTGTGTGCTAAAATATTCAAAAATGGTCCAATGGGTTACTTATTTTTACTATCCAGCTCTATCCTTGAAGATTTTATTTTTATTCATTTGTATTACTCTGATTTTGGAAGCCCAGCAAATGCAAAGTGGTTCATTAGTTGAACTCTACTGTAATTACTAAAGCTAATGAGAACAATATTTTGAATGCCAAAGCCAATTTATCAGTTACTTCTTGTAACAGAACAATTTCTGTCTTTTTTCAGAGGAAGTCTTCAGTGCTTATTCCGCTCTGTGGTGGTCTCCAAACAGCACTTTTTTAGCATATGCCCAATTTAACGACACAGAAGTCCCGCTGATTGAATACTCCTTCTACTCCGATGAGTCACTGCAATATCCAAAGACCGTGAAGATTCCATATCCAAAGGTCTGTGCTCTGTTCATATAGCGGTTCCGTGATTTGATGGGAAGAGAATGGTTTCATTTAATCCTTTCCTGCTAATGAAAATATTGTCAGTCTCTCTTCAACAGCTTGCTGTGATTACTCTTGCTGAAGTCAACAGCATCTGGCAATTTTAAAGTATTTTTATTATCCCAGGAAAGAGTGTGATTTAAGGTTTTGTAATTTCTCCAAAAACTTTGAGGAATGACAAGCCGAAAAAGATGGGGAAAATGCTTTTGAAAGAAGCAGGGGGAATGAAAATATTTGAATGGAGGAAAAGAGAGGCTGTAATTGAATCAGAAGCTCATCTCATTTGCAGAAGTTGGATTGTGCCCTAGATAAAGTTGAAAAGCATGCTTATATATCAGGTTGTATTACTAACTAACAGATACATGACTAGTTTTAGTAGTTCTGTGATAAATTTGGCATTGATGTAAATTTCACACGTCCCACATTTGGAATAATAGTGTCACGTCTTGGTTTTCAAGACTGTTTCTCTCTCCAGGATGCATGTTTATGAAAACTGAAGAGCTTTATTAAGCCAAGGAAGAGGGAGATTTAGGAAGGGACCAGGATTCTTCACTAGTGTCATAAAAATAGTGGCCACACTGTTTTTTATAGGAAAATCTAATAGTGAAGTGTTTTTGCTGTAAGCAATTTGGGGAAAGGGATTTTTATTTTTACCAACTCACTGTTCAATTTGCTTTATGAAGAGCTGCCATTTTAGGAAGACAGAGGAAGTTAAAAGAAAAAAAAAAGTCGGAGACTAAATATGGGAATGTATTTTCAGTGGAATGTTATTTTTTGAAGAGTAAACTGGCAAAAAAAAATCATAGAACCTTCTCACTAAAAATATCATATTATTTCTAATTTGTCAATTGAAAATCTATGTGTATATATAAAATAATTTTATAGATTTCTGTCACAATATTGACTGTAAAGCTCCAAAGTAGTGAACCTGAATTTGGAATGGAAATGTTGGCTTCCTAATTAGCATTTTGGCTCTGGGCTCAGGTAAACTAATTTTACTAGTGGATTGTATCTTTGGCTGAACCCAGGTAGTCTTCCTAGTGGTTAGCCATCAATCTTGTTTTCTGGAGTCAGGATATATTTATAGATTAAAATAATTGATTTTAACAAGTTTATCCTTTTTTGCTTGAAGTACATAAATTATGAATATTCATTACTTAAACGGGAGCCATTTATGTATTTCTGCCTGAATATGAGAAGGTTGCATGTCATGACTCTCCTTTAAGTTTATTTTATCTATATTAAAATGTTTAAAAGTGTCTGGTTATAATTTTATGGGCATAATTTAGCCATTTTTGTATAGCTTTAAACTTGTGCAATGATATCTTTTTTTTTTTTATTAATACCAATTCTGTGATTGTTTTTTTCCTAGGCAGGAGCTGTGAATCCAACTATAAAGTTCTTTGTTGTAAATATCAGCAGTCTCAGCCCGAACATTAATGCAACTTCCCAACAAATTGTTCCTCCTGGTTCTGTGTTAATAGGGTAAGACTCTTGACCCAAATGCTCATGCTGTAAACAATTCCACAGTTCTCAGGGAGAACACTTTCAAAATGAGTGACAGAATCAATGGCAGCATCTCATGGTGTCAACTGGCCTGGCCCATCATTCATTCTTCCATTCAACCACTCTGTTGGGCTATACCCCCCAGGCTTATAAGGCCTGCACTTGCCCACATTTAAGACCAAAGACAGAGCCCAGTGTCAGCAACAGAGACATCAGTGGTTTAATGTAGATCTACATGTCTGAAGCAAGGTCCTGGAGCAACATGTGCGCTGGTGACATGACAGGACATGGCAGCAGGCTTTGCTCCCAGAGGGCAAGGGGAGATTGCCAGTTATAGGAGGAATTATGTCAGCTTGGCTTATTAGTTACCATGGAAACCAGCAGAGGGGCATGCCCCTCACCGCCCCTTTGATAAGAACACTCACTAGCTGGGGCCTGGAGCACGTATGTAGGAATGTCAGTCAGGTGAGTAGGGTGTAAGTGGAGCAGGCTCTGGTCCAGCAGGAGATGTACAGAGAGCAAGAGAACAGCCATCTTGGGTGGCCTGACCCTACACACTTTTCACCGAGTACAAACTTCATGTCTTCATGTCGGACAGGGCTCTAGGGATGGGCTTGCAGAATGAATAGGGCAGTCAGAGTCTCTGGTATCATGGAGCCTACACTCAAGGCAGGGGAGACTAACAACCAGGTAAACAAATAAGGTTATATCATGTGAGGCAGTGAAATGTGAAGACAATCAAAAGAGGGCAGGTGCGATGGTGATGGTGGGGGGAGGTCAGGGAAGGTCTCTCTAATAAGATGCCTGTGAGGAGTGATGTGGAGGAAGAGGGGGAGATCCTGCCACATGGAGAGTTTGGGAAGCAGTAGCCAGGCAGAGGAAGAGCAGGTACAAAGTCCCTACAGAGGGAGCATGTGTGGTACCGTAGAGGCCCTGCAAGGAGCCACAGATTCCAGAGCATCTGAGTGGAGAGGGGAGTGTGGGAGGAAGCTCAGGTCACACGAGTCTTTGCAGGGCCTGGTAAGACCTAGACAAATTCAGGGGAACTGTGGATTAATTTTAGGGACCACTGCCGCCCCATGATGTGTCTCAAGATGTCACTTGCTTGAATAATCCTTGGTGGTTTGAAATTCTCAGCCTTTCCTTTATTATTCTATAAACACTAAACTGCGTGAAACTTTTGGCTATCAGGTTGCTGTCTATTTTCCATTACTTATGTTGGTTTTGCCATTGCTTCTAAATGATGACTAGCATCTATTGAGCACTCTCTATGTACCAGACACAGAGCATTACAGGCTTTATTTTATTAGTCTTTAAGTAATTCTTTCCAATAATAATTATTACTGTTTTTAAATTTTATTTACTTATTTATTTTTGGCTGTGCTGGGTCTTTGTTGCTGTGCACAGGCTTTTTCTCCAGTTGCAGCGAGCGGGGTCTAGTCTCTAGTTGCAGTGCTTGGGCTTCTCATTTCAGTAGCTTCTCTTGTTGCAGAGCACAGGCTCTATAGGTGCTCAGGCTTCAGTAGTTGCAGCCCAACAGCTCGGTAATCGAGGCTTGTAGTTTCTAGAGCACAAGCTCGATAGCTGTGGTGCTCAGGCTTAGTTGCTCCGTGGCATGTGGGATCTTCCCAGACTAGTGATTGAAACTGTGTCTCCTGCATTGGCCCGTGGATTATATACCACTGAGCCACCAGGGAAGCCCTCCAATAATTATTATTATATGCCAGATACAGATAAGAAAATGAGGTCTAGAGGTTAGAAAATGACCCAGTAGGAGTCTGTATTCAAACCTTTCTGACTTGAAAGAAAGACCTTGTAAGCATTCTGCGAGGTGCCTCTCCCTCTGTGGATTCAGCTGGTGTCCTCAGATGCCTGGAGTTATTATCAGAGCAAAATAAAAGCATCTTCCTGTTCAGGGTTGCATTGACTACATCAGGCAAGCTGGAGGCTTTGCTCTATTGTTATTAATTCATTCACTTGCTTAGAAAAGATCTGTATTAACCTATTTATTCTGAGGGAAAATTAATTGTCAATTAAAAGGTTTTATTTCTTTTCCTGAATTTGTCCAAGGATGTATAAATTTACCTGGAGGTTCTAAAATCTGCTGTTTGATCCCCTCCAGTCATCTCTCCCATCAACATTAATTAAGCACTGACTGTTTACACTCATGGATGTCCATAGGAGTGAGTCTGCCTTCCAACACTTATGATGGGGTGGAGGATATAAACTATGTCAATAAATGACTCCCAAAACGCCTATGACAGAGGCATAAACAAAAGTCAGGAGGCACTCTGAGGAGGCGGAGATGGGTTTTCCGTGACCTGGGGAATCAAAGAAAGCATCGTGGAGAATGAGCAGATTGGGCAGGGCATGATGGGGAGGAAGAGCGTTGGAGTAGAAGGATGGCTGAGCATGCGGAAGCTCAGGACTGCCCAGGAAGGGGCTTTGGATCTTACAGATGTTTTTAAGGACCCAGCAACCTTGGTGCAAGTGAGATAAAACACAGAGGCGTGGTGTCAATAAGCAAATGGCAGGCGGCTGCTTGGGTTACAGGCCCAGTGCCCGTGCCCTCTCCTTCCCCTAGGAGTCTCAGAATAGCAACACCCATCATTGTTCCAGAAACACTCAGAATACCACTGGGAGGCACAGATGAGAAATCTGAGGCTGAAAGAGGTAAATACGTTTGCTCAAGGTCACACAGCAAGTTGGCTTGGGAGCTGGAAATAGGACAGAGGCCCCCGTCTGCCAGCCAGAGTGAATACTGTAATTAAGCTGTACTGGTCGGGGATTGTGCTTGGTGCTCTGCTCACATTGTCTCATTTATTACCCACATGCTGCTGTCTATGCTATCATTTTCACGGCTATTTCCTAGATGAAGAGATGGCATTTCCCCACTTGGAAATCACTTTCTGAGGCCTAGTTGTGAATTTCAGAGCTTGGGAAACTTAAGCAATTTAAAGATTTGTTTTTCACCCTATATGAATGAATCCTTAAGTCTCTGTTCTTCATAGTTCTCTATGCTGCTCTCATGGTGAGGGCTGCCTCACTCACTATGGGTATTTTCTATGGGATGTATTTCAACCAAAGAAGTGTTTTTGGAAATGCTACAGGACTGTGTTGTGTATGAAATTGCAAATCTAGCTCTGGTCTCTGTTAGCATCAGTACAGCTGCAGCTTTTCTAAAACCAGGCTTGAGGTTCCTCTGGTGAAAAATTTTCTAGTACACAGTGATGCTCCATTTTCTGGCCTTCTGGGAAGATCAGCAGGGTCAGGTTCATCCAGGCAACTTATGCCTCTTCAGCTGCCTCGAAGCCTCTATGGTGTCACATGGTAATTCACTCACTCCTGGAGTGAGGCCCCCCTCTGCCCGCACCCTTCACTGATTTTCTTTCTAGGCCTCATCCTTTCATCATAGAGCTCCCAGCAGCTGAAATCCTACAGGAAGATTAGGCTCGTTTGTTAGACGGGGCTCCTCTGACAGCCAGTGAGAACCAGCCACTCCTCCAGTGGCTGCCCTCAATGAATTAAAAGTTCAAGTTGATCAGATTAAACTGTTCGTTTGCATTGACTGCCTATGTTGGGAATTTTTATTCTTTATTTCTTATTTATTTACTTATCTTTGATTGTGCTGGATCTTTGTTCAGTGTTGCGGCGAGTGGGGTCTCCTCTTGGTAGTGGTGTGAGGGCTTCTCATTGCAGTGGTTTCTCTTGTTGCTGAGCACAGGCTCAGTAGTTGTGGTGCATGGGCTTAGTTGCTCTTCTGCATGTGGGATCTTCCCAGACCAGCGAATCAAACCCGAGTCCCCTGCATTGACAGGCAGATCTGCACCACCAAGGAAGTCCTATGTTGGGAACTTGAGAGCTCAAAATATTTGGGAGAAAATAGCAGATAACGTAAAATTGTTAAGTCTCCTAACTTTTACTTAGAGAAGTGCTTCACATGACTGGACTGAAACAGGGCAAGTTTATAGGTAGGGGTTGGGCCAATCCTACAGTAATATCTCCAGTACCTTGAAGGGGGGCTTCCCAGGTGGAGCTAGTGGTAAGGAACCTGCCTGCCAATGCAGGAGACATAAGAGATGTGAGTTCGATTCCCTGGAGAAGGGCATGGCAACCCACTACAGTATTCATGCCTGGTGAATCCCATGGACAGAGGAGCCTGGCGGGTTATGGTCCACAGGATCACATAGAAACGTACATGACTGAAGCGACTTAGCACATATGCACCCTGAAGGGTGCCTGGCACATAGCAAGTGCCTAATCAATACATGTAGAATAAGTGAATAGATAAGTTCGTGTACAGATGGATGGTTGAGGTGACTTTGTGTTGGGGGGATAGGAGTTTATACAGCCTTTGTGTCTCCTCTGAACAGTTGATGACCCTTGTTCTATAAAGTGGGGACCTTCAGGGTCTTGGATTTTCACTCCAGAGGTCAGTGAACTGGACTGAAATACACTGCAAGGTATGCAAAAAGGAGGCACTTTTGGAGTTCACGTGCCTTGGGCTCTGCATCCCTCAGCTCTCCTCCATCTCACCTCCATCATTCTGGTCCTCAGCAATCTGTCAGTGGACCCAGGAGGGCTGGCATTGCTGTCAGAGCAGAGGGTGGCATGAAACCTGTGGTAGCAGTGGCAGGATGCCCGCTTCAGTGATTCACTGAATTAATCACTCCACCACCTACAGTTGCTTTTAGTGTTGTTGTTCAGTCACTAAGTTGTGTCCTACTCTTTGCAGCCTCATGGACTGAAGCACACTAGGCTTCCCTGTCCCTCATCATCTCCCAGAGCTTGTTCAAACTCATGTCCATTAAGTCAGTGACGTCATCCAACCATCTCATCCTCTGTGGTCGCCTTTTCCTGCCCTCAATCTTTCCCAGTATCAGGGTCTTTGCTCTTAGAAGTGGTATTCTTTCCAATATTCTTTCCAGTTAATAATAAGTACTTTATTTTAAGTATCTTTAACATAACAAAAGAAACATTTACACAAATTAGGGGACTTAATATCACACAACAGACATTTATTACATGCTTCCTCTTTGAAAGGCAACAGCCACTTTACAAAGGGATTCCCTGTCATGTGCTTTCAAAGGCAAGTTTCTCCTTGCACATTTAAATGGGGTTTGCTTTGTAATATTCAGTTATTCCGTCTATACACACTCTTGAGGAATAAATAGATTTCATAGAGTGAGAAGTTTTATCCAGAAAAGAATTAAGAGAGTGAAACTAACCAGCAATGTTTACCAGAGGGATGGGTGGAGATTCTACTGAGGGAGTGACTAGGAGCAGGAAATCTGAAGCCAACTGCTTATTTTTTTTTTAATATAAATTTATTTATTTTAATTGGAGGTTAATTACTTTACAATATTGTATTGGTTTTGCCATACATCAACATGAATCCACCACATGGATGATTTGGGAGAATGGCATTGAAACATGTATAATATCATATATGAAACAAAACTGCTTATTTTTAATCCTGACTCCAGTCCTGTCCAGCAGATGACCTTGGATGAATTACCTAACCTCTCTACACTTCTGTTTATTTGTCTGCAAAACAAGAATTCTGACATTCCTCATAAGGTGGTCATGAGTTTTATGTCAGCACTTAGACCAGTTCCTAGAACTCTCCTTGTGTCCAGAAATTACTTCACTGCTTTAGTATTAAAATCGACCGTATTCCTCTTGGACTAATTCTGTTCCAGAAGTCAGAAGAGCTGGTTGAATCACTATGTCTTACCTGGGATAGGCGGTCAGCAGCTCACGGGGATACCAGGCTGCCTATACAGTGCCTGGTCACACTTCCACCCCTCCCCCAACCACTGTGACCAGTCTGTTTTTACAGAATATAGTTGGCACCAAGGGCAAAGTGTCGTTGATGATCCCGCTTGTTGGATTTTTCTGACCTTGAGTGGGGACTTAAATCTTCCTGTAAAAAGTACAATTAAGCCATTGGTTTCCTTATGTCTTTTTCATGACTCACTGACATCCTGACCTGGCATGATCACAGATCAGGGGTGGATTATGCACCCTCATTCCATCTCCCCTGAATTCCAAATCCTAAAGAGAAACCGTGATTAAAGAGAAGTGTGTTTATATGTGAATTCAGAATTTACGGTCCACTCCACTGGTGAACCGCATTTACGGAGCCCTCGCAGGGTACAGAGTACATCTTGGGCTATGAAGAATGACAAAGGTAGTTGAAGATACAGGTTCAGGAACCTTTGATCTAGAAACAGGCAGGGAAGATGCCAGATGCATGTGAGTTTCCTGGCAGACTTCCCAAATTCTGTTGCTCAATGTTTTCAAATGGAAAAAAGTTATTTTTATATGGCTGATTGCTGAACCTGAAGCATAATTTATGGCCTTCAGTAGATAAATTTATAGTACCAGGAGACCCACTAATCATGTTAGTCAGGGTTTTCTTCCACCTCACCTGCCCCTTCCTGCTACCAGGCCACTTTAGAAAAGAGGAAGGCTGTTTATTTCTGGAGTCCACTATCATTATTGATGTCCATGGAAGCCATGGAAAATGTGTGCATGTGTGTGGGGAAGCTTTTTCTCTCTAGAGAGAGGTACATGATTTTCATCCAGTTTACAAAGGGGTTTTGACTTAAAACAGTAAAAACTACTGGTACAGAACCAGGGTTAGCGCTCCCAGGGCCTGCTGGCCTAATCCAGCCCCCACCCATTTTTGGATGATCCCACAAGTAAGAACGGTTTTCACATTTTTGAATGGTTGGGAAGAAAAATCATTAGAAGAGTAATACTTCCTGACACGTGAAATTTACATGAACTTCACATCTCAGCCTCTCCTTGTTGGCACACAGCCACACTCATCCCTTACATATTGTCTCTGGCTGCTTTGTGCTGCCAAGGCAGAGCTGAGCTGTTGTGACACAGAGCATGTAGCCCAAAAAATTGGAAATATTTACTGGCTGGCCCTTTCCTGAAAAAGTGTTCTGACCCCTGGTCTAGAAAGTTAATTTCAAAAATTGTTGTTTTCTATCTTGTGCTTCATTCTTCCATTCCCTTTGCAAGTATTTATTCCCTATCCCCAGGAAGATAGATTTGCCTTTCCATTTTCCCATTTAACTCCTCTGCCTTGGGCTCAGCGCAGTAGAGTTTGATGAGATGCCCTCACTCCTGGGTCAGCGGAAGCAGCGTTCAGCTTCTCAGACTCTGCAGCCTGGGGGTTTGGATAAATGGCACAAGACCTGTGATAGCCATTTAGAAGGAAGGGTCTTCAAAAAAGCTTCATGGGCAAGGGATATTTAAGAAAACTCTGAGGGGTTTCCCTGGTGGCTCAGTGGTAAAATAGTTGCCTGCCAATTCAGGAGATGTGAGTTTGATCCCTGGGTCAGATGATCCCCTGGAGAAGGAAATGGCAACCCACGCCAGTATTCTTGCCTGGGGAATCCCATGGACAGAGGGGCCTGGTGGGCTATAGTTCATGGGGGTCACAAAAGAGTCGGACACAACGAAACAGCAATGACAACTAAGGAAGTTCAAGCATGTCAACTGAAGGGCAGGTTGACAAAGCTGGGAAACCTCATAGGCTGTTCATGGGACACCAGCCGTGCAGACTGGAGAGGGCGCAGTTCTTAATAAGGAAGAGAAAGGACTGAAGTAGAGAGGAGTCTCTGTGTGAAAGTGGTGCTGTGCTGCTGGGTGAGGGGCTCTAGTCTTCTTTCAGCGCCTGCCACCTGCAGCAGGGCAGCCTGGAGGCCCGGGTACCGCCGGGTATATTAACGCTGTGAATGTTCCACACCATAACGGTGAAGGATTTAAAGTGCTTTATCTAACACCTAGTCCATCCTAAGTGCTTGATAAATATTTGTTGATTCAGTGTCTGTGAAGGGAGTGGAGACAGAAAGTGATTATTAATTCTGAGGAAGGACAGAGCTATTTAGGTGGCGAGGATGGGACAGGATTACCCCATCTATTCAGTGCCACATCCACAGAATTGTAGTGAGTGCCTGTTTTGTGCCAGGTAGTCTGCTAGGCCCTGGAGATACCCCATGAACCCTCAGAGAGTCTGCAGTTAAGCAGGGGACAGAGCCTAGTAACAAGAGGAGGGGACAGGGACAGCCTGTGAAGTAAAGAAGGAGTGTTTTAGGGGGAACAGATATGGCCATAGGGTCAGATGGGAAGGGGCTGGAAGAAAAGATTCCTTTGGAATCCTTGTGACAAAAGGAAGCAAGGTTTTTATCAGACACCTGACGAGAGTGATTTAAGAACAGTCATACAGAATCACACAAAGCTGTGGGAAGCAAATGAAATAACATAAATTATCCAAAGCAAATATTTAGGGAGGCTAGCAGAAAGGTAAATTATGAATTCCATGCATCTCACTATCACTCAAAATGTAATTCCAAAAATTCTTAAAGGTATGTGTTGGAGGAGGCTGCACTGCTTGAGATATCTCTATTTGTATAAATTTATGCTAAAATAACAAAAGTTTCCTTAATTTCTTCACATGATTCATATTTTGACACTTGAGAAAAGATTAGTATGATACAATGATTTGATTTGCAAAGTTTGCAGAGATATGAGTCCATTTTTCTCCCCCTTTGAAAATGAAGTTGAGAAAGGGGTCAGCTCTAGTTTCTACCTACTAGCAGGAATTTTCTAGAGAAGCACATCAAAGCATCAGAAAAGACTCAAATCTCAGCCAGAGTCCCTGGCTTCACTGTAATGCTCCTTCAAGACAGCAGAAAAGAGACAGGAAAAAGTCCCTCTTGACACCCCAGCTCCACCAAAGGCCAGTTGAGGACTTGCAAAGTCCTGAGTCATGGTATGAGTCACATATGCTACCC
>NW_011495014.1:7316966-7321599 GCF_000754665.1 Bison bison bison
ATATGCTACCCTGTGAGATGCTAGCTACTTCTTCCTGTCAGATATATTTTAATTTCCATTCAGATTTAAGTTTCACTTTGTGCTCTAAGAAAGGGTAAAATGCTATGGTGTTAAATGGTTTCAACAACTATTGAAAATTGTATTCCCATGAAGATTGATTTCATCAAGCAAAATGTCTATTTGTCCCAAGGTCTGGAAATAGTCTCTCTCTCTCTCTCCTCCCCACTCTCCCTTCCTTGCATCCTTTTGTCCTCCCTTCCTTCCCCCCTTTCAGGGACCACTACTTGTGTGACGTGACATGGGTAACAGAAGAAAGGATTTCATTGCAGTGGCTCCGCAGGATTCAGAACTATTCGATCATGGATATCTGTGACTATGACAGGTCCACGGGAAGATGGATTTCCTCAGTGGTAAGGTTGAATTGGAATATTCTGCTTCCAAAGCTCCATGTGATCTGAGGGCTGTATGAAAACAGGAAGAATGCTATTAGGAAATACAGTTTGAGTTTCTATTCTTTCTACTGTGTCTGACCCTGAGGCAGTGAATAAGTCTTGATTGATGTTTAGATAATTTGATAACCTGTTGGTACTTCTATTTCACCTTCTTTCACTGCTCTGTTTTAGTTATGGTGACAATCACTTGAGATATAGGTGGTGGCTGGAAAACCAGAAAATGGAATTTAATGTCAAACTTCACAAAGTCCTCGCAGTCCATGGGCTGCAAGGTCAAGGAAACATGTTTCAATAGAGAAAACAGAGTATGCAGAGTAACTTGCTGAATATATGTTCAAGAAACAAAACAACTATCAAGAGGCCACAAACCTATTATTAATAACCACCCTAGGACTATGACTGCTTTTCAGCAGTAAACAGCTTTAGAAAGTAAATAGATAACTTCTAGGCTGACAGGGTGGCAACATTAAGGCAAGTGTTAATCCAACCTTGAAGTGCTGGGGGCCTTTCCAGCCCACAGACCACAAGGTTCAGCTCTTGGATCAAATTTAAAGCCCCTTAGAATAAATGAGTTTATATTAAAAAAATTAATACATTTATATTTAAAAATAAATAAATAAATAAAGCCCCTTAGAGATCAACAGCCTCAAGAGAGGCAAGTCTGGGGGAGGTTTTCTGGTATATACCCAGGACACTTCTATGAGCCCTTTCCTGGTAATGGGCTCTGTGCCTGCACACCTCCTCTCCCTGCTTCATTCTGGGTAGGCACAGCGCAGAGTTGCCTCAGAAATCTTGGGCCCTGTATCTTGAGCCACTCATTCATATGTATATAGCAATCATTGAATATCTATTTTGTTCCTAATTCTATGCATGGCTCTGGGTGGAAAAAAATATTAGGTAGCATGCCTGTCCCCAAAATGTTTATTTTCTAGTAGGGAATACTGTTATGCAGACCAATAATAATTAGCATTACTGTGAACACTCACAGTAGCCAGACACTGCAGAAACAGGCTCAGTAATGTTAAGGAGCTTGCTTAGGTCACAACATCAGCCAGAATCTAAACCATAAAACCAAGCTCTTTGCTTCCTGTCAAATGAATCATCCCAATATCAGGATAGTGTGCTCTAAAAGTGTATATGTAAGGTACAAAGGAAATCGAGGGCAAAAGAGATAATCAACTTGATTAGGGACAGGCGAAGGGAGATGGGAGACGACACAGAGGAGACGAGAGCAGCCTGGAGTAAGCTACCATATGCGGGGCACAGGATGGCATGTGGACCCTATGAACAGAAGCTGTGCAAAGGCATCTAAGGTGAACAGCTTGGATCTCACAGGGGCTGGGGATACACAGGACTAGGGTTGAGGGAGAGGTGCAATGTTGCTGAGGTTTGAGATATAGGCTAAGGCTCGGGTACCATTCTGAGGGGTTTGGCCTTACCCCGTAAGACAGAGGGAGCTTACTTCAAGGTTTTAAATAGGAGAGGATCATAATGAGATAAAACTATCTGTTGACTGATGAAGTCATCTGCGGGTTGAGTGGAGTGGAAAGCAGATTGGAAGGAGAACAGAACAGCAGGGTCTACAACCAGGAGATCAGGGCAATGGACCTGGGAAACCCTACAGGACACAAACTAAGGCAGAAGCAGTGGAGAAGGGCGAAAGAAGTCTAAAAGTGGAAGACAGGGGCTAAGGAGGTTCCTGTGAGAAGAGTGGGAGGCTGGAATGATTCCCAGGTCTCTGGTTTGAATAAATGGTGCCACTAACCTGGAGAAGAATAAAGGAGTAAGAACAAGCTGGCGGGGACGGAGGAAAGATGATGTAATCTTCAGTTCTGTACTCACTGAATTGAAAATGCTATATGAGTTTTAGGGATGGCCTACGAGTTACACTCCCAGGACAGAGCTCTAGGCAAGAGAGGTAAATGTTCTAATGTAGTTATGTAAAAGGTACTAACATAAATATAAATATGTGAATAGAGATAGCTTTCGTTTCAGTACAATAAATCTTGCTTATATTGCCACCAATTGCAGCTAAAGATAGAATTCATATCTCATTTCTCTATTTTTCCCTCCCTAGGGACGGCAGCACATTGAAATAAGTACCACTGGCTGGGTTGGAAGAGTAAGTTGTAAAAATTATGGACTTTTCTGTTCTGTGGATCAGATACTCAGAGCTATTTCATACGCAGATATAACAAACAAGGGCTCTATGTTATTTGTTATTAATAGAGATATTCGTTGACCTTTTCCTCATAATATTTAAATGCTCCCTTTAGCGAGACCTTTTTATAAAGAATATATAACATGTTCAGTTAAAAAAAGTAAAAGGACAACTGAAAATTCAAGAGAACAGCAGATGAAACAAAAGACATACTCTAGGCAAATTTCTAGCTCCTGGAAAGTTAAAAAACAACTGTTGCTGAGAGGCAGCCAAGATACCAAATGCCCTTGTTGACCTCATGTTTGAAGTTAGGTACTTGGGAGGCAGAAAACGCGGGTTTTGCCCACAGCCTGCACAAATGCAGGAGACACGACTGCCTACTGCTGAATCGAGGCGGCGTACACACCACACCCACTCTGCCCATCTCTTTGGAGGAATCATATGTGGGTTCATACTTTATTATACCCCGAGGCAGAACTTTATCCAAGAAAGCAGGTGCCCCTCAGTGACTTCTCCCGCCTCACACTACGCCTCGGTCAGGGCTCACTGGCCCATTGCTACAAGACCATGGAGTGAAGCGAGCCGATGAAGGCTCTCCAGCCACTGTGGCGGTGTGAAAGGGGAAGAATGAATCACACCTAATTTTTACAACCACTTCTATTCAGCCCCTTTATGAGAGAAACAAAGTGACATTAAAAAACATAAAAATTTCTTCCCTCTCAGAGCACAGAGGTGCGGCCCCTTGGTCCAGGAACACAGCCTTTCCAGCGGGGCTTGGAGCCCCCGCCCCCGAGCATTCACACGTCCTTTTTGTTCAGGCATTGATTGGGCAGAGGGGAGAGGTTTGCCAACATGAAAAGTGGTTTCCTCCATGGCAAGAGACATGCTACACTTCCTCACGACTCTTTGAAAAAAATATGTTTTTTCCTCTCTGTATTTAACCAGACAGATGCCACTTTTCACACATTTCTACTAGGCACAACTCCATCCAGGGGAAACAGGGAAATGTATTAAAAAGATAAGGCTGTGAACACAGGTCTAGAGAGGGGAATGTGTTTCCGAGCTCTGTAATGAGAACACCAAGTGTATTGCACGCCTCGGCTTGCTCCATAAATGAATTCGCTTTGAATCACTAAATAGAAGAGAGAAGCATTTTTCTTCCTTCCCAAAATGGGAGCTGATGAGAGAGGAAACAGCGAGGGTGAAGTGAACCAACAATTTTAAAAGACCATCTTCTACCTGCTCTCAATGTAGTAAGGAAATCGAAGTCGGAAAGAGACATATTCTTATCAGGCTGGGAGAGACCCTCTTCTGCTTAAACGACATTATGTTCTGAGAACTATCTTCTATCGAACTGTAGAAAATGGAAATTTTGTTCTATATTTCCATACAACTATTTTTTGGGGTAAATTGTTGATCCTATTTAGCAAAATGAGAAGGCTTATAATAAAAATGATAACTATATGAATGTTTCCGTATGAAATATACGACAGACATTCCTTATGGTATCTAGTCCAGAAATGATTAAAGAGTTTCTAAGTCTGACTTTCAAAAAAATGATGTATAAGAAACAAGGTTGGGGGCGGGGCATCCCTCAAATTACAAACCATCCTCCAACCAGAAACAGTCAAAAATAATATTAGTCTGTTTCAAGAAAGCATGTTGTGACATGGACGAAATTTACTTAATAGAACTGAAAGACTGATGCTATTTTTTTTTTCATGCTTGTATCACAACATCATAGCCTTATTCTCCACAGATAGAAGATGCCTAAGGGTAACAGTGACCACTGCTATATGCTGAATGTCATGTGTAATCCTCCCTACATTCTTTCGTTTGCATGCATGCATGTTAAGCCACTTCAGTCATGACAGACTCTGTGACCCTATGGACCATAGCCCACCAAGCTCCTCTATCCCTGGGGTTCTCTAGGCAAGAATACTGGAGTGGGTTGCCATGCCCTCCTCCAGGGGATCTTCCCAACCCAGGGATCAAACCTGCATCTCTTACATCTCCTGCA
>NW_011495014.1:7321699-7339517 GCF_000754665.1 Bison bison bison
TAGAGAATCCCAGGGATGGGGGAGCCTGGTGGGCTGCCGTCTATGGGGTCGCACAGAGTCGGACACGACTGAAGCAACTTAGCAGCAGAAGCAGCAGCAGCAGCCACCTGGGAAGCCCATTCTTTCATTTGCTGCCCACCAGAAAGCCCTTAGGAGTTAAATCTTTTGTCTGTATTTTCTAGGAGAATTTTCTCTTGAGACCCTCTGATTGCATTTGGCAAGTAAATGAATCATGGGTTTTGAGCATAGGTGTTGGAAGAACTTTCTGAAACTAAAACTGGTACTGAGCTAAGACTAATGTGCTTTAACATGTTTCGTGTTTTCTATTATTTTCTAGTTTAGGCCTGCAGAGCCTCATTTTACCTCTGACGGGAATAGCTTCTACAAGATCATTAGCAACGAAGAGGGTTACAAACACATTTGTCACTTCCAAACAGATAAGAGAGTGAGTATTTTTACATGATTTATTTTGGGTTGAACTCCTTTTTTGGGAAACTAATTTGAAGTGGAAATCATGTGGTAAAGTCGATCACTATGTACAAATAATTAGACTAATTCAGATACCCCGGTGGTATCTGGAGTAAGGTAGGATGGGGTAAAGAGACCCAAGAAAAAGACCTGAGATTACCTGAATTCCTGATATAAATTATTTAATCCTCCCCTTAACTTTGATCAGAGAGAGAATCTAATAAACCTATTTCTTTTTAAATCCCATCAGAATTGCACATTTATTACAAAAGGAGCCTGGGAGGTCATTGGGATAGAAGCTCTTACCAGTGATTATCTGTAAGTATTCTAATCATCAGTAGGATGTCGATGTATTTGTCAGAATCACGCCCTCCTTTACCCAGAAATAAGGAAAAAATCTTCTACAAATAAAGAGTAGTCTATTTGGAATGTGTTCAGGACTTTTTTCTTTCTAACATACGGAAGCCTTAATGATTTTCACATATGCTCAGCAGACTTGATACCATGCCACCAAGCAGCACTACCTCTTGCTCTTACCTGCTTTACATTAGAAATGCTGCAGCCTCTTTTTCTTAAACGTTTTGGAACACTGAACTATTCTGGGGCATTTTGATAGATTTCAGCTGACGCCGTATGTTTAGAAGGCTTGGAGAGGCTACTGTACCTGTCTCAGCCTTCACCTGTGGCAAACGGAAAGCTCTGTGGAGGCTGTCGATGACCATGCACACGATGGCGGGTCAGGGAGTGTTGTTTTCCACTAGAACCTGAGGCACTTTTATAATTTTGTATCAGTTTCACCACAGAGGAGTTTTGCCATTGCTCAAAGCAGTTTTTGAAGGTCCTGTTTAAAAGTGGCTCTGCCACTCTCAGAAGGATAGGGCACCTGCCACCGAGTGGTCTGTTATGAAACAGAGAATTTGGAAAACAGTACAGATAAATGGGGGCTTCCCTGGTTGGTAAAGAATCTACCTGCAATGCAGGAGACCTGGGTTCGATCCCTGGGTTGGGAAAATCCCCTGGAGAAAGAAAAGGCAACCTACTCCAGCATTTTTGCCTGGGAAATCCCATGGACAGAGGAGCCTGGCAGGCTACAGTCCATGGGGTTGCAAGAGTCAGACACAACTTACTGACTAACCCACCACCACCACATAGATAAATGGGGCTTCACCTTCAGGCTAGTTGTCCAGTCTTATTTTTCTGAAAGAAGACTTTTTTGAGTCTTTACTTGTCATTTTAACTAAGGGAGTAATCCTCATATTCAGATACTTCAGCCTGTTAAAAAAAAAAAAAAAAGAGTCCCCTATTTAGAGATGATGCCCCTATTTCTGAGAAATAAAAGAGCAGGAAAAATGATACAAGTAGAGCAAGCACTAATACACATGCGCCTGTATGACTACTAATGCTGGTAGTTGAGTTAAAGGGAGTATACTTGACTTTTTCTGTAAAACATAATTAATACATTTCATTTGTTTTCTCCCCAGATACTACATTAGCAATGAATATAAAGGAATGCCAGGTGCAAGAAATCTTTATAAGTAAGAGTTTTATCAAATTGTTAATGAGCTTTTAGCTAATGAACATTTTCGGCTCTTATGTTTTCATTTTTTATTTTATTTTTTTGCCTAGTCCTAATATATTAAATTGGAACTACTATCGAATGCTTTTATTCCTGTATAAACCAACCCATATGTCATCAAAAGAGCATGACTTTATAGATGCTTTGTGATATTTGCAAACAATAGGAGGTTTGAGGTTATCATGGATTAATTCCTGCATTTATTGCATATTAACTCATTAAGTTTCATGAGTATTTCTTGGCATTCTGATATCTTTGAAACTAGTACCTGGCATTATTTAATTCCTTCTTTCATTTATCCCTTTATCAAGTACTTAATTTCCACCATTGGTTTTACAGAATCCAACTTAATGACTACACAAAAGTGACATGCCTCAGTTGTGAGCTGAATCCAGACAGGTGTCAGTATTACTCTGTATCGTTCAGTCAAGAGGCAAAGTACTATCAGCTGAGATGTTCCGGTAAGTTTGAACTGAGCAGAGGGTACCCACAAAGTCCCTCTCAAGTCACTCCCTCCATCCCCTCCCCTCTCTGGACAACCTTCTCACCACCCTCCTGGCTCAGCATCTCCATCCCTGAAACCTCCTTTTCAGTGTCCAGTTTAGGAAATATTTTTCTGCCTTGATCACTTCTCTCCTATTGAATCTGAATGCATGAAATCACAGAAGTCCTTTTCCCTTTCCACTCACGGGTAAGTGGTGAGTTAGCCATCCTTCTTTCCCCTTCTAACCAAGAGGCTTGCTTTTAGGCTGAAAGCACACGTACCCAGAGCTTATGTATGGCAGAGGCACTTGCATCCTTATGTACACACCAGTGTGCATTTTTAGTGCAAATTATAATTGTGTGCACTTGCCCCTTTAAATGAGAAAAATGTATGTAAGGCGGGTCCTGTGACCCAGCCTGCTCACAGCTTCATCTTCTGTAACTGTTGTTATTACTGTTTTCTTTATTAAAAATGAAGAAATCTGGACAAAGAGAGGTAATGTGATTTCACAGGTCATGCAGCCTTAAGAAGTACAAGAGGGTTTAGACACAGGCCTCTGCCATTAAACACTAGATTACTTCTCAAAGTGAGAGGAAGAAATTTGGATATTCTGAAAAGTTGACAAGAACTGTCCATTGCCAAAAAGAGGTCTCCTTATCCGAACCTTTCTGCATTGGCACATTTTCTTTAATATCATATTTTCCTTCCTAGTTCTTTACTATGGCTGTTTCCAGTCACCATTTTGGGGCATGTGTTTTATGTATATTAGGCACTGTGCTCAAGTTTTGTATTCATGATCTTATTTGATCCTTAATAAAACTCTGTAATGTAGATATGATTATCCTAATTTTATACATGAAGAGACTGAAGCATAGGTATGCTGTCCTAAGTCACAAAGCAGGAAAGTCAAGGACTCAATCCCAGGTCCTTAGAATGCCTCCACTGTGGTTCTGATCAAATGTAAAAATTAATAGTGTGATCCAAATGTGTCAAAATTAAATAGCTCACTAAGTAGCTTTTTCTATACATTACCTTCCACTCTGCAACCACCACAGTTGGGATAAATAGTGAAGATCTGAGCGTGTGAGAAAAACACGTTCGCATGCCAGGAAGGAATCGCTTATCCAAGTCAGGCACATTGCAGATGTGCCGCCTGGCCCAGCCCTCCATAGTGGGGACAGCAGCGGAGGGGATCTGCCCTTTGAAGGTGGGGAAGTGGAAAGTGGAGTGGCAGTGGAGTGTTGGTGGCGGGGTACCTGTCTCCTGAGCTCCACCCCTAGTGGGCAGGGCCTGCTAGAGGGTGTGGCCTCTCTGGACCTCGGAGTTAGAGCCAGGAAGGCTGGGGGCTTACTCTGGGCCTCAGAGGCTTAGTTCACAGAAAAAAAATTGGGTTCAGACATGATAATGTGCGTAAGGCACTAAGCAGGGCCAGCTGTGCAATTTCTGTTTCATTCTCCAGAGCTCGGTACCTTCCCAGTAATATTAATACTTCTTAGACTCAAATTGCGCTCGTTTTAAGGAAAAAGAAAATCAGCTAACACTTATAAGCCTCTTATCCACTGTGATATTTACTCTATCAAAGCTAAGTGGTGTCAAAGTTATATCAAAGTTAAATGGTAACAAATGCTATTTTTGAAAAATATGGTATTTTTTTTTAAAGCTCTGAAATATATTTTTTTCCCTGATTATTTTAACAGGTCCCGGTCTGCCCCTCTATACTCTGCATAACAGCAACAATGATAAAGGTAACATTTTCATATTTTACCCTTGGTTTGCTTTTTAGGAAAGTGTGTGTGAATAGGAGCAACATGTGCTTAGCATAATGGGATTTTCTTCAGCTTTAGAGTGTCTTGACAATGACTTGAACACAAGGCTTAAAATATGAAGTATGTATAGTTTCATCAGTGAATCACCCACTTGTTCCTTATTGCTTTGCACAATCCAAATTCTTCACGTTGTAACAAATGCTTCAAATGTTTGTTGAGAACTGAGAGTCCTGGAAAACAATTCAGATTTGGATCAAGTGCTGCAGGATGTCCAGATGCCCTCAAAGAAACTGGACTTCATTCATTTGCATGGGACAAGTAAGTGAAATTTCTCT
Organism: Bison bison bison; assembly: GCF_000754665.1. Classification (NCBI taxonomy): domain Eukaryota; kingdom Metazoa; phylum Chordata; class Mammalia; order Artiodactyla; family Bovidae; genus Bison; species Bison bison. The sequence goes on from NW_011495014.1 coordinate 7,326,329, forward strand.
CGGAATGTAACTTTTCATGGAAACACCAATAAAATTATAACCAAATGTAACTTGATCTGACAGTATGTATTTTATACATAAATCTATTATAATGTTACTTTTTCATAAAATGTTCTATCACAAGAATGACTAGTTTTATATTTTTTAATCTAAAAATATAATATTCTACATAAAATATATTATTTTAAATGGAAAATATTTGGATAAAATGCACTGTTGCTAGCTAGTTCAGCATCATCCCATTAGTAATTTTATTCTACTATTAAGTATTAATTGTGTTTTTAACAATGAAATACTAATATATTTTACCTTTAACCCAAACAGATTGAAAATGACTTGTGTAAAAAAGTTTAAGTTTGGCTATAAAATGTTGAAACTTCAGTCCCAGGACAGAAATCTTGAATTTTTCCTAACTTCCTCTCCATGATAGGCCCTAGCCTAGTGGCCCGATCGTGTATTATGTTCAGGGACCACTAAGAACAAGGGGTTTCTTTGAGTAGGAAATCCTGTCATTTTTTTGTAGTTGTTTTTGTTTGTTTTTTCCATTAAGGGCTAATAATTCATAGGGAAGGGGGGGATCCATTAAGAGTGATTTATTTTAGATTATTTTTTAATAAAAGCTAATAGTAGAAGGCATTCAGCTCCTCCAGTTTTAAGTGTCAGGAAAAGCATGGAGAGTGGAGGGTGCTTCTGAGGAAGAGCTTAGAGCAATGCTCCTGAAACTGCAGGTGCTTATGGCTCACCTGGGACCTCATTAATGTGCACATTTTGAGCCAGCCGGTGAGCGTGGGCCCAGGATTGACGCTTGTAATAAACTCCCACGTGATGCTAGTGCTGCTGGCCCTTGAATCTGGTTTGACTGGCAAGGGCTTAGGGTTTTGAAGAGCTAACTGGACTTCCTGGAACAGAAGGCATTGAATATTACAATATAACATATTAAATATTTGGATGTGACCCCCAGAGAAGAGACTGTGCATCTTAAATATAGGAAGTAAAACATTTCCAGTTAACTAGTGTTGATTCAAACAAAGGAGAGATCAAATACTGGGTTTGACATATTTTTAAAAAGCATAGTGATTGACTGATAGTTTGACATTCTACTCAAATATAAAAGAGACTAAAATTTTTGTTCTCATAAGCACATTTGATCAGAAAGCATAAAATAACCAGCAAAATACAAATTAAAGAAAAATCTACCTATATAAATATTTTACTCCAAAACTTTTCTTTTTTTCCTCAACTAAAATAATTATAACAACCAAAATACAAAAGAAAGGTGAACATAAGGAAGAAACATCTCTAGAGATAAGGATTTTTTTCCTTGTAGGTTAAATCTACTGAAGCTGGAAATAATCTTATTAAAATATGAAACAACTCTCCTCTCTCTCTTTCTCTCTCATTTTTAAAGATTAGTCTAACTAATAAGCCTGAATTTGGTAGCAAAGGTAACCAATTTATTGTTTAGGGACAAATTTTATTAACCTGATGTTAAATCAAACGGAGCGAATTAAACGGACCTGCACAAGATCGTGCAGAACAGTTTGCCCCACATAAACCTAGCTTCATTCTGCGAAACACAGAGCTGGGAATGGGAACTCAGCTTGCAGCCTGGGATGGCAACAAGAATTACAAAAATGTTATTAAATCAGAATTTTAAAATAGTGTTAAGGCCAACTAAAAATCCTAAACATCTTCAAAGAAATTCAAGACGAGGAAAACATTTTGGAGGAAAACTTAGAACATAAGCCATAAACAAACTAGATAAGTAGATCAGATGCCAAAGAACAGAATCATAAAAACAAAACATTAGCAATTCTAAGATGCACTTTTATTTTACAAAACACCAATGTATTTAATAGACCCATTAGAAACAAATTCGTTTTAACCTGAAACTAGTATTTTAACCTGAAAGAGAATATTTTTTATAGCTGAAAAGCATGCTAAATCAAAACAGTTCATTTTCTTTTTCTATTCTAATTTAACAAATTGCTAAACGCTACATGTTACTTGTCACTGACAGAGATAAGAAACCAAAACCACGTGCTAATGTGTTCTTAATTCATTAATTAATCTTTCTGTTTGTTTAGAATTTTGGTATCAGATGATCTTGCCTCCTCATTTTGATAAATCCAAGAAATATCCTCTGCTATTAGAAGTGTAAGTATTCAAGCTAAAGGAATAATGTAGAAGCTAACCATTGTCCATATTTACCCAGTGTAGCTCACTGAAAAATAGAGACAAATGCATCCTTTCTCTCTTCCTGGATTATTGTAGAGCAATTTTAATAATTCTTCCATTTTGCAATCAGAGATCCAAGCCTGTATTGTCTACCATCTTTCTAATAGAGAAGCTAGACACTCTTTTTCCCTCATAATGGCATATGGGTTTTGTTTTTTTTTTTTTTTTCCCCCTTGAACTGCAAGAGAATTTGAAAGAGATCCTCAAGTCCCAATTTGCATCCTTACCTCTTAGATATTTTAATAAGCAATAGATGGGTATTACTAGTCTTCACAGTTTCCTTATCCCTAAATTTACCCAGATATCTCTCATTGGTGGTCTATTAATTCATTCCAGTGTCAGGTTTCTCTTTATTTAGTTCCTGAAATATCATTGCCTGGTATTTTCCATTCCCATTTTTGGTGAAGAGAAGATATGATATGAGAAAGTATTCATTATATAATTTAAACTTCTCCAAGTCCTAGACAAAATTATGAAATCACAAGTCTTTGAAGAGTAAATGTGAGCTCCCATGAGGTCTAACTATGGTATCTTTGTATTTTGGGTAATTAGTAGGAAAGCATTTTACTTCAATCTTTCCAAAATTGCCCTGACTCACATATAGGGCCACAATGCCACTCTTCCTATCCCAGCTTGCCTCATTTCCCTTATTCAAAACTAAACAAACCAGCACACATGCTATGTGCCTGCTGCATGCCGGGTAATTTGCCTTATTCTGTCCACACTGCAAGCCTGTGTAGTCAGTTCTATCGGGTCCATTATACAGAAAAGAAAACTGAAAACTTGGGGATACTTTCCATTTGTTACTACCAAAAAAAAAGAAAAGAAGGAATATAGATACTAACATGAGACACACCCTTTATACAGCACGTTCCCCTGCATTTACAATTCCATGTAAGCCAAACATAAAAGTTCAGAAAAAGAGAAAGAGGTATTTTAAACTTTCAGATACACTGTTGGATTCTCATTACACCTAATTTAGTCAAATTTTGACTACAATAACATTCACTTGCTTGGGGCCTTAGCCCCAGTACTGAACAAGATTCTTTACAATTAAAAAAGAGTAATGTTTTGACACAAGAGTTTGTTTAAAAAGAAAAAAAGTGATATTTTTATCTTCTTGGAATCCTCAGTAAGTAATAACTAAATCTCCCTTTCATTAGGAAAGTTTTAAAAAACATGGTAAATTCAGGCCCAGTTCTTTTCAGTGATTTTCCTCTTCATTTTCTTAGATGTCAAAATCTTTGTTTTCTATTTTTAAAAATAATGTTGCTTAATCTTCAAGTTTATTTAACCTGACACATAGTTAATACTAAGGGAACCTATTAACTCTACCAAATTTAGTATCATTGAAAGGACCAGGGTATTTCACAAGTTAAAAAAAATGTTTACTTGCTTAAGAAATTCATGAATGCCTTCTTTTTCTAAAACTTAGAATGATACAATATCTAGTGTAAAATTAAAGTTGCACAATGGAAAAAACAGAAACAAAAACGTGAAAGTGTTAGTCAATCAGTTGTGTCCAGCTCTTTGCAACCCCATGAACTGTAGCCCATCAGGCTCCTCTGTCCATGGAATTCTCCAGGCAAGAATAATGGAGTGGGTAGACATTCCCTTCTCCAGGAGATCTTCCCAACCCAGGGATGGAACCCAGGTTTCCTGCATTGCAGGCACATTCTTACCTATCTGAGTCAAAATTAAAGTCATATAATATTTGGCTTAAAACTGAAGTTCTTTTGACTGCCATCCCCAAGGAAAGGGAGGAAGATGTTAACAAAGATGTCCAAGCAGGTCTTGTCCAATCCTGTTGGCAGAGAGAGTGAACAGATGAGTAGGAGAGATGGGCTGGGAAGGGAAAAGTTACCCGAGAAGTTCTGGGTCCAGGAGTCTTGTAGATCATGCAAAGAAGACCTATTTACAAGACCCGATGACCTGGAGGGAATGTCTTGATTAACAAATGGAAATGAGAGGGCTTGATGAAGACTGTACACACAGCTATGTATGGATAAGTTACAGCCTGTGAAGAATGCAGCTATGAGAGAATTAAACTTGTTAATAAGTAGAATACCAACAATAACCCATTTTCCAATAGTCTATTTCTTTCTCCTTTGAAGTTTGTTTTTTTTGTTTGTTTGTTTGTTTTGGCTGCACCATATGGCATGCAGGATCTTAGTTCTCTAACCAGGGATCGAACCCATGCCTCCTGCACTGGGAGTGCGGTCTTAACCACTGGATCGCCAGTGAAGTCCCTTCTTTGAGGTGTCCGTTCATACTTTGGCCCATTCTACAGTGCCTTGTGGAGCCTTAGTGAACAGCACTGTGCTGGCCATTGAAGCAAATGCAGTGCATATCCTACAACAGTCAAAGTCCTTAAGGAAGTAAGTGAAGTCGCTCATTCGTGTCCTACTCTTTGCAACCCCATGGACTGTAGCCTACCAGGCTCCTCTGTCCATGGGATTTTCCAGGCAATAGTACTGGAGTGGATTGCTATTTCCTTCTCCAGCGGATCTTCCTGACCCAGGGATCGAACCCCCATTGTAGACAGACGCTTTACTGTCTGAGCCACCAGGGAAGTCCTCAAGAAGTTCTAATCAAGGAAACGTGTAGTCTAAGAGTGTTTGTAAGCTCAATCAGAAAGATATATTTGAAGCTGCATTTATTGTCATCGTCATTATTTTTTCATAACACAACTCCCCTCTTCTAATTGTTAGAGTATTTACTTCTTTTATTTCCAAGATACATGCAACCTAGTAAACATTGGACTCGGAGAAAGCGATGGCAGCCCACTCCAGTACTCTTGCCTGGAATATCCCATGGATGGAGGAGCCTGGTAGGCTGCAGTCCATGGGGTCGCGAAGAGTCGGACACGACTGAGCGACTTCACTTTCACTTTTCACTTTCATGCATTGGAGAAGGAAATGGCAACCCACTCCAATATTCTTGCCTGGAGAATCCCAGGGACGGGGGAGCCTGGTGGGCTGCTGTCTATGGGGTTGCAGAGTCGGATATGACTGAAGTGACTTAGCAGCGGCAGCAGCAAACATTGGCCTGTGAAGTCTGTGTTTCATAGCAATCTTCAAAGATAAAACTGATGGGCATCTTCGGAGGAAACACACAGCCATTATAGTCATGTTGTCATGACTATCAAGTTTGACAGGACCCACTGAGAACACCCTGGCGGCTGGCACGATTTCAGGCTCATGAACAGGAAAGATGTACACTTCTTGTCCACAGGGAATTAGAAACGCAAGCCCTCTTCATTTGATTCAGGAAAACCACAAAGGCTAACAATTTGGGATTTTTCAGATATGCAGGCCCCTGTAGTCAAAAAGCAGATGCTATCTTCAGACTCAACTGGGCTACTTACCTTGCAAGCACAGAAAACATTATAGTAGCTAGCTTTGATGGCAGAGGAAGTGGTTACCAAGGAGATAAGATCATGCACGCAATCAACAGAAGATTGGGAACATTTGAAGTTGAAGATCAAATTGAAGCAACCAGGTGAGTGACTAGGAGGTGAATTCAGAGGCTATTTAATTCCCCGCCTCCCATTTATATTTTAAAGTTGTGAAGTATAAAGAATTTCAAGTGTCCTGGGAAGAATCATTCATCCTTGGGCTGGATTTTTAGTGAAAATATTATGTTTAGACTTAGAAAGGGAATTGATATGTGTGCTACCATCTTCTAGCAATAGGGACTCAGCATTCATCAAACACATGGACAAAACAGGGATAAATGTGCCTCTGAGTAAACATCTAACTAAACAAGCAAGCCACCCCTATAGTCAAGGATAAATAGAGGAGATTGGTGTACATTTATGTCAGAGTAAGATGACAGCCATGTAGTCTTAGGAGTGGTTCCTACATTCTGCTGAGTTGAGAGTTCCTCCCCCAGTTTGGGAAAGTTGTGGAATACGACCGTTGTCACTCAGTTATAAGGGATTCTTTAAGGATGAATCACATCAGTTGTGAGACTATAAATAGATGTGGTGTGACTTCAGAAAGATTTTACTCTTAATTGGTGGTTATCCTGGAGTGCACATGTAACATGCACTGTTTTACCTGCCTTATCCCTGAAGCTACCCAGCAACCCTCAGAGATGAGTGTTCAGACCTTACACTTCAGGTAAAGACATGGAGGCTCTTAGGTTAGATAATTTGCCAAGACTGATCAGGTCTTGAATCTGGGTTTCCCTTCAACTTTCTTTCAGTTGCATTCAACCAGTAAATGGGGAATGTAGTCTTTGAGGTTCCATAACCAACTGCAGAGATGTCTGGAAAGCATAATAAATTAACGATTTTAAATAGTGTGAAATTAGAAACTAGGAAATGGAAAAAAAAATTGTGAATGATTAAATGGATGGAAGAAAATGCCTTTAAAAAAAGGAACAACCAACAAGGAGAAAAGATGACAATTTATTAAGTAATCCTAAATCTGTTAAATCAAAGTTAATGATTAGCTATTTTCCTTGAAAGTAAAAAAAATAAATAAGATTTAGATATGAGCATAAGTTGTTTTCAGGAGCGAGGCTTTGATATTTTTACAAATTCATTTTTATTTATCCAGATTTGTCCTCTGTGAGAAAGGGCATGGCTTCCAGCGCCTCTCAAGTCTAAAATGATAGAATTGTGTTACCCACAATATACAACTCTGTTTCAGAAGTAATGAGTAGTTGCTTTTCAGCAACTCAAAGGAACTATGTACAACAACACAGATGAATCTCACAGACTGTTGAGTGAAAGAAACCAGGAACAAAAGTATATACCTTATATCCACAATCGAATTTATATTGGTACAAAGTCAGGTGAAAGTCTTCTGGGATTCAATGAAAGAGTTTTTGTTTTTTTCAAAGAGAAAAATGACCCAGAGGCTTCTGGGTGATAGTATTGCCCCATTTTTTGGTTTAAGGTATGTTCACTCTGTAAAGGCTTATGAGCTTGTACACTTGTGATTTGGTACACGTTTCTGTATGTATGTGTTCTAAGTTTAAAAAGTTTACATGGAGAAGATGAGTTGAAAACTACTTACATTGAATTTTTTCTAATATTGCTTAACTCAGAGCAGTCTAAGACATATACCGTCAATTGGAAACAAAGGTTCTTAAGGTCGCATATAGGTCAGTGTGAGGGTCCCCCACCTCCCTCGATACTACCAAGTTAAGAACCCCATTTGCTAGATTTTTTTTTAAGTAAACCAATTGCCTTTTGATGTAAGGCTAAAACTAAGAAATAGATGCAAAGAATATTTTTCTTCTTTCTTTACCTGGATTCCAACCACACAATTTAGTGACAGAAAGACATCTTAGTCCTTCAAGGAAGAACTGCCTCATATTTCACAGTGTTGAGATAACTAATCAACACCCATCATAAGAAGGGATGTATTTAGAGAATGGTGTTTAAGTCCTCAGGTAGGGGGCCCAGAGATAGTTCTCAGCCCTACACAGATGTTCTCCATGCTCCCATGTTTCTCTATTGCAGGGGCAGCCTCTCTAAACTGAAGAACATCTGGAGAGGTTTAAATTCAATTATGTTAAAAAAAAGTGCATCTGGGCTGCAAATTTTTATATACAGCTGTGAAAAAAACAGCCAGGATTTGTTTTCTGTGAATCATACACACACACACACACATACACACACACACAGACATAATTTTTATGGACTCCAAAACAAGTAAACCTTGTTCATCTGGCTCTTAAATTTAAAATGATAGATATTGATCTCAGGTGTTTATTTGATTGCTGGCAGCAATTAATCTTAATTTCTAAGAGAATGAAATAGAGAACAAATGGCAGGGTTTCACATTTGTGCGGTTACCTTCGTTTTCTATACACAGTGTGATACTAATTCGTGGACTTCCTCCATGCATTTTAGACAGTTTTCAAAAATGGGATTTGTGGACGACAAACGGATTGCAATTTGGGGCTGGGTGAGTACTTTGGCTGATGTGTTCCTTAGTGAATATAATCCAAAACAGGATAATTTACTTTTGTTTGTACATATTTGGAGGTGTAAATCACAACCATCATGTCCATCTAAGAAGGTCCAAATGTCTTAGATTTCTGGGCAATGAGTCCTCCCCAGGCTTACACTTTTGTTTATTACAATGGGGAAAGGAGGTGAGCAAGTAAGAAGAGGCAAGAAAGAGGGATAAAGAGAAGGAAAGATAGAGGGGGAGAGGGAAGGAGAGACACTTTTTCTCAGGAGTCCAAAAAAGTAAAAACTTAGAGTTTATTGCCTTTTTGTTTTGTTTTTTTTTTTCTTTAACTTTTTTTTTGTTTTTGTTGTTTTGTTGTTAATTAGTACTACTCAGCAGAATGTCAATACTTTCCCTCTTATACCTACCAAGAAAAGGGACCTTGCAAGGCTCAGAACGGGTAGTCTTTAGATACTGCCCAATTAAGGCCAATTTAAACCTCCTCTATCCTGCTTTCTATCTCAAAAGAGGCACAGTATATAAAGATGTGAGAAATGTGGAAACTGCGACTTGCTTACCATATGTCCTTAATTCCTTTACCTCCATAAAAATAACTGTTTCCATTTCTTAGTCATACGGAGGGTACGTAACCTCAATGGTGCTGGGAGCAGGAAGTGGTGTGTTCAAGTGTGGAATAGCCGTGGCGCCTGTATCCAAGTGGGAGTACTATGGTAGGTGATGGCCCTCAGGTAAAGAGATGCTGAGTGCCAACCTTCACATCTCAATGCCATAATCATTCTTTTTTAGTTCCCTGTTTCTACAGTGAAGAAGCTGATTCATCTTAGATGTACTTTATGGATACCTGTAATAAAACAGTCTCACTTCTTCTGCTGTTAGGAAAGGCTGGGTGGTATTAAATGCTGCTGCTGCTGCTAAGTCGCTTCAGTAGTGTCTGACTCTGTGCGACCCAATAGACGGCAGCCCACCAGGCTCCCCGTCCCTGGGATTCTCCAGGCAAGAACACTGGAGTGGGTTGCCATTTCCTTCTCCAGTGAGTGAAAGTGAAAAGTGAAAGTAAATGCTACCTACATATTTACTTAGCAACCAATTCTGTTTCCTAAATGTCTTATCAAGAAATTATGTTTTCCACATTTTAAAACATTCCCAATGCTACGGTTCTTCAGATACCCTTCCTTACCTTTATTCTACTTTGACTTTGGGGCTTCACATATTACAAGAATAAGAAAAGTATTTCTTTCCCTTCATGTTAAGGTTGAATATAAAGTAGGATTTTGGGTGGAAAGAAGAGACTTTGGCAGGAGAACTCCTGGGGGCTTTGTTTCCACTAAGTAGGTGAAAGCCACTCTAGAATATTCTTTTCACCACTGAGAAAGTATTGTTCTCTCATACACATGTAAGGCTGTGATTCCCAAGGGGAAGGGGGAAGCAGTGGAACTCTAGGTAGTGGGGAAGAGCCAGAGGTGGTGAAAAGATGAATTATTTTCCTGTATCTCTTCTGACCCCATCTCAAGTCGTCTATGCAGTATAATGATAGAATCATTGATAATGAGTATGCTTATTAAATATTTTATGCCTTAATGTATGGTAGTATATGGTAATACCAAAGCTGTGGAAAACTCCAAAGTCAAGAGAAGCCAATGTGTAAAAGATACATCATTGTCTTTCTATTGAAAAATATTGGAGAACATGGTTAGGATTGACCCTCACATAATAGATTTGTTTTCATATAATACTTTCCTGCTTGATACTAATTGTTCTGTATGATGGCTTATTTCTGGAGACCTCTGGTGGTCAGTAAGATAATAGAAACAATCTTCATGAATTTGGAAATACATAATGGTAAGAAGAGTTCATTAAATGTATATGGACCAATCTAACAAGAACTTTCTAGAATTCCTACATATGTGAAAATTTGGACAATATTACTCAAAAATCAAATGGAAGGCGTGCATAAATGGTATTGCAAGACATACTTCTAAAAGTTTACACCGACATTAGTGAAAGTGAAAGATGCCTAGTCATGTCTGACTCTTTGCAACCCCATGGACTATACAGTCCATGGAATTCTCCAGGACAGAATACTGGAGTGGGCAGCCTTTTCCTTCTCCAGGGGATCTTCCCAATACAGGGATCGAACCCAGGTCTCCTGCATTGCAGGCAGATGCTTTACCAACTGAGCTATCAGGGAAGCCCCACATTAACCCCCGACATTAAGCATTTTTTAAATTGTATTTTAAAAAATTTAGATCTTCTTACACAAGAAAACCTGGTTAGCATAATAGGAAAGGGCTATTATGTTCTAGGACAAGAAGAATTGTGCCTGTTTGGGGGAAAAATTACTTTGCCCTTAAAAGCTATTCCTACTCCCCCACCCCATTAAACATACATCGTGTTATTTATATTTAACAAAAAATTAGGGTTAGGGTTAGGGTTAAAAGATGAACATTTTGGGAAAGTCTTATATTTTAAAGTGTGCTTTAAAATATTATATTTCCTACATTAGTGTCCTCTAGATATGTACAATTGCATATAGTCTATATTCACTTTAATCAAAATGATAAAATAATAAAAACTCATTTTAGAGGAAAATATTTTGATTTCCATAGAAAGGGCCTGAGCAATATATATGGAACAGCTAATACTAGTTATCAATGCCAGTCATTCAAAAGGGTTAGAATGTTGCTTAATCTTATTGTTTTGATGATCTATTCTTCTAAATAATTAATTAAATTGGTATGGAAATACTGGTACAATTACAGTGACATCCATTAATTTATATAGCACAATGGAAACATATTATACTTATTTACTTACTGTAACCTGGCCATTTTTCAAAAAGTTATTTCACATTTTTAAAGTTATATTGGAATTCAGCAACAATACATTTTCTCAGTGATATTTTAAGAAATATATATATGTGTACATATAGCTATATGTATATATATATATCTCTCTCCACAAAATGAGAGAAAACAGATGTTTAACTTGCTTTATGATGGAGTAGCTGAGCCAGTGTGGTGTTGTACTTCAAATAATGATAATTGAATTTTTTCCTTTCAGTCTGTCCCTCCCCCACCTAAAAGAATATGTTTTAAATGAGCAACTAGTAATTGAAAATTACGAGGTGTTTCCAGTAGGAGAGAGAATATCCTAAAGTAGGGTATATACATATGTCAGGACCAAGAAATTCAAGACAATTTAGACATTAAATGACTTGCTAATCAAGATCTTTAAGGCAGTCAGATGTTTAATGTAGTGTCCTTGTCACTGAGCACTTCACATTTGACTTTTCTGCAGATGGGTTATTGATTGGGTTTTAGGTCACCCTGTTTTGATCTCCCTCTGCCCTCCAGGGAAGGGCTAATGGGAACTGGTTACAGGGCTGAGTGTGGAAAGACAGGAGTCTGGATGCATCAACAAGCCAAGCAGAAACGATCTGAAGAAGATACTTCTGATGGTATAACACTGCGCAAATTAAGACATAAAGTAACCCAGTAAAAGGGGGTAAAGCTTTTATTGTATGAATTAAGTTTTTTTTTTCTTTTCTCCATCACAGACTCCGTGTACACAGAACGTTACATGGGTCTTCCAACTCCAGAAGACAACCTTGACTCTTACAGGGTAAGCAATGGTGAACTAGATCCATTTTATAACCTATTTATAAGTGGTATAAGAACATTTTTAAGTGAATCTATTCTAGAAAATATATATTTTTTTATTTCCAACAAAATTCTTGTTAAAAAAATAACACAGGTGGTTTAGAGTTACTCCAGTAGCTTCCCCTACTATATTCTGCATAATTACAGCCTTTATCGTATGCTATATAGGTCACAATATGCATTCATTTGGAAATACAAAGCAACACCAGATAATTACTTTAATTATAAAAAAATTTCCGTTTAGAAAACATGTCAAATTCAACATATTCCTTTAGAGCCCAGAAGACACTCTAAGTCTTTAACCACATATTAAAATTTCTTATGGTATTATCATAATTAAGATGTATGTACAAGCCTATAATTTTCTTATTCTTAGCCAAATGTGTACATTTTTTTTTCACACAAGATTTGAGTAAAGCAGGTGTCCTATAGGTGCAGGAGGGTAATACTCTGAAAAGCTCTTGAACCCAAATTACTGAATAGCATCCACCAGGCTGGTTGCTTGCTTGGAAGAGCCAGTGGGCAGGTTACTGCGCAGATGGGCTATAGCATCTGAAGTGGGGCCTGGGTGCAGCCATCATTGGCAGCCTGCATGCCAGTGTGGGTGCCACTGCAGGGCCAGGGCATCTCTTTGGTAGCACATTTGCTTCAGCTGGAATATCAGCCTAAGTACTAGGGACCCTTCAGGGCATTGCATCATTCCCCAAAACTTCCAGATTTTGTCATGTAAGTTGGAAACCCCTAAATGTACAGATGGCTGGGTCAGTCATCCGATGTTTACATTCTTCAGAGGATATTCAAAACTCTTCCCAGGACAGTGAATTAAAAAGAAAGAAAAACAATAACCCGTATAATTTAAGAGCACAACTTCTTCTCATCTGTGCCACAGCTCTCAGACGCTTGGGCTTTGTATTCATACATTGTATTCATACATTGGTCTAAGCCATAGTTGTACATTTTTGTAAGATGTCATCATCGTTAGGGGTTCTGAAGCCATTTGATCAAAGCACAATAAAATGCAAATACAATTTCCAGTTTTGCTAGACATGTACAGTTTAGTTCTACATCTTCCTTTCAGCTTTATTTAGCAAGCCTTGTGTGGGGTGTAGCGGAGAGGGGTATGAGTACATTTGTGTCTGAGTGTGTGTTTTCATCTCTGTTCACCAGTCAAAATACAAAAGTAACAACTGTATAAAATAGATTGCTGATGAGAACCTACTATGTAGCACAGGGAACTCTACTCAATGCTCTGTTGTGACCTAAATGGGAAGGAAATCCAGAAAAAGAGGAGAAATGTAAACGCATAGCTATTCACTTTGCTATACAACAGAAAATAACACAACATGATAAAGTAACTAT
>NW_011495014.1:7339617-7412654 GCF_000754665.1 Bison bison bison
ACTGCAGTACTTTAAAAAGAAAAAAGAGAGAGAAAAGTAACAGCTTATGAAATGGGATCTATGAATCACCTTCTACTACAAAGCAGTCCCATAATCAGGTTGCCCTTATGTCTTCTGATTGTCCCACGTGATACTTTGGATACAGTGTTTCCCATTCTTTCTCCTCCACATCCAATCAGCTGCTTTAGACATCCTTTCCCTGCTTCATGATCACATTGCTGATGCCGCGTGACCACCACCTTTCATAGTCATAACCCCGCTGCTCATTCCTTAGCTGGTGTCCCTACACTCCAGGCTGCATCGCACACAGAGGTAGGAGCTTAACCTATACTCACAGCACTTTCATGGACTTTTCCCATGGACTCAACTAAGTCCAGCTCTTATTCTTTAACCAAGTGTTTAATACCTTTCTTACAGCGGCCCTGGAATGTCATTTTCCCCCTTCCACCTCCATCTATTAGGTAGAGAAGGAAATGGCAACCCAGTCCAGTATTCTTGCCTGAAGAATTTCACAGACAGAGGAGCCTGGCCAGCTATAGTCCATGGGATCACAGGGAGTTGGACTCGACTGCAGGACTGTCACTCACTCCATCTATTAGGACACTTGTACTGCTCTCCTGGTGGACTAGCATCCTCTCTTTTGACTCACATGACGTTTTCCTTGTATGTCTCTCAATCCTCAATTTATTGTTCTTGGATTCATAGTTATTTTGTACTCCTTTCTCCCCCCTCTGTTTTTTTTAATATAAATTTATTTATTTTAATTGGAGGTTAATTACTTTACAATATTGTATTGGTTTTGCCATACATCAACATGGATCCGCCACGGGTATACACGTGTTCCCCATCCTGAACCCCCCTCCCTCCCTTCCTCCCTCCCTGTACCATCCCTCTGGACACCTTCTGTTTTATTATTAGTCATTCATAGCTGTCCTCAATATTGTATTCTTTGGATCACCCAGTATAAAATAGAAACCTTAAAATCTTTTTTGATTTAATTTTAAAACTTCTTGAGTGGAAACATTGTTATAAAAACTATACATCTCCATCATCTCTCTCATTTTACAGCTCTAATTTTCTTGTCAGTGACCTAATCAGGATGCTTACACTTGAAAGCATCCCTCCTGTGGTGCGCCATATTTGGGCCATGGCTAAAAGTCTTTCTCAAATAATCCCAAAGTACTAAAAAAAAAAATCCCCAAACATCAGAGGTATACTGCCCAGGACCCTCATCCTGACTCTAGATCCTGGTGGATGATAAGTCAAAGTTAATTTTAAAAATCCCATCTTGAAAATCTTTGAACCTCGAAGGACAGGGTGAAGTCCAAACCTTGATATCCAAGGAAGTCCATGGCACCTACCCTACTGCACTCCAAAGACATCAGCCAACAGGGTGTTTCCTCTTCAGTCAGTCCTCGCCCTAGAGGATAAATAGTTTTAATCCGCCATGTCAGCCTCTATCTTTTTCCAGATTTTCCTAGAGGCTCCTGATTCCCATCCCCAACCCCCTCTTCTCCAACTCTGCGCCCCCCCCCCCGAGGTGGCCATTTTCCTCTCTCCCCTTAGGTGTTCTCCGCGTGAGGTAGTCATGTAAATAGAAGTCACTTCCTACTGCCGATGGCAACACACGCGCGCTGGGAGCACAGAGTCACTGTCTCACTTTGCTGCACAGATGGCTCCCGAGGACTGTTTAATCCTTCCACGCCAGGAGTCGGGTTTTCTTGGCACAAAATTCTCTGCTGGCAATGGACACATTAAAACTGCCAGTACCAGGGCGCTAAAGGTTCCCAATGTGTTGCTCAGAGGAATTATTTGGGTGGGCGATAGTTAAGGTGGGCAGGAGAAAGTGAGGTAAATGTATTCTCTGTACTGTTTCTGCCCTGTAAGTTGCCTCCTCAGAAAGTGGAGAACTGAATCTGAGTACCTATATTTGGTGCACAGCAGGCTTTAGAATAAAGCTGCCCTCCTTTGTTTTTTAAATGAGTCTGTGCTTTTGTCTCTGGCAGGAATACATTCAAAGATTCTATTTTCCTCTAAGGCCCCAGCTGCCCCTCTGGACCCCCATCTTCTTTTACTTTTCTTTCCCAGGTTGTTTTTATTTCCCCCCATTCTCTCTCCTCCTCTCCTTCCCTCCTCCTACCCTCTTGGAAAAAACAAAGGAGACAGTTCCTTACAGCCTTTCCCTGTTCTCTGTCTTCCCGTGGGTCAGGAGAAACATTTTGAAAGAGTCCTGTATAGGATAGCCTGTTGACTTTCTTCAGTACATCCAGGATAGGAATGACTGAAGTGTGTAACAAGCAAGGTCTTGATCTTTGTACACTTTTTCAACTATAGAATCATTTATCTGTAACCAAAATTATAGCCTTTGGAAGAGAATATAATTTTTGATGAAACTCAGATGAGGAGAGGATTCATTATTAGGTCATTAATGACTAAGACTTGGAAGAATGTAGAGAAACACACCAAGAGAAGGACATTTTGTGAAATAAAGGTCATACTTACTATTTAGGAAAGGAACTTGAAGGAACCATTTGTATATGTAAATGGAACAAGTGGGGATGTCATGTATAGCTGTGCAGCTTGTGCACTGCTAGAGGCCAGTCAGCTCCATTCACTAAGGCATGCACCCCTGGGGCTGCATCCAACCAGAAGGCGTGCCTTTGTTTATTCTTACAAAGCCACCATATAGATTATGGGACCCTGGGACTAAGGCTTGGACCCAATGCCGTGACATAAGCAGTGATCCATAAGACCCTTTTTGTAGATAATCACCCACCTACTGCCAAGTGGCAAGATAGAAGCACTTTTAAAGAATACTGGGCACTTAAAGAGGAAGAAGACATTCATGGCCCTTAAACTCCAAGGAGCTGGTCCCAGAAGCTCTAAGCAGGCAGGCAAAATAGAGGGATGACAGTGAAGCTAACAGGGCAGTGAAACTCTGTGGAAGCATTTTTCTTTCTGCTGAAAGTCTCAGTCGGAGTCTCAGTCCATAGCCAATAGAAATGGCAATAGATTTGAGCAAAAGAATCAGATAGACAATAAGATAACGCTCACCCCCAGTGTGTGCTCGACTCTGCAACCCATGGACTATAACCCACCAGGCTCCTCTGTCCATGGGATTTCCCAGGCAAGAATACTGGAGTGGATTGCCATTTCATACTCCAGGGGATCTTCTCAACCCAGGGATAGAACCCTCGTCTCTTGTGTATCCTACACTGGGGGGTGGATTCTTTACCACTTCACTGCCTGGGAAGCCGTCACCCCCAATAGCAATAAGCAAATAGCAACCATGGCCCCACCCTGAGGAGTGGGTTCCTAACAGTGACGAATAGTTTCTACATGGCCAGTCACAATTTCTACAAGGCCAAGCAAATCTGTGAAAAATCATTAACAGGGTAGACTTTCATTCACCTATTTGAGGTCCCTGGTGTTTTAGTTGTTCAAAAGTTGGTGACCTTGTTGGTGGGACAAAGTATAGGGTCAAAATTTTTGAAGAGAAATGAAAGTAGTAATAAAGCATGAACTCGAGCATGACAGAGTGCCCAATATATATGGAAAAGGTTAGTGATTTCCAGATTGTGACTGTGGAGCCCCAGCATGCTTCCGAGCAGGTAGTGGGGAAGGGAAGTGGCTGAGAAGCTGGGATTTCACCTTCCCCCCTACTCCTCTCAACCAAGGGGGACTCAGTTTCATTTATTTCATTCATTTTTTTATTCACTCATTAAGTGCTTCTATGACCAGATGGGCTTCCCTGGTGGTTCAAGTGGTAAAGAATCTGCAGGAGGCCCAGGTTCAATCCCTGAGTCTGGAAGATTCCATATAGAAGGGAATGGCTACCAACTCCAGTTTTCTTTCCTGGCAAATTCCATGGCGGGAGCCTGGTGGGCTATAGCCCGTGGGGTTGCAGAGTCAGACACAACTGAGTCACTAGCACTTCACTGTTCTAAGCTCTTTACATGGATTATTAGGTCCAGTTCTCCCTCAAATTCTCTGAGATAAGTGCTTTAATTATCTCCATTTTATTGACCCAGAAACTGAGGTGCATGATGTTATATAAGATGTAGCTACTGAGGGGTAGGAAAGGGAGAGGGCACTTATCTGGAGCCAGTCAAGGAAGACTGTGGGAGATACAGAGGAAGAGCGTAGGTGCTTTCCATAGGCTGCCCGAGGGGTGAGGCAGAGGAGCACAGGAGAGGAGTGGTGGGCAGAGCTGGTTTCCGGGGATTTGTGAAGCAGATCGGATGAACCGAGGGATAACACAGAGCAGGGCTGTGGGAAGAGCAGGCCAAATGGTGGCTAGTAAGGCAGGATGGGAGGCTGGGGAGGGAACGGATTCACAGAGAGCAGCATCAGATCAAGGGCAAGAGAAATGAGGCCCGAGTCCTGAGCCTTGTTGCCAGGAGAAGAGGGCAGCCTGGAACACACAGAAGGGACTGATTTAACTTGTAGAGGAGATTTATTTTGCATTTTGCTCAGAATTTGATAGGCTTTTGGCAAGTGTACGAAACAGTCATAGATTTGGCAGTCTTCTGCTAGCAGATTTGAAATGTTCAATCCTTAAGAACTGCTGCATCGTTAGGTTATGCAAAACAGGGTGCAATTTTGTAAATATGCCATCTTGTACTGATTTGACATTTGTTCTATTATCCCAGAATATGCCAAAGGGAGAGAGACCTTCAGATTTAAGCCAAACCTTAACTTGTTTGTTGAGTGCTGATAAAATGTTGACTGCTGTGTGATCTTTAAAGAAGCCAGTGTTGCTGGGTGAGGCCTGAGGTAGGGCCCCCTGTCGGCGGATAGGGACTGTTTCCTTGGTACAGTTGTTTGATTGATGTGAACTAATAAAACACCTGATGTGCGGGGTTGAATTAATTTTTTCTTAAAAATTTTTGTGGCCTTTGTCATGGCATGAATGGTGCTTCCTTAAATAGCTTCATTTAATATTACTTATGAGGCTTTGACGGCAAGTGGGAGTCTGCGCAGGGCAAGTCAGCATACTGAGGGTGCTCTCTCATTGAAGTAATGGGGTGTCCATTAGACCAGTGGCTGCTCTTTCTACCAGATAACGATGAGTTATTTGGCTGTGAAGTAAAGGGACATTAGAATATGATGTTAAGAGGTGAGGACTTTTGAGTTTGACCTGTGCTCAAATTCTGTTTCCACCATCTAATCGCTTGAAGAGGTTACTAAATCCCTGTGAACTGCTGTCTCCTCATCTGGATGATAGGGATAATCAGACCTGTCTCATGAGGTTATTGAAAGGATTAAAGGAGACACCTGAGCCTGCCATGAAGTAAGCTTTCAAAAACATGGCAGCTGCCACCATTATCCTTGGGAAGCAAACTGTCCTTCTGGTTCCTGGATGGCACAAGGGGTAGCTTAAAAATTGTTAGACCTTCTGTTTCTCACAGTACTTCCCCACTCTTATCAGCTCTCTCTTTTATTTCAAAAATACAAAGATTTATTTGTTGGAAGGTAACTGAAGAACCAGCATGATCCAACGAGCAGCTACAGATGGTTCTTCTTGGGGCTTGAAGGAAAAGCTCCTCGCAGAGATGCTGAGGATCGGCGCTGCCACTGGTCCAGTCCTTCCCACTTCGCTTTGCCAGGCTGTTGCTGGCAGCGGGGCTCTCCGGAAGTTTCTAGCCTCGGGAGAGTGCCAACTGCACCACCATTGCATCCCTGCCCATTTATCACTCTAAGCTTCCTTTTTAGGAGCTGGTGACAGACTATTCGGCTTCTAACTTAGTCATCCATTTCCTTTTTTATTTCTGTTTCCATCGATAGGCAAGTGGAGATTATCCTATTTTGGTGGGTTGAATTAGCACAATTAAATTATTTCTGGTCATTAATCCTCCCTTAAATTAGTGCCTGCATTTCTTTCACTGGCTTTGGCTGCTGCCCTTCACTGGTTAAAGTGTGCCATACAGCGGGCTGCCAGGAGTCTTTCTCTTCGGAGAAGCCAGGGTGCTCAGTCTGGTAGGGAAGGATCAGTGTTCTGGAGGCAGGGGGACACAGCTGCATCTTTCCCAGGGGGGCGGGGAAATGTTCTCAGCAGCCTGAGAGCCTTGAAATGGGTGTGTGCCTGAGGCTGCCTGGCTCCCACGCACGGAGAGGTCCCAATGATGCATCCCCAGCGAGCAGGGGGACGTGCACATTGGAAATGACACTCTTATCTTGTGGTTGCAGGGGAAGCCTTTGTTTTATTTTTCGCTTGCTGCATTAAAGTATTTGTCTTTCTTTCTTTGTAGTGTAATATTGTTAATGTAAAACAATTTGCATCATGACACTTTTATCACAGTTTTCGTCTTTTTCTCAGTATGTTGCATTTCTCACCATGTCTAGTTCATCACAGCTACAGTGTGTACATCACAACATTTATCTTAGGCTCAGGGTTTTACTTGTTTATAAAAATTGTCTTCTTTCAGCCTGTATTCACTCCATTTAAGAAAAAAAAAAGGCAGCCAGAAACTGTTTTGGTCCAAACTCCAGTAGTTATCACATTCCTTGCTAACTGTCCTGCGTATTTATATGTCTCCTAACTATTACTCTATGTTTCAATGACATTTCTCAGTTTTATGGCTCAGGGAGGTTGTGAAGTAGCTTTTGCTCTGCACTCTGCCAAGCAAGGAAGCCCTGGGAGGCTTTTAGAGGTGGGGGGCGGGGGGAGGTGACACAGCTGTATATTCGGGTCAGGTCTAGATGTTAAAGTTGACTGTCTTTGGCAAGTGAAGAACTTGCTTCTCGGGAGAAACAAGGTGAAGGAAACAACTGCGCAGGCGCAGGACGGACTCGGGCGCCAGGGCCTGGGGCTCCCTCGACTGTCAGCGTTCACTGTCCGTGTGTCAGCCCCAGCCTCTGCCGGCGCCAGGTTTGAATCCTACACTGGCCTTTTTGGTAGATTGATTTTGACCCTTTCCTCTCTCCGGGGCAGAACATCGCTCGGGGTTCTATTGCTGCGATAGGCGCCGCATCAGCCACACAGTCCAAAAATGCCTCATAAATTTCGCAGGGCCGTGCAAGGGTGCTCTCTTCCAATGCATGCACTCTTCCGATGAATTCTAAGGAGGCCATGAGCACGCAGGCGCAAAGAATACCCCGTGTGTCGTTTACGGCAAATCCCAGGACAGTTCAGTAACAATTTCTTTCCTCCTGTATTTTTGCTGGAAGATCACATCATAAGTAGCTTGGAACTTTACTGGAGACTCAGTGCAGCTTAAGAGGGAAAAGAGGTTCTACCGTCAGACTTTTTGTCCAGCTCAGATTTCCTCCTGTAACCTGGTGCACTTGATTGTCTCCATGTAGAAGTGGGACTGCTATTAATAGACCTATCTCGTAGGAACGTCATTAAATAGAGCCGTGCTTTGATAAATCCTTTAAGATGCTTAGCAGAGTGACTGGCACAGAGCACACAGTAAATGTCAGCTGTTATTACTAATGGCATTGTGCATGGATTGAAAGTGGGCAAAGCATATTTCGGTAAATTTCAGAATGAGAATATTTTATTTCACTTCCCCTAGCTGTTCCCACTTGCCTCTGCAAAAGTAGGACGGAATATAGTGAACAGTACAATATAAGTAGTTACCTTTCTTTCATTTATCCCTTTAATTGATATTTAGCACTGTATTAAATGCTCAGAATAATGAACAATATAGACAAATTCCTTTTCTCATGGAGTTTATTGTTTAGTTTGGTATATAACAAATATTGACTAACAATGAATAAATGAATGCATAGAAGAATGGATGGAGTAACATTGGGATGGATGAACAGATGAAGGGATGGATGAATTCATATGGGACATCTCACCAGATAACACATTCCCCTAAAAGTAAAGTAAAATAAGAGTGTGACTTTTAATAAGTCCTAGATGTTTCTCCTGAAAGTTTGTGGGTAAATTCTCAATTGGGTCAGAAATGGCATATGGTCAGGACAAGTGGGACCCAGCCTGCACAGAGTAAGAGGGCCTTTGCATTGTTTTCTGGGACAAGATCACTTTGTCACTGCAAACATGTTGGGTGACTTTGTCCTGAAAGCCGTAGACAGAATGTCTTTTTTCCAGAAACACTGTTACAGCATCCTGACATCAGTGTCAGTAATTTAACCTTAAAAAAAAGCCACGTCTCTTGATTCCAATTTCAGTGACAGTAAGAGGAGTTAATCTTCCTCCCGTTTCAAACAAAACAGTGCTCAGCAGCATGTCTCCTGGTGCACAGTTCACTGATACTGAAGCTGGGGCTAGAATACAAACACTCGGACATAGCCTCATCCTCTTCCTGCCAGACCTTCAGGGTTCCCATCCTGATGTTAGCTACAAAGATATCTGTAAAACATAAACCTTGCCTCTCGTAAAGTTGACCTGATTCACCAAGATGCTGCAGGACAAGTTGACTGATCTGAAATCTGTCGGGAGGCTAATGGCCCTTCCTCTGCCCAACTCACAATGAGACAACAAAAGTAGGCTCCAGCTCACCCCTTCCCAAAGTCACTACAATGTCTGTGACATTTTTACCTTCATCCCAACTCTGCAAACATCTCCAAATTAAGACCGGATGACTAGTTCCATACTTTCAAAATGTTTTCATTCGAGACCCCAGCCTCATTTTAGAAGTCCTTCCTAAGGTTATGAAGCAACCTTCAAAAAGCTGGCCTCCCAATTTTTTCTCCTAATTACCTGGCTTGGTGCAATAGTGACATTTTCCTCAGGACAGAATGAGGCAGGCCACCAGCCACCGATGACTTTCTAAGGCCGTATTTGATCTTTGTCACCCCTCTACCCTCCCGTATGTTACATTTGCCTAGGTTTCAAACATCTGTTTCAAAAAAGGTAATGCCTGCTTCTCATTCAGAGCCTAGCAATGTGGACCAAAGTTCATATGACATATTGCAGAGTATGTTTAGTTGCAAATGCTATGTACAGGCTCTTTGAAATGTAGCATGTATGGCACCATGTGACACATGGTTGCCATGGCAATACACTTTTTGGCTGAACTACAGCATAAGCCCATGGAACATACATTACTAATATGAGACTCTGCCCTGTGCTAATGCATAGGACCCAGCCAATCTGGGATCTGGGACTCGAGGGGTTTTGCATGCAGCCTAGGTGGCAGGTGCCCTCTTCTGCATGTGCAGGGAAGATGTGGCATTCTCCCTTTCCAGTCCTTCTCCCAAGCACAGGGCATGCTGTGCATTCTGCCTTGCATGGAGACAGCATTTGCTTGAATATCGGTTTGCTATATTTTGTATCAAAGGGGGCCCCAGCTGAAAACATTTTATTTTGTAAACTGAAGTGAAAAATCAGTTTATGGCAGATCTTTTTTTGAATAATGACATTCTTTTTCCCAATTCCAGAATTCAACAGTCATGAGCAGAGCTGAAAATTTTAAACAAGTTGAGTACCTCCTTATTCATGGAACAGCAGATGGTGAGTTTCAGTTAATTAGACTTTTTAGTATCACAGACAGGTTTGCAATTTCACTACTGACAAAACAAAAGCATGAGGGGCAAGACTGTTACATTTACTTCAATAAAACAGTGTTGCTTTCCACAACTCACTTGTCTTGGGATAAATGGGATGCTGAGTCCTAGAACTTCAGACAGTCCCCTTTCTTCCTGTGCCTTTTCCTACCATAAAAGTGGAGCAGCTATTGGTTACTTTCTGTTTCCTTTCTCTCCCTGCAGATAACGTTCACTTTCAGCAGTCAGCTCAGATCTCCAAAGCCCTGGTGGATGCTGGAGTGGATTTCCAGTCAATGGTATGTAGCAAAGCTTCCTGCAAGGGGAAGGAACTTCCTGGTGGGGTCTGGTTCCCCTCTCACGATTACTTCTCTCATCAAGGTCCCAGGAGAAAGGGACAAAAGCAAAAAAGAGTCTTATTTTTCTAGTAAGAAGTTGAAGAAGTGATATACTTGAGCCAGAAACACAGTCATGTTCAATATCACTTAGGGGTTGAAAAGCACAATATTGCGTATCTTGTGAGCATCAGATCCCTAGTCTTGTGATTGCTCTTCTAGCCCTATGATTGTCCCATCTCTCCCTAATTTGACTCAAAAGTAATCACTTACCCAGTGAAAAGTATGGCAAAGTAATTCTAAAGTGAAAGCAGCATGATAATCGCTCAGCTCAAATATGAAAATCCATCTCTAGTACGTGTTCCTAGCCCTTCTAACAAAGGTGGGGTATAATAATCAGCAAGTTTCAGTTTCTGCAGCTTCCATGTTATCTTTTGTTGAGCAACTACAGGTAATAAACAATTAGGCTGGGTTTATAAAGTCAGAAATGGCTAGAGAGTTGTTGCCTGTTCAGAGGATGTTTCTAGGTACTAAGCAAAATTCATTTTATGCACTATTTTCAGATTAAGAGAAAAAAAAAAAGATTATATGTGTGTGTTGCACTAAATATATTTGTGTTAAGAGCTTTCTTGTCTGTATTAGCTTTAATAGCCTGCTTTCCCTCGCTCTCTTTTAACATACACACTTTGCTCTGTGCTCAGTTCAAGCAGTACCTACTGTATTTAAAAGCGGGACAGTCATTTGATACCAGAAAACATGGCATATATTTTTGAGGTTAGATTCTTATGAGGTTATGGTATAAAGACATGATACTTTAAGCAATTTTTGAAAGTTAATTTATGTCTCCATGATATATGTTTTCCTGGCAGTGACTTCCCACTTGTTTAACATGGTGGTATGAGTTGATAAATTTTTGCCTCAGGTCATCAACTCTTCCTAAATAAATGTCAGACATACAGATAAGAAATTCCAGTGAAAAATCTTACGTGTTTGAAAAGAATACATTTGATTTTTGACTTCACTTATGCTAAACATATATATGGAATATGGAAGTAGATTTTTCTAGTTCCTTAGTGATATACATTAGGAAAAATTGCTTTTTAAAAACATTTAATAGTTTTTTTTACTGCAGTGGAGGAGAAACTTAACAGGTGATAGCACTTAATTAAAGTGGGCTTTATGGGATAAACATTCCATCCTATGCATGATGAATTTCTAAGTGTCCTTTGAGTCAAATTTGAAAATGGACTTAGATATTTTCATGTAATACACATATCCTTAAAGCAGTGTGCAGTGAAGTCAAACTCATGGTGAGTTGTCTCAGCACTTAGCAGGGACAATCGGAGACTCCTGCAAGACAGAGCCTACATGTCTTGGAAAAGCTCTGGGTGGGGGGAGAGGGGGATAAGAAAACCTGTTTGATCATGTTTCAGTTTACAAACTGATTGAGGAGTTAAAACATGTGTGTTATGCCATGTATGCTCATGAGAACTCATTTGGATTAAAAAAAAAAAAGGGCAACTGACTTCCTAATTCTGACCTCTCTCTTTTGTCTCTCCAGTGGTATACAGATGAAGACCACGGGATTGCCAGCAGCACAGCACACCAACACATATACACCCACATGAGCCACTTCCTAAAACAATGCTTCTCTCTACTTTAGCATCTCAAAATGGCATGCCATTTAAAGCTTGTGAAAAGCTACTTTTGCTCTCATTATCTCAAAACTGCACTGTCAGGATGATGCCTTAAAAAAAAAAACAAACACTCAAATCAAGAAATTTAAGTTTACCTTGTCCCCAAATTTCATATCTATAACCTGAAGTAGGGACTTCTGTCTTTGCAACAGACTTACCTTATGGAAATTTCAGTCTGTTTTTTTTTATTATTATTTAAAATAATTTCCATATCAGTTGGTGAAACAACTAAGAATTGTTTTTATGGGAGCTTTGCAGAGGTTCCCTGAGCAGCATTATTTTCTAACCGAACTAGTGCAAATTTTGTTCTCTTCTTTGAAGGAATGGCAGGATGTGGGCAGTGATGTCACTGAGGCAGGGGTAAGAAAAGAGGGGTTAGGGAGAGAAGCTGGCAGGGCAAGGCTGTGAACCCGAGTCCAAGCCTGCTGACCCAACCACGCTACTGTCAGCTCCTCAGAGAAGAGCTGTTCACAGCCAGACTGGCACAGTTTTCTGAGAAAGACCATTCAAACAGTCTCAGGAAATCATAAATGCAAAGCACTGACTTCTGAGTAAAACCACAGCAGTTGAATAGACTCCAAAGAAATGAGAGGGAAACTGCCAACAATGCGAGGCCCCCAGGCGCCAGTTAGGGCTATAGGTGCTAGAAAAACACAGAAAGGGTGACGGGGAAGCACTGTAAATGCGCTTTAAAAATACTGATGTTTCCTAGTGAGAGAAGCAGCTGAAGGGAGATGTGAACACATCAGCTTGCCCTGTTAGGGTATGAAAATATTTGTATTGCAAATCCTAACTTGAAGGAGTCTTTGCATCAGTTTTTCTTACTTCATTTCTTTGAGCATCTAATTAAAAAGAATATTTTAACTTTCTTGGACTTGTTTTTAAAAATTGAAAATAAGCTACAAATGTATATAGTATGATTCCCATTCTATATACTGTGGAATTTCTCCTGGTCAGTAATAAATATGCCTTCATTTTTTTCAGAGGTGTTCTGTGTCTTGAATCAGACCTAAACTGTATTGGCATATGGACATGCTTACCCAGAAAGGCTCTTGTTTATTTTGCTTGTTATCCCAAACTGCCTTGTAAACATGGAGAGGGTTCAGCTTTTGTAAGAAACAGATACAAAGAAATGTGCTAAATTAAGCAGTTCATAGGGTTTTAATCTAATATCTCTCTATATACAATTTATATTATCATACTTATATATAAGCTTTTAAAAGTCAACTTAAAGTAATTTTGGTTATTTATGTAGTATATAATTTATAATTTCATTCCAGGGAACTATGATGAGGCACATAATATCAAAAATATCATCTTGATAGCCCAGATGGCTTAGTGGAAGTTTAAAAAAGTCAACAACTTAAGTGTTTAACTAATTATTTTTGGTTGACATAACTATATTAATGAAACCATAGATTTAAGATGCTGAATTTAGCCTAGCAAAGTAAAGTCTCGATAAATGAGAACACATAATATTTTTGTTCAATTATTTGTAAAATGGCCTCATTTTTAACAATTGATTTTATAAACTCAAACATAGTTAGAAAAAGTTGTCACAGACAGGATGAGCTACAGCACAAAAATCTAAATAGAAGAATTGGAAAAAAATTTATCAGTTCAATACGAGACTGGTGAGTCGTGTATAGGAATGGACAGAAGATTCTGAAACTGTTTCAACTGTATTTTCAGAACATGGAATTGAGTGGTTTCTTCTTAATTAAGTCTCATATATTATTCATTCATTTGGAACCATAAGTCAACCCTCAAACCTATAGGGTTCTTGTCATAATTCTAATAAGAGATTTCATTCATCATGAGTAGTGAGACCAATCGTTGAAGAGTTCTATATACAGAAACAGAAATCATAGGTTACATGTTCACATCCCGGACTGAATTTAGTAATCAGAAAAGCAAAGTAAGTAGAAATTCTCCTTTTATGTTAATTGAAACTGGATATAGTACAATATCAGATATTGTTTAGATACTAATAAGATCATTTTACAACCATATATATTGTATAATATTAGATGCTATACAGATACTAAGACCATTGCATGATATCTGATAGTGTACAAGTATTGAACAATATCAAAACTCTATGAATTTATTGTTTCTTTAGTTTCAAAACATGCTCCATGTTTTCAATGGAGCCCAGAGATAGTTTTAAAAATCCCAGCACATATTTTTCACATAATGAGACTTACAAATGGTGATAATGTGCTTGAAGTTAAAGTAAATTTCATCTGACCCTCATAAGACAGTTTTACTCTCCAGTAAGAGTTTTAGATGTGTTTTTTGGGAAAGGAAGTTAAATTGACAAATAAGAGACAGACAATCTGAGGGTATATTTGAAACACACAGAACTAGTCATGCCAGTAAGATATGCAGACTTGCTTGCCTTTAACTGTCGCAGCCTCCACAGGTACCTGGATGATAAGATGCCTTCATAAGCAACCTGTTAGACCACAACAGCACCCAGGAGTGCACATCCCAAAGGAAGGAAGAAATGGTCACATCTCTATGGATACAGTGTTTCTTCTTAAAGTTTTGACCAAGATTTTTAGAAAATCACTTTTTAAATTATTTTTTAACTTTTTTGTTGGAAACCTTGCTAAAAATGATTACACACCTTCAAACTTTCTTAAATAACCAGCATAGACCATAATTCGGTGCATCCTGATGACTCTAGGCCACCACCAGGGAAGCTCAGGGATCACATCAGGCTCTATGTCATTCCGAGTGTTTCTTATCTGCAGGTGGTCACTAAGGCTACCAGTTTCATCGCTTGGCATTTGTTGCTTTTGCTCTGTTGATGTGAGAATTCCAATTTATAAAACTATTACATTTGTACAATATTGAAGATTGAATAATCTCTAAATGAAAAAAAAATCAGTCAATCCTAAAGGAAATCAACCCTGATTATTCATTGGAAGGACTGATGCTGAAGTTGAAGCTCCAATATTTTGGCCACCTGATGCAAAGAGCCAACTCATTGGAAAAGACCCTGATGCTGGAAAAGATGGAGGGCAGGAGGAGAAGGGGAGACAGAGGCTGAGATGGTTGGATGGCATCACTGACTCAATGCACATGAGTTTGAGCAAACTCCGAGAGATAATGAAGGACAGGGAAGCCTGGTGTGCTGCAGTCCATGGGGTCACAAAGAGTCAGACACGACTGAGAGACTGAACACAACAAATGAAAAAAAAAAAAAAAAAGAATGGGTTTCTTCAGAGTGAAGTAAGAGAATCTTGTGGTTCCAATTTTGTGACAGTTCTTTCAGCAGTGTCCAGGAGCATTTTTATATACATCCTGAAAGATTTGGAGTGTGTATTCAGGATATGTCTGAGGGATACAGACGGTTGAGAGTGAGACATGAATGTGAGTAGTCAAGCATAATGTCAGTACCTGTAAGAAAAGCTCAGAGCACGGTATTAATAAGACCAATGTCATGCTCAGAAGAAATGTATCATCTTTCTGGATGTCACCTTTCTGTGACAGGATTACCATTTAAACTCAAAACTTTGAATTAATAAAAAGAAAGGTAATTTTCTCACTGCTAAATTGACAGTGGTTTTTCTGGAATTAATCTCCAGTAAACTCAATAAAAATTCTTATTCTAAATAATCTTTCATCTGAGCAGTCACCCCAAGTTGGTCAGATTATTTAAAATACATGTATGATGAAAAGTGTGACTTAACGAAAACTCTAGTTATTCCAATAAGTTTTGCCTGTGCATGGCAGGGTTATGCTGACTTACGGTGCTTAACTCACCCCTGGTCATAGGGTTATTGGGTTTTCTAAAGCATCCTCTGACCTTATTTGTTGAACTTTCTGGCAGATGTGCACGGTCTCTTGTATGAGTCCTCTAAACCCTCTGTAGGGTTGTGTGTCCGAATCTGTGTTAAGTGTGTGCCTTTTCATACTCAAGAGACACAAGTTTGATCCCTGGGTCAGAAAGATCCCCTGGAGTAGGAAATGGCACCCCACTCCAGTGTTCTTGCCTGGAGAGCTCCATGGCAGAGGAGCCTGGCGGGCTACAGTCCATGGGGCGGCAAAGAGCCAGATATGACTGAGCAACTGAGCACATCCAAAGTCATAATATTTTTAACTTGTGAGGAAAAAAGTATTTTCATTGATTAGGTTTGGTTTCAAGTGTTAATCGCAGAAAGATGAGTGACAAGGAAAATGTAACATTGAGAAGAAATATTATTCAACCCTGTGCTGGTTGCATGAACCTGAATGACTGTCCGGTTAAGGAGGAAGGCGGTCACATCGCGCCTCCTGCTGGGCGGTGAGTGCACTCCAGTCTAGGCTAGACAGACGTGCGTTACAATCTCAGCATGGACACTCACAGAGAGGAACATTTTAAAGAACATTATTCAGCTACTTAATTTGAAAGAGATACCAGAATGCCTACCTTCCACAACAGTCACATTGTTGTGAAGATTTATGCGCTTTGCCTGGTTTGACGATTTCATAGTTTACACCAGTTCTCCCCACAGGTGTCTTGTGTCCACGGGTGTAGGGCACGTGAAGGTTCTCAGTGAGCATGTGCTTTTCTTCCAGTGCTGCCATGTCAGTGAGAATCCTTTATGGAGCTTGAATCATTCTTAATAAACGAAGAAGCCACATCTTCTGATGTATTTTACTTACAATTCTGTCTACAGCCTTTGCTGGCTGAATAAACAGCAAAGCACAGGAAGAGCTAGGTTCTAGAGAATTACTAAGAAGGGACAAAACACTATTCTTACCTTTAGGGAGCTTATAAGCAAATGGTCTATAACTCTACACACACCAGAAGGTACAAATACATAAATCCAAAGCTAAGTCTATGGGAAGAGTGGATGAGGAGTGTGGGATCAAAAGGTAAGCAGTGGGGACGGTGGTTTCTGGACTCACATGAGCCAGCCCCTGGCTGAATTTTGCTTCAAACTTAGATGTTTTTAATTGTCTCAGGAATACTGTTGATACCATGTTTTTCTGAACATTAAAAAAAGTCAACCCCAAACACATTATATAAAGGAATACTCTTATGTGAAAGGATGTGTCATGAAGTTCTTGGGCCTGGAGTTGCTTATTAAGTACCTCCAGCATAGGCTTCAGCCTGTGTGGCTTCAATCATAATACAAGTTTATAGACCACTGATAGAGAGTTTGGTTTGAGTTTCTGAGAGTCACTCTGGGTACAGGAGTCACTTTTTCCCCATTATGTTTCCAATCATGCTGCCAGACTAATCTTTCCTAAAATGCATGCCTCTTCATTACTCAAAACTCTTAAAGGATAAAGTTGAAATATCCTAATATAGAATTTAACAACATTTATAATGTTTCCAACTTGTGTTCCTACCTTTTCATATGGGTCCCCACTAGTCTCCTAACATCCCACCATATTGGGCTGTCTGCTGAGTTCCAAAAATCCTATATTATCAAGTATGTCAGGCTTCTGTATTACCATATATATTTACTTTTTAATTTTATTGTTTTCAATACTGACATGTTTGAGAATCACTGCAGTTCTTGGAGTAGGTTTCCTTCCCCATTACCATCCTAATTCGTATGTTACCTCATATAACATTTTCTTCAAAGTTTGCTGTACTCAAAATTCCATCCTTGAGTTATTCGTTGCTTTTATTGTACAACCGACTCTGTACACATCACGTTATGTTAAAGCTATGTGTCTACCTTGCCCTTAGAAGAAAGGATCACAGTCCTATTTTCAAAGTTCCAGCACAGAAAGTAGTGGCTAACATACCAATAGAAACTGTAATGAAGTGACAGTTGTGTCCATGAGCTACAATTTTCTAAGAAAAACACCCAAGGATCTCTCTAAAAGGATTTTGAGTAATCCTTGAACATTGGGTTTCTTCAAGGTGACTGATTACAAGTAGCCTTTCAAAGTAGATATTTAGTGAATCATCATATTACCCAAATAACTCTCATAAGTTTTTCAAATGGTTATAATCTCTTTCATTGTATGAATATGTGAGAGAGATATACAGGAAAATTTGGAGAGCATTCTTGCAATGATAGTAAAATAGTCCCACATCAAGAGCAAACAGGCTAAAGTTAAATAGAAACAGAGGTAGATCAGTGAAGATTAAAAAAAAAAAAAAAACTGAGTCACACAAATTTAAGAGCCAAGAAAAGTCCTGAAAGATCTAGGGATTGTCTTTAAATACAAGTTGCTAGTGAATCATCAGTGGAGAGTTTCTATCATGCTAAACTACAACAAGGAGATACTCAAATTATATTTAGGAGAAAACTTCCCAATATTGAAGGCTGTTAAGTGATAGCAATGACAAAGTCAATTCATAAGTCAAGAAAAAACTACTAACCAGTACATTAGAGTCCTGAATGCAGTTACCTCCATAACATATTGCCAGATCACGATAAAAGAACAGTAATATCATCTGACCTACTATAAAAAATAAGGAGGATGAAAATTTTAAGAAATGCTTTTCCCAAGAGGGGTAAAAACAGAAATCTAAAGAGTTTCAATGATGGGAAACCTTACTAATGATCTTGGAAGTTTTTACTAGTAATGAGTACAATGCCATTTGTATCTAAGTCACTGCTTTCTGGGAAAATGAAGAGGTACATCCTAATGTATCTCTCATCATAGTTTGCTCATGAAGTTCAAATTATTTCAATACTCTTGAAACATCTACATCACCAAGTCTTCTTGACATCATTGCTTGTGTCTAAATTTAAATATTATGTTCAAAATGTTCTACATTGATTTACTGATGAACACTAATGAAAAAAAGACAAGACACTTTGCATCACAGTTTAAAATGTGCAAGGAAATTAGTTCGGATAAATATTTATTTTCACATAACATGTCTTAGTTGTGAAAAACACAATATCCTAGTCACATTTACACATTACTTAAACTTTGCAATAAATTACATTCAAGATATTCAATAATTTTGACCAGGAATCTGAAATTAGGAGGAAATATATAACACTATGCTTTTCTTATATTTTATATGATTTCAAAATATTAAGATCAACATAGGGATAGCATTAAAATTCACACAAGAACAAAATGACTATAAAAGTACTCAGAAATACATAATTTCACTGGATATGAGTGCTTATTCAAATAGGTGATCATGTGAAGATTTTCATTCACTATGATCATCTTAAACAGAATAGTCATTAATATATTAAAGCACTAGAAGGCTGCTTTGGGGACTGACCGACATGTACAGCTAGTCTAACTCATAAAACAACGGGAATGTTTACATCTAGTGTCTGTATTATAAAATACACAAAGGCAATGCATTTGGAATGGAAAGTTTCTGTAGTTTTTCCTTGGCGTTTATAAACACAGACTTTATTAACTACAAACTCTTCTTATATTTTTTAGGCTTATGCTTCATTGAAGAAATGGCTCCTTGAAAAATTGTAAGGGGAATTTACAGAAGGTATCAAAATGTTGAACCTAGTGGAGGCCCTGTTGTTCATTTCCTTCATAAGCTTAATCACAAGAGGATTTGTGTTTTTTTTTTCACTTTCATGTACATTTATACTCAGAATATTTATAAATAGTTTGTAAAAGCCACAAGGCTCTGAATTATTGTAAAACTAGACACTGAAGATTATAAGGTTGATGATCATTGGTAATTCTTAAGAAGCAAGAACACTATGAGATTTCATCTTTATTAATTCACATTACTCAAAAATTCTATACTTTCCTTCCTCTTGTATAAACTTAGTAAAGATGAATTATTTCATATAGACTGAAATATCTATAGAAGCTTCTCAAACAGAATCTGAGATTTTCATTTAAAAGATTATTTTTCTACAACATGCATTTAGTTAAGAAATGGAAAAGAGCTCTGCAGAAAAAAAAAGACAATTGGAGACCATCAGTCTAACATTAGAACATGATTCAGAAGCAGCATTAAGCAGTCTATGACCTTTAGCAGTGGAATAAATGTACAGGAGTGGAATTTCACATACAGTGACTCACCATGTGGCATTCCACAAGTATGTATATAATAGGCTTATTTGGAAAAGACTTGTCAATGGGAGATAAATTTAACAGTATATTTCTGATAAAGATTTATATTGAAAATCTCACAAAACCTACAAAGTTTTTCTAAAGCATTTCGTACAAGCCTAGTATCTGATCATGTAATCAAAACTTGAATATTAAGCAAATACTACTTGGTTCTTTGCATTAGTATCTGATTCTTTTAAACAAGTTGTGAATAGGTTTCCATATATATTTTTCAAAATGACTTTAAGTTTTAGTTACATATAAATTCTTAAGTATTAAATATCATATTAAATCAAGGAAATGCATAAATACAATTATTAAAAATGCTTTCAAACTAACTTTTTGATTTGGGTATTTTGAAATAAGTCACTAATGCTAAGCTATAAAAAATAAAAAGAAGTAAGACTACCTTCCAAAATTCTTCTGAATGAAATTATCAGGTATCTTCAGGTCCCTAAGTAGGAAAATACAAACTAGGTAAATATGACTTATCTCTTTAAGAAAGCTATTGCTCTCGTAAAACTGACAATGAGAATCTAGTGTTTACAAATGTCTAAAATACAGCAAGGAACACAGAGATTCTTGCATTAGCTTTTGTATATGCTCACAAGGGTGTCTCACTGTTCAGAAGTTTAAACACAGTAATGAAACAAGTATTGCACTACTTACAGTATGAAGGTGGATTTGAGATGAAAGACAGAATTTATAATACATGATCAAAGCGGTTTTATGAATAATTGTGGCACTCTTCTCTTATATATGTAAAAAATAAACTGAAGATCAGTCATAGACAAGTCTCCCTGTCAACACCTTTCCCTGAGTCAGCTTTCTTCTCTTTTCGGCTTTCAATGCTACAGGGGAAAAAGGAGAAATGTATTACTTCAATCCAGTGAGGCCCCTGGGAGACCTCATTCAGACACAAAACCCATCAATTTCAATGACCACAAGGGCCCTTAGGCATTGCTTTTTCATGCTGTGAAGCATCCATAGATAGCAACGATTAAAATCCTCTGCACTCAGTGAGGTAGAAACCCAGAACTGCAGAAAAAGGGAAATTCAAAAAACAGAAACTAAAAAACAAAACCAGACATTTTAAAAACAGCCCCCAAAGCATGCAAGATTAATACCATGGTCCTCATTTGGCCAAATGAATCATTGATGATTGTTGCAAATGCCAGTCATGCCCCTCCCTGTCTTAAGATAGCACTGTACGATGAATGACATAAACAAGATGTCGCAGTAGGTATTTCTGGGCCCTGCTGCAAGTGGTGCATCCTTTGTGAACAGACTGGAGTCTGATCTTGCGTGAGAACTTCATTGTTGTCAGGGGAACAGGCATGCCTCCGCTGGTCTGAAGGACCCGGTCACCCCGCACACTGCCCTCCAAACACCCATGCCATCTCCTCACAAACTCCTCCTGTCCATTAGAGGAATCATGTTCCACCTCACTCCTTTTGGAACAAACCCATTCCCAAGTGGCTTCTGTTTTAACTATTCTCCAATTAACTTTATCAATGGGCAACCTGGTAATGTGACACTCTCATTTTTTTTTAATATATTTTTCCAATACACACTTTACCTAATCTCAAGTTGACAGTTTTCATGCAAAATTCAAATAACGTGCTGACACACAGGAAGCTCACACCAAGAGCACATGCTCCAGAGGGCAGCTCGGCTCCTTCCCAACCACGTGCAAAACAGGCGAGCCCCACACTGAGGCCTCTCCCCGCCTCTCCTGCTGCTGACTCGAGGGCAACCCACAGTCGGCCTTTGGGTCCCTCAGCTGCAAGAACCCATACACTTTTAGTGCTAATTTTGGCTCAATATAACTATGAAATGGTTGATGGTGGGGAAACCCTTGGTTTTATATAACTCTCCTCCAAGTAAAAAAGTGACAGTTAAAACCCCCTTTCTCCTACGGGGCTTCCTGTGCAGCTTTCTTAGTGGTCAATAACTTAAGACACATTTTAAGAATGTGTTTTTTAAATTGTTTTTTCCTCCAATTCAAGCTAGAAACAGCCCTTCTCAGTTGTCACCACCACCCGGCGCCATCAGGTAAGAAGTGCTGGAGCTTCTGCCATCTGTGGCACGCTGCCAGCACTGAGAGCTGGTGTGAGCGGGTGTCTATGGCACCCGGGTTTGTGCCTGCCACACTTCACAGCACACGCTCCTTACAGGTCAGAGCAAAGCAACTTTTTCTCTTTTCTTTTCTCCTTCCATGAGAAAAGATGACAGTGTGCACATGATGTGTTGAGAGGCTTAACTCTGTATTTTTAACTCCTCTATCTGCATGACTCACTTTCTTCTACTTTAAGTTCCTTTCAGATGACAAGTGTCTGCTACCCTACTTTCCAAATTAACTTTTCCCTGGGTACTACCTGACTCCCAGTCTCTTCTGGAAAACAAAGCCAATGAAAAGGGGCAGCATAGAGCAGTGGAGGAAGCCCTGGGCTTAGAGTCAGATGATGACATTCAGTTTGGGAAGCAAAGAAGGAGCTATGTGACCTTGGACTAGTTATTTAATTTATCTGGGACTTGGTTTCCTCATCTGTCAATTAGTTTTGGACTAAATGGCCTCTCATTTTCTTGCACCTTGAATACCAGAATCCTGAGGCTAATAGTCTCAATTCCAGTGAGCTCTATCTTTTGAAAGATAGAAAAGCACATTCTATCTGATGAAAATTTTAAAACTTGCTCAAGACTTTCATGAAAAATATTATTGACTTGAATCTTCTTAGTGCATGGCTATTACTCTATTCCTTGCTACATCATTTTCAGGATGCCAACCAATTCTAAACTTCCATTGTAACAAATACATTAGATGTATGTATTAAATTTATATCATATCTATTACATACTACCACAATAAACACATATTGCATATCTATTATATACCAGGTACTCTATAAGGACCAGGGGACACAAGATGGATGAGACAAAACATAAGGAAGTCATATTTCAAGAGAGGGCAAAACATGACCCACTACCTTCATGCTGCCAGGCAAGCTATGAAACTGCTATTTGTCAATGACACCATAATAGCTGATATACACAACGTTTACCAAGCAGTCATGAGAGGGCTGAGGCCTAGCAAAACAGCGTGAAGAAACATCCAGCACAGAGCGGGGTGGGGTGGAGGGACAGAGGAAAGCAGCGAGAGAGTCCCTAGACCCCGCTTCTGCCACCAAAACAAAACCAAGTGCTGCCAGGTACCCGCCCAAGAAATGCTGCTCTTGGGTGTCAGTTTATCAAAGCAGTTGCCCACCTACTCTGAGTCAATACGGTTTTTAATGGGACCGGTTTTCACCAGTTCATTTAAATAAGCTGTGGAGGAGCTTGTTACAGGTTTGTATAGCGCTGTTGAACTAGGATCAGATTAGACACCCCACGGATGTGGTAGAGCCCACAGTCAGCTCTTGGATCCTTCTTTCAGTTAAACTGGATGAATATTTTTAGACAAGTAAAGTAAACGAAATAATGGAGAAAATATAACTGCTATATTCTGCCACTCAGAAGAAGGCACCTGGGCTTCTCTGATAGGCAGTAGGGCCTATAGCGGGGGCAGGAGGGAGACAACTAGGGCTGGGGAGTCAGAGACA
The DNA here is from genome assembly GCF_000754665.1 of Bison bison bison. Lineage (NCBI taxonomy): Eukaryota > Metazoa > Chordata > Mammalia > Artiodactyla > Bovidae > Bison > Bison bison. The sequence goes on from NW_011495014.1 coordinate 7,362,718, forward strand.
CTGGGAAGCCGGCTTAGGTCTCGAGAGTCAGACCTTGGGAAGCTGGCCTTTAGGGCTTTTCTTGCCGGTGGATACTCCAGCAGGTATAGCATTTCTACAGTTCCTAGTCGTCAAACTGCAGTGCCTCCAACAGATACCAAGAGAGAGCAGTGGCTTTGGGAGAGTGCTGCTGTTACTAGTATTGGTAGTTTTAGGATTTCTAGAAGCCACACTCTTTCTGCCAGTTTCCACCATTACGAAGACATTAATCACTAACCAATAGACATTTTATCACATGGAAAGCTACAGATTTTTATCACATTTAAAGGTAAAGAAAACTGGGCACACTTTCATTCCACAATAGTTTGAATCTTATGCTAGTGGGAACATATGTTCAAAGAATATGAAAAAAAAGTGGTTAGATGAAAATATAAAGGATGATCTATTTAAAATTGGATCTGCTTTTAAGCATGGTACATTGTTCACTGGAATTAATCTACTGTGAGAAGTAATCTGACATAGATATTTTAAACAATTGAATTTTTCTGGTGAAAAGCATCACATGACATTTACTTTAAGGAGTACCTAAAATATCATGACATAAAACTGCTGCTTGAACCAAAGGAAAATAGGGAAAGCATTTTCATCTATATTGCAGGAAGAAAAGCAATCTCTAAATTTGATTGCCTCAAATTTCCCACATATTCTCATGCCTGGAATTTTATTTTGAGCTCATAAACTCGGGGTTCACATTTTTAAAAATCAGAAAAATGCCATATTTTTAATGAGAAAGGGTCCCCAAGCATATATTTCAATATCTTTGAGAAACTACCCTTCTCATGACTCTGATTTTCTTCCAAGACTTCTAGCAAAACAGAGTTACTGTGAGGATGACTCTATAAGACTGCAGCAGGGATCTTTGGGAAAGGAAGATCAAGCATGGCTTAGAATAAAATATTACTTCCACTTGAGCCAAGCGAAGAAATGCATGAAGATTTTAAAGCCCTGTTAAAAGACAGAAAATATCAACCAGAAGTCTTTGAAAGAGCCTTTCAAGTAATTTTTGGAACAAGTGTTGGAGGTATCTGAAGGAGGGAAAGAGAGGGAGATGGGGAGAAAGCAAGAGAAAGAGGGAGAGGGAGAGAGAGAACTGGAAGTAATCCCCAGCTTTATGGGGTGAAGACCCCTAGGCTCTCTGCACATCCACTGCTGTTTGACATAGAACACTGAAGCAGCATGCCATTTTGGGGTGACAAAAAACCAGCAGCAAGAGATAGTCTCTAAGTTTAATATTGCTTCTTCTTCTAACCCATGCTTCCAAATAATTCTCATGAAGATAAAGCTTGCAGTTTTGGAGGCATGTTAAATGGAAGCTCTCAGCTTTACAATTTCTTAATTCAAGGGATAAATTTTCTTTTTCCAATATAGAACTCTGATGTTATTACAAAATACAGTTCTATAAGATTTATTGATTTATATACGATGCATTTGTATAAGTCACGTGCAGAAAAAAAGTACTCAAGTTGCAAACCCTCTTAAAGAGCTGAGGAGTTATAGGAACACTGTAAACAGTCTGATACTGGACCTAAGCCCAAGACTCTCCATGCCTTTTGCCTCCCCAAAACTCACACAAAGAACATGGGCTGATCAGGTTTCTAGAAGACACCACTTAAGGAAATGCAACCAAGGAATAGGTTTGAGGGAAAGGGTCTTACCTTTGGGAAATCAGCTTCTAGAGTGATTAGGAAGGGGAGCTTATGACAAAAACGTAATATAAAAAATTAAGTAGAAAAAGTTAATTTAAGGTCATAAAAATAAAGGAAATTAATAATTAAACACTGTTCCAAATCCCTGTCTCTCTTAATAAGAAATATTAGCATAACACAGAGATTTTTCTTCAGATCAACATCTAAGAAGACAAGATGGTTTGAACTCTTATTTATAAATTCTGGAAAATGCATTTTGGAAATCCTGTGATGACTCTTGGTATTTAAGAACACATTCTTCCCACCTCATGCATTTAAAACTGTCATCTACAGCTATAGGAGTTGTATGTAATGTTTGCATACAGAGAAGAAAAATGCATACAACTTTCTGGAGCTGAAAGTTTTGGGGTAAAAAGGTTAGGGAAGATTTTTCAGGGCTGGAATAAGGGACTGGAAATAAACTAAATACAAAATTACCATTGCAGGTGCCATATGGGTTTTAAAAAGAACAACAGGAGAATGCAAAGTATGGTCAGACATCTGAGGGGGTCCTAAGAAGTGGATGATGAAGGAATACACTAAATCCTACTGTCAAAGAGCAGGCCAAAATGAATGTCCAAAAGTGTCCTGCACTGAAACTCATTTATACCCCGCTTCTCCCCACTGTCATAGTTTTGGAGTGAGCTTTTAATTTGAAAGGGGGATACTGAAAACATACCAACAAATGGGATCCTTGTGATTTCTAACCTCTTTTTAATTTTCTGAAATATTTTAGAACTAAGTTAAATGGAAACCAGTACTATTCTTTTGCTCATGGAGTCATGTCATTAAATGACTGGGTTCAGTACAAATTCACATTATTTTAGATTTCAAACCTTTTAGAAGGAAAGCTTGACTCCTTATCTTTTGAGTTATCGGCAGTAATCAGAAGGTTCCTCCACAAGGCAGTCTTTGACATTTCATCAGAAATATTGATCACAGATGGATCATCTCTAGATAGGAGTTTACCCAAAATGAGATAATAAACATTAAATAAGAAACTGCAGTTATCTATCCATAGACACTAAATATAGGACAGTATTATGCCTCTGTACAGAATTTTTGATAATTAAAAATTCAGTATTATTAATAATTGTTCTCTCCAAACAATTTCACAACTATGAAAAATAAAAATCTAAATGAAAGATTCTAGTTATACAGAAACTGGTTTGGGGTACAGTTTTCCTAATTCTTTCCCAATGACGGAGTTTAGGTTCTGCATGTTCACTGCTGGGCCTCTTGTCCCTATATTCATAGCCCAGCATAGCACTTCACCCCTCTGCTCAGACTCCACAGTGGCTCCCATCCACTCAAAGTAAAAGCCCGGTGGATGGGCTCTAAGGCTCTGTCCCCTTGCTTGCTTCCCCTGCAGCTTTACCTTCTGCTATTACTCCCCTCATCTTTCCTCTCCAGCTACAGTGAAATGCCTCCTGATTGTCCTGGGACCCCACAGGCTTGCTGCTCCCTCAGGGTCTTGAACTTCTCTTCCTCTGCCTATAATGTTCCTTTACATGGTATGGGTTTGGCTGAAAATGTGTTAGGGCTTTTCCATAATTTAAGGAAAAACCCAAGCAAACATTTTTGCCAACCAAATATAAATAACCCTTTCCATTCTTAGTTCAAATGTCACCTGCTCCAATAGGCCTTTGTTGATTGCTTTATTTAAAATTTCTGTTTCCATCTCCCCGTAGCAACTTCATCCCTCTTTCTGCTTTGTGTTTTTGTTTCATTTTTCACCATTTGAAATGTATACTATATTATTTGTTCATTTATGTATTTTCTGTCTCCCCCACCTCTATTCTACTTGAATGCAAGCTTCATGAGAACAAGGATTCGTGAACATTGGTCCTCTGCTGTTTCGCCATGACCCAGACAAAGTCTGACATTTGGTATCCACTCAACAAATATTTTATTCAGTGGCTGGGGGAGCCTGTAATATAAGGGCCTGTAATTATGCTGGATGCATTTTTTTACGTTTTAAAACTGCACCAATTATAAGTCCATTTAGAACTCTCTAAAACATTCCCAGGGCCAGAAAGGCAACCAAATATCAACAGAGATAAAACACAGGCCAAGCCAAAGAAAGTGTCACTGTGTGAGAAATCAGTGCTCTTTTCTACCACAGGTAAAAATGATACTTTGCTATGGAAAAAGTCATGTTCTACAGAAATCCTAAACTGACCTCTCATACCCCTCACTGTGGACATTCACAAGAGGGCAACAAATTAAATTTTTAAGAGAAACACTGAGAGTCTGGAGCAAAACAGTTCTCACAGACTCCTTCCTTCCTAATCTGGACATCCTAATCTGTGTTCCTTAATATGTCTCATTAATTCAGCCCTTGGTAACAAAGAATGAGATCAACTAGTTTCCAAAAGAGTCATGGAGAATACAAGTTTTTCATAACATTATGTGAAAAAGAGTCTTGTGAACAAAAGAGTTTAAAAAATGCTAGCTACAACAAAGTTAAACTTTTTTAAAAAATGCCAATACTAGTTAAGATTCTTTAACATGCCAATATGCATTGTGAATCTCTAAACTGGAATGTGGTAGAGAACATTTTTCAGACTTATTAAACCACAAAATCCTTTTAAGAGGGGTACCACAGGAAACTAGGCAGATTTCTATAGAATACAGTTGAGAATATGCTGATTCAACTAAACAGTCAACAGGATTTTAAAACTTGAATATTATTTTAAAAAAGAAAGATAAAGGGAAAAATGTCCTCTGTACTTATGCTCACTCTTAAGTGGTAGATGATAATTGTATTTTTTATATCTAGGAAATATGATCTTACAGTCAGACCATGAAGATCCACTCCTATTTTTTTAATGCTATGAAAAATTTCCTCCTTAGTCAAAAGCCTTCTATGCTTTTTTCTTGGCATGGCCCTAAATTATCCTTAAGCACTTTGGGATCATGTATATATAATTTTTTGCCAAATACTTTCAAACGTTTTTATTATAACTTAGAGGAGTTTGCTTTTTTTGCTATGTCTCTGCACATGAAGAAGATTAGCATATTTTGGAGAGTTACATAAATATTTCCTAAAATTACTAGTATAACTGAATCCTTCAATTCAGGAAATAGATTATCTCTTTGGAAGTGTCTTTCAGTAGGGGTAAATCCTATGTTTTTCCCAGAGTTCAAACATTTACAAGTGATGGCTTTAGTGAATACCTAACTCATTTATTCCAGAATTGAATATTGATCTGTCTTCAGGTGCTACTTTAAGAGAATATGAAAGAACTTTCATGCTCATTATAAAATACGAGACCTAAAAGAACAGTTTCCCACCTAACTTCATTTTAAGCTACTTAGCCAGAGTCACGCGGCTTCTGGTGGCAAAACTGGGGCAGGATAATCTAACACCCAGTTTCAGTTCTTTCCACTCTTAACAACTTCAACAAACCTCAGTAGGAATCCACACACATGAAATTCTCAAGTAGCATATATAACAACATATTACATTACTCCAGTTGGTATGTTTTTACATTTATATCTTACCTATAGTGCCCTTCCAGTGGGAGCTGTACTGTGCCTTCATCTTCCATAGCTAGCATACTTTGTTCTTCCTGGAAAGACAAATGTAAAATATACAATGTGAATCTGATGAGCCTCCATTTTACATTAAAGGAGAAACAGAAATTAATATTTCACTATCTCATTAACCTCAGAATCTTCCACTTTGTTTGCATTTATTAATGCTAGCACAGGTCCTTCCAATAAAGTATCAGCTACCAAGAACAGAAGTAATTAATGAGAGTCTCATACCACAAAGCAATTTAAATGCTAACAACAATCTCCTTCATGTCATTCAATATAAAATATGGTTAATTTCCAAGCAGATTAAAACAAAAATCTAAATTTTACAAGGACAAATGTATTGGTAATCATTTTCATTATTGTAAAGTTGAAATTACACTCCCAGAATGCTCTATTAGAAAGCAAAAGAGACATATTTAATAGAGCAGTGGTTCTCAAACTTTCGTATACACCAAAATCATCTGGAAGGTTTATTAAACATATAGATTACTGGGCTGTACCTCGAGTCTGATTCAGTCGATTTGGAGTAGGGCCTAAGTACACATCTTGGGTGATGCTGATTATGCTGGTCTGAAGACCACACTGAGAACCATTGCTCTAGAGACTTGGTAACAGACAGTAGAAGATATCTCCCTGAATGGACCAGAACACAGGAGTACTTTCCACTTAAGACTCATTATACGTTTTTGTTTTAGGCCTCAGATTTCTTCTTTAATGCAATATTCCACCCTTCTCCAAAGGGTAGAAATGTTTCATATATTCATTTCTTCATTTATAAAGTCCATACAGTCAAAGTTATAGTTTTTCTAGTAGTCACGTACGGATGTGAGAGTTGGACCATAAGGCTGAGTGCCAAAAAATTGATGCTTTCAAACTGTGGTGCTGGAAAAAACTCTTGAGAGTCCCTTGGACAGGAAGGAGACCAAATCAGTTAATCCTAAAGGAAATCAACCCTGAATATTCATTGGAAGGACTGATGCTGAAGCTGAAGCTCTGATACCTTGGCCACCTGATAAGAAGAGCTGACTCATTGGAAAAGACCCTGATGCTGGGAAAGACTGAACGTAAAAGAAGAAGAAGGCAGCAGAGGATGAGATGGTTGGATGGCATCACAGACTCAATGGACATGAGTTTGAGCAAACTCCAAAAGATAGTGAGGGACAGGGAAGCCTGGTGTGCTGAAGTTCATAGGGTCACAAAGAGTCAGACATAACTTAGCAATTGAACAACAAACATTTTAAAAGTATATCTTTGGGATGAAGATAAACTTATGTAGCATGAAACACCCTAGTTTAATTTACAATAATGTTATCATTAGCCCTTTTCCATGTACCAAAAATTAAATGTAGTTTCTACAGATTATAGCTCCTATTTCATGCATTTATTTTCAAATGGGTCAATTAGGAATGTTCAAGTTTAGAAAACTATTTGGGGCCATTTAAAACTGTTAGAATTATTGGCCCTAACTCGAGAAATGAAATTTTAAGTTGTGGAGAGATGAAGAGCTAGGTCATTTTCCTGACCAAATGGGAACTGAAGAGAGAAAAAAAGAAAGGCCCTGGAGGGTCATCGCTTTCCCTCTTTCAGTAGCTTAGCAGAAGCTAGGCTGGTCTAAATCAGCTTTGGTTGATGTCATTTTTCCTGGCATACAAGACTATTCCCTAGGGTCCTCAACTTGCATACAGCCTAGTCTGAAGAACCACTGCCATATTTATTGATACTTAAAGAAATGGTGTTTTCTACCTCCTCTTCAGCTAGCCTACGAATTTATGAGGCAATGTGGTGGCAGGTCTTGTTTCTCTCTTGAAATGCTCTCTGTACAGACCTAACCTGTGACCAGGCAGGCTCCCCTCTGCTGAGCCCTCAGCCTCTGCTGAGGCCTTAGCATACTTCTGCCCAACCTATGCTATGTAATAAAGGAGAGGTCAGGGGACTGTGTGGGATCTGCTATTTCTCTGCTTAGAAGCTACCCTCCCAACCAACCCAGTGTTATATCTGTAGTCTGTGATACTATTGACATGTAGCTGTTATCCCTTTGCATTATGGGAATTTATTCTATTCTCTTTCTCTGTTACATTTCAAGGAAAATTTTCCTTTGAAGACCTCTCAGATATATATTATTTCTTATGTATTATGCCTGTTCCTCATGTTATGTGGAGGAACATACTCAAAGTGAGTAGACAGTATCATTGGTTTGAGTTATGTATTTAAGCACTTGTGCAGAGCTAATCTGTAGTCTAAAATGACCCACACCTTGCAAATGGATTAGTTTCTATATATGGAAATGATACATGGACCATATTAATTTATATGCACACCACTGAGGCCATGGGTAGAACACATTTATCCTTTCAGGAACAAAAGGTTACTTTTTCTATAGAAAAGATTATCTTAATGCACATGTGAAAGTGAAAGTTGCTCAGTCGTGTCCGACTCTTTGTGACCCCATGGACTATACGGTCCATGGAATTCTCCAGGCCAGAATACTGGAGTGGGTAGTCTTTCCCTTCTCCAGGGGATCTTCCCAAGCCAGGGATCAAACCCAAGTTTCCCACATTGCGGGCAGATTCTTTACCAGCTGAGACACAAGAGAAGCTCAAGAACACTGGAGTGGGTAGCCTATCCCTTCTCCAGCAGATCTTCATGACCCAGGAATCGAACTGGGGTCTCCTTCATTGCAGGCGGATTCTTTACCAACTGAGCTATCAGGGAAGCCCTGATGATGTACATGGAGGGACACAGAGAGAAAATAATCAGCAATCCCCAATGCTGTTTAAGTAAAACCAATAGAAGCAAAATGTAATTCTTTTCTTGGTTGTCCACTGAAAGGTAAGATTGGTATGTAGTATCTTTTCTGACCAACTCATAATAAAATGTAGAGAAGCCAGGTAGAAAGGTTTAATAAAGAGTAAAAATTGGGGGGAAAAAAAAGAACTGAAGAGAACAACGGTGCCATCAATGCCTGGATTACCTGGCAGCAGAAAACGAAGGCTCAAGATTCAATCTAACAGCAAAAAATTGGATCAAAGCTTTGGGAACAATTTTGTTTTTTTCCTCAGATGATTTTCCACTTTTCTCTCAAATTACTTTCAATAATTATTTTGCACTCTGTGGCTTGTTAGCATGTGTGGGCTTTATACTAGTCATAATTCTATCCAAACAAAAACTCATCACCTCTAAAGATAGCATTTCCAAGCCATGCTTATCTGAAGAGAAGGGTGGCGGAGCAGCCGCTGCCTTCAGTGCCAGAAGGAAGCTGGGTGGGCCCCAGAGCTTGGGGATAGAGGGCCGGCTGCATCCCAGGCAGCTCTGTGAGGAAGCCAAAAATTGAGACTTTCTGGGGAGGAGCAGTCAAATCAGGCACTAGCCGTCACGACAATCACAACCTCTTTTATCTCCATGATACAAGGAAAGAGAGAGAAAGCAAAAAGCTTACTGGGTATCCTTAACTTTGTTAGTCTGAAATATCCTAAAATGAGTTCCATTCAGCATTTCATTTACACAGTGTCCATCAAAAATCTGCTGAGTTCTACAAGAATGATGATCAAAGTTTACCAAAGAGCACTTGAGGGGGTTTTGCCAATTTGACTACAGGAATGTTCACAGTCTGATTTGAGAACACCAACTTTTCATTCAGATAGCCAAATGTTCTGATATTAAACAAGTGAAGGACAGTTGATTCTATACCCAGGAAAAAGCAGAAATACAGAGGCTTAAAAATGAATCTCTTCAACAGCACTCAAACATTTACTGGGTATGAATCATGTGCTAAGCACGCAGTAAATAAAAAGAATAATTCAGGAGCTATTCATGAATCCAATAAGCAAATACATATTAAGCATGATTTCATGACAGGTTTTATGCTAGGTACTGGGCATACAACAATGAAAATAGAGTCATAAACCTTACTCTTAGAGGACAAGAAGGATCACTGTAAAAAGAATAGAACAAGAGGCAGTGGTATCTGGGCCAGTCTCATTTGATCAGTTTGGTAATAGAAAGGAAGAAATTTAAGTAGGAAGAAACAAGGTAATAAAAGGTAGGAATAAATAAGACATGTTTTCACAATAACGAACAACTAGCCTGGCTGGGGCAAAAGGCCTGTGCTAAGTAGAAAAGGAAATTAAAATCAGACGTAAATTGTGGTATGTTTTGATGATGGATTTACATATAAAGTTAGATAATGAATCTGATGGAGAAGACAATGGCACCCCACTCCAGTACTTTGCCTGGAAAATCCCATGGACAGAGGTGCCTGGTAGGCTGTAGTCCATGGGGTCGCTAAGAGTCGGACACAATTGAGCGACTTCACTTTCAATTTTCACTTTCATGCATTGGAGAAGGAAATGGCAACCCACTCCGGTGTTCTTGTCTGGAGAATCCCAGGGACGGGGGAGCCTGGTGTCTGCCGTCTATGGGGTCGCACAGAGTTGGACACGACTGAGGTGACTTAGCAACTTAGCAGCATGAATCTGAATTATGGTTTGTGATAGTGTGAAAAATACAATGCATATATTATGATATCTAACAAATGCTCTACCTTTAGTGAAACAGATAGCATTCTTCATGTAAAGTCTGTATCTATGGAGGAGTCCTCAAACAGCTCAAAGTACAAACAACAGCAGCACAGAGCCAATGTTCACAAAGGTGTCTAGAGTATTAAACATTCAGCAATTTTAAAATGGAAGGAAATTCAGAAATCAAGTTCAACCCCTTTAATTTCATACAAGAGAACATGAAATGCAACAGAACGCATGAAGTGCCTGAGCATCTCCTTCTTCATTACTAATAGGACAGATAATGCTGCAAACATCACACACACACACACACACACACACACACACACATACATACACACCCCTAGAATTATTTGTAAACCATAAAATACTATAAGAGATATTCCTTAAGACTTCCAATATGCAGAACAGCCAATACATACAACTACTCTCTTGAACGATGAAAACTGAAAAGAAAAAAAAAGCGGGGAGGAGGAGTAGTCCATATAGAATCCATATAAACAGATGGAGGCAACATACGTTTTTCATCAGCGTATTTGATTCAGTTTCTCTAATTGACTTATCAAAATTATTATAAAATAAAAAAATTCTGACAGAGTAACTCTGGATTTAGAGGAATATATTCTGGTGATACAGAGTCTGGGGGTTTAGGAAAGGTCATACCTCAAATTTCAGAACTCATGAGAATCACCTGGAGATCTTGTTAACACAGATTTCTGGGCCCATATCCAGAGTTTTGATTCAGTAGGTCTGGAGTAGGGTCCAAGAATTCAGATTTATGACAAGTTGACAGGTGTTGGCTGATACAGCAGAGATCCTAGGACCACACTTTGAAAACCACTGCTTGAGGAAGAATAATATGCTTGCCTTGCTCTGAGATTCAACTAGAAGTAAGATTTGCCTGTACAATAATTAGGCCATGCTTCCTAAATCCACAACTGATGCTGATCTTTCTTAGCATAAGATATGCTCTCTACTATGTATAATCTTGGCCTTGCTCACGAGCCTGCTTCAGACAGATCGTAAGCCCCACTTGCACCCCTCCATTTCTTCCCCATAGCATATATGTTGGAGTGAACCTCCCACAAACCAAGAGATGTCAATATCATGATCACTGAGCAGAGCTGAATTTCTAGGATTTATCTAACATTAACCTCCTCTTCCCTCACTGAGGAGCAAACATTCTGCTGGGCTTTCTGCTTTATCAGCAGCCCTTTTGTCAAATGTGTACAATGTCCTAGAGAATACTGAAGTAGGAAGTAAAGTGTGTTGGTACTCTGAGCACATTTGGACATCCAGAATTTGATTCTGCAGTCTTCCCTTTACACAGAGCAATGTGCAAAATGTCAGGGTTCCAATATTCATTTCTATCCTGATTATAATCCTTTCTTTCTAAAAACTGAACCATATGCATATGCATATGCATGAAGTACATGAAAATTTGGAACAGAAGCTCTGCGACCTTGGACTGGCCTGTGTAGCTATTTATTCTGCTTAACTCATTATTGAATTTTAAGGTCAAACTAATGTTTTCTCAATGCCATAAGACCAGAAGTGGGCTACTGATAGTAAAGCCCTGAAAGATAAAGGTACAAGCTTGTAACTATCATCGAAAGGACAAGAGGTGAGTCTACTTAAAATTCAAATCTCAGTGAGCTGAGACATTTCTGCTCTTTACCATCTTTCTGGATCACAATGAGAGTTACTCAATTAATCTAAGTAATTGCAGAAATGCAACATTTTGTGTAGAACTTGTTCATTTACCACATTCATGTAAATGTCTTCTCCAGTCTTCTCCTGGAAGACTGGGCCTTGGTATAAGATGCTACAGTAAGATCACACTCTTCAGTGGAGTCCATAAGCCTCAAGCAAATGAAATACCGAAATCTGGGTTACCAAGTAGAAAATCAACCAGAATTTTAGTTTCAGTGTGCTGCTGCTGCTAAGTCGCTTCAGTCGTGTCCGACTCTGTGAGAGCCCATAGACAGCAGCCCACCAGGCTCTGCCATCCCTGCGATTCTCCAGGCAAGAACACTGGAGTGGGTTGCCATTTCCTTCTCCAATGCATGAAACTGAAAAGTGGAAGTGAAGTCGCTCAGTTGTGTCCGACTCTTTGCAACCCCATGGACTGCAGCCCACCAGGCTCCTCTGTCCATGGGGTTTTCCAGGCAAGAGTACTGGAGTGGGGTGCCATTGCCCTCTCCGAGTTTCAGTATAATCCTTCTTAAATCTTCCTACTCTCTATACTGATCGTATTCTTTTAATACTAATTCCAGGTTAGAAAGTTAATATCTTTAAATTATACTTTCTCTCTTCAGTTGTCAAATGTAGAATTATCTTTCGTTGCACTGGTCCAAACTATATTTTAATGTCCTACTATGGATTATTTCATGACTGTATTATTGGTTTACTTGTTTCTTTATAAGTACTGAGGATCACATTAAAGTATATCATATTAATCTAATTGAGAATTTAAGGTCTGTAAACCTACCTGATTAATGTATTGCAAGGCATTTTCCTTTACTTTTTGTCATACTCTGAACTGAAGGATACAGCTGTAACTTTTCCTCAATAAATCCTCTATCTCTTTTTGAATCCTTTTAGAAAATACTTAGAAGATTTAGTAATATTAATTACTTCTAAATTATTTACCTACATAATCATAAAACAGTCAATAACCATTGGTATATAATGAGTCTATAATGTAAAAAGATTAGAAGCTCATTCCATAGCATCTCTGCCTATCTGAAGTTACTAAATTCCAAAATGGACATATGGCACACATACATATGAGTACCATACATATGCAGCTATGTGAATGGTTCTCAGCAATGGAAATAGCATATTCTAATACATTTATGATTACTGTCAAATTTGCTTTCTCCTATTTCACAGACATATAAAGGAAGAATATGAAATTTTCTTTGAATGAAAAAAGGGAAGAAATATTAAGCATAATATATTGTATATATTATTCATATGGATCAAGCCAGTCAATCCTAAAGGAAATCAACCCTGAAAATTCATTGGAAGGACTGATGCTGAAGCTGAAACTCCAATATTTTGGTCATCTGATGCGAAGAGCCGACTCACTGGAAAAGAGTCTAATGCTGGGAAATACTGAAGACAAAAGGAGAATGGGGTGGCAGAGAATGAGATGGTTAGATAGCATCATCAACTTGATGAACACAAATCTGAGCAAACTTCAGGAGATAGTGGAGAACACAGGAGCCTGGTGTGCTACAGTCCATGGGGTTGCAAACAGTAGGACACAGCTCAGTGATTGAAAGACGATAACAATTATATATACATGGTATTTTTCTTTTTACAAAGTTTTAGAAGGGCAAGAATGCTCCATGGTACGGATATGGCATAACATGAATGCTGTAGAAGATATGATTGTATGCCTGGGGCTGTTGCTAGCTGATTCCTACAGAAGTAGTAAAGACATTTGACAGGAAATCAGAGCAGGAAAATAAGGCAAAATTATATTTACAAGTCACTGCATCAGAATACTTAACATTTTCATTATCAGGGAATCTAAGGAAAACCTTGTGGTCAATGAGTTTTGTATTCAAAGTTGTCTTCCTTAGAATTTGAAACTTCTTAGAAATTATTTTCAACCTAAATAAATTTTAATTATGTCAAGTATGAATAATTTAAGCCTTTAATATTTCTATACTCATATTCACTTTATTTACATTTATTTTATACCAAATTCTGTTGCATTTTTCTTGAATAGTACCTGAGGATGACAGCAAACCTTTAATAAAGCCCTAAAATCATATACAGATTATCCAAATACCCTAGTTAAAGCACTATTAAAATATCTCTCACACTTAAATGAGAGTATAAACTTAGAAAAGTAGTTAAAGCTTAGAAAAAACAGAAAAATAGTTAAAGCACTATTTTTTTTTAATTTCTCATACTTAAATATGAGTATATCAACCTTAGAAAAATAAAGATGCTTGATAACTTTATATTGACATTTTCAACATTATATCAGTATTACTTTTCATACAGTTCATGAGGTTCTTGAGGCAAGAATACTGGAGTGATTTGCCATTCCCTTAGTATGCCTAGAAGTATAATTCAAAGTATGTCTTCTACAACATATAGGACAAGCTCTTCACCATGGAAACGTGAAGAAATGCCAGTCACATATTATGTAGAGATGTTTGTAGAAACATCTGAGCAGAAATCCCATTAGACTTCATGGCCTAATCTGGACTCATCTAATGGTTAAGTAAAACCTAAGACCATTGAAATGTTTGCAAACAAATTCCTCAGAAGAAAGAGGAATATGCCCATGGCTTGAGAAAATATACCACAGAGAGGAAACCAAATACATTTACTGACTGCTTTGTAGAACAAAAAAGGGAGGGAATAATGCACAAGTCTCACTAAGTATTTTCTTTCAAATTCATTTCCAGTTATACAGAAATTTTGTTCTTCTGTTTTACAACTTATGGACTCAGTCATTCTGCTAAATGATGTACTGGTCATTTTTTTTTCATTTATACTCTTTGCAATATTTTAAAAATATTATGACTACTAGCCTTCAAAATAGATCCAGATTTATACATGAATTTTAAATGTCATAAAACTTAAAACAAATTGTTTTAACATGTAAAACAGAATAGGATAAATCAGTAGTTTGTGAAAGTAATAAAATCCCCAAAGTTTCTCAAACAATATTTACTCAGTCCTAAAGCACTTTGAAAGATTGAGGGCAGGAGGAGAAGGGGACGACAGAGGATGAGATCGCTGGATGGCATCACCGACTCAATGGACATGAGTTTGGGTAAACTCCGGGAGTTGGTGACGGACAGGGAGGCCTGGCGTGCTGTGGTTCATGGGGTTGTAAAGAGTCAGACACAACTGAGTGACTGAACTGAACTGAAAGCACTTTGAAAGAAAATCACACTTGACCTAACCAAAAGGCCAAGAAGTGATGAAAGCAAATCGGAGCAACATGCTTTCCTATTAAACATTTCATATATTTCAAGAATAACTATTTTATCTTTTAATTAGAATTAGAATCTTTTGAGTAAAACTTTGTTCCCTAGGAAAATACCAACAGTAATAATGTCTCTTTTTTTCCTTCTCACATATTCAACCAAAAATCAATCACTGTTTGATCACAATTTGGAAACAGTTAAGGATCAGCAAGTTTCTGCCATCCTAAGGGGAGGAATCAGAAAAATAAACCTTATAATTCGAAGGATAATGAAGTACAAAGTATTTGCATATTTCACTAGAGTTTGCTCATATAAGACATGTGCTCTCTCTGTTCAAGTTTCAGCTTTATAATTTTACACACTCATCTTTCAAAGTAGTCCACCTGTGCTTGTTAGTAATCACTAAAGAGAAACACAATAATTTATTTTGCAAAGCTGTTACTGTGCATGTGTTGCTTTTTCTTTATAAGATATTGATTTTGCTCTGACTTACTTCTTTTTCAGCATCTTCTAGTTTCTTTTTCTTACTCTCAGGCATTAAATCATCCAACCAGCTGAGTTCCCGTTTGGTAAACAAAAAGTCCATCAATTTTCTTACAAATACCAGAGCTAACACCTGAAGGAAATAATAAAAGATGTTAAAACAAGGAAAAAATATAAATGGGAGATTTAGATTTGTTTGTTTTTTTGGTAGAAACAAGTCAACTAAAATTAGGTCTGATATTAAAGTGAAATTTTGATATATGTGTGTATAATAGATATTGTCTAACTTTTGCTTCCTTCAATTTCTTTTCTTACCACATCTCCAGAATAGTGGCTATGATTCTACCCATTATAGGAGGCATTTAAAGAAGCAATGAAAAAAACTATATTTTTGACCATTTCCTTAAAAACACTTTAAGAATATTAAACCTTTAATACCTATGCTGATAATATTTTAATCATTTATAGTCATTCAAATTCTAGTACTTTAGCTTTGAAATACTTGAAACTCATCTAAAATATTTAATAAAATTTAATTTTAAAAGTTTCCTTAACTTTTCAGATTTGCTAGTATATCTTTAAAGTTAAATTGTGCAAGTTTACATTTTCTACCCAACTTTAATTAATTCAAACTAATGTTCAGAATGATAGAGATAAAACTAGTATGAATCACTGAAATTCATATATAATCTAAAACCCAATCTTAATTACTGGTTTTAGTGGCTAAAGTTTATACCAAGGTTTCCAATAACTGTTCAAAATTATTCTATTGTTCCAATTTGTTCATGGATTTTTAGTGAGAGCAGAAAATCAGAGGGAGAAAAAGAGCTGACTTAGAAGTTTCATACCATCATGGGAAAGACAATAGCAGCTCGTGAAACTTTTATTATCCACAAAAGGCCGAGGCAACTCATCTGAATAACTGTGAAGAGATGGACTTTTCGAAGTGGCACATGCCTTAGATATATAAAATCTGGTTGATGTTTTGCAGGCATCCAGAAGAGCTTTATTCTATCAAAGAACTAAAAGATAAACAGACGAAATTGCTTTTTACAGACAACAATAAAAGTAGGACAAGTAAATGTATAATATAGTCCAATATATGGTACATCTAGATCACACTTCCATTGACATCTGGGCGTCAGGACTATGTGATTGTTAAGTGTACATTCTGAAAGACCACAACTTCAGTTTTATAATATCCCATATTTTCTCAAATGTGGATACAGGTTATAATTAAGAGAGTTTAATAACACTGATGCCAATGCTAAACATTGCTCCCTCAGAGAGTATAGCCTTGAGACAAAACATAATCATCACCCTTGTCTTCATCATCACCTGTCAATTTCTTCCTTTACTTGTTCTTTAAGTACTGGGGTTCCCTGCACCCTTCTTTACTGAGTATTTCATCCATAACCTCTGTTTCGGCTTTCACACACTTGCTAGGCTCCCAGCCCTCAGTCTCTACTGCAGCTCTTTCTGACTCGAGCTCTAGACTCACATGCAGCTGCTGTGTGGGATGTTCCTCCCTATTTTGATTCTGCTGTTTTGACCTTGCCACTCTCATCCCCATAAATGGTTTTGGTGCTGTTCCTAAAAATACAAATACCTTGGCCATAAAGATTTAACCTAGATGAATTGTTATTAATAAAGGATTTCCAGAGCAAATTTTAACAGTTTAATTTATTGATCAGTTTCCTCTACTACACTGTCAAATCATTTATATATATTTTCAATTGTATCTTATTAACATTATTTTCATCTGGATCAAGGTTATTCCTGTTTAAACTTTATCATAAAGACAGTACATTATTTTTGGACTAGATATTATTTTAATAGCTTTGACATTTTTACCCATCAAAGTTAATTTTATCAATTCAAATTTTATAGATTAAGTGTCCACAAGAATGTGAAATCTTCAATCATATTTTACTTAACAAAATGTACTGCATGTTAGCTTTGTTTTATGCAGATCATTTTGTTTAATTTTTCTCAGGCCAAATTTTACAGTTTTCAGTGTTTCCAACAAGAAGTGATGATTTAGAAAATGACAGTTTCAATCACTGTCAGTTCTATTTTATACAATGGAATATCTCCTATGTGTTTTAAGAGTAACATTAGATTTAGTCCTTAGCTAATTTATATGAGAATATTGTAAGCAATCTTCACCAAATTTTCCAAAATTACTCGAATACGCCGAGGAACAAAAATGCCCATAGAGTCAAATGGGTGTCAGTGTAGAGTCCAGAGAAGGCAATGGCACCCCACTCCAGTACTCTTGCCTGGAAAATCCCATGGACGGAGGAGCCTGGTGGGCTGCAGTCCAGGGGGTCGCAGAGAGTCGGACACGACTGAGCGACTTCACTTTCACTTTTCACTTTTATGCATTGGAGAAGGAAATGGCAACCCACTCCAGTGTTCTTGCCTGGAGAATCCCAGGGACGGGGGAGCCTGGTGGGCCGCCGTCTATGGGGTCGCACAGAGTCGGACACGACTGAAGCAACTTAGCAGCAGCAGCAGCAGTGTAGTGTCATACATCATGTTTTACTGACACCTTCTCATATCCCCAATTCAACACGTTCCTTCTGTTTTTACCTGTCTTATGGCACAGCATGACCTTCCCTGGGGCATCTAAACCAGAATCACACATAATTGAGTCCATCCAGTGTCCATTTATTTAGTCATATTCATTTACACCTTCCAAAAAATTTGTTGAAAACCTATGCAGAGTACTAAGTGCTGAATTAGTTCCTGGTTTGTCCCTCTCTATATTGTCCACAAATATTTCACTGGGTCTTTTTATCTCTAACTCCTAAATATCTCTTAAAATTACATGTCATTAAATAAATAAAACTCAGTGCATGGTGGAGACAGGAATAGGGAAAAAATAAAGTTAAATCCTCAGGGCTATAAATGAATGTTTCAATTTCTATAGAACTAATTTTTTCCCCAGCTACCATTTCTCCATGTGTGAAGTTATGTTATTGCATAACTGTACTTCAGTGTGTGGGTGATTCCATTGTTATTGCTTAAATGGCACATTTGCTTTACTTTGGATCCTTAAAGTGTTGGAATGAATATAAATGTGGTTATATATCTGAGTACAGAAACAGCGTTCATAAGAACACTATGTTCTGTTTTTCCTGCCATGTTGTACAATAAGAAACCTAGATAAATTTCTTAATATTGCCAAACAGGTAATATACAAAATTCTTCGAACAAACGGGGTAACAAATTAACATGTTTCTTGAACTGCTGATATTCTGCACATTTTTAATTATTACTGCTCAAGTACCTAATGATAGTCATGATAAATGTATTCTGAGTTTTGCATGTACCTTTGATCTTGTCCTAATATCAGCATCCCATTTCTCCATCCAGTTAGCCACAATATTCCAAATAGGAATTTCAGTTCCCTGAGTTCAGGGCTCACTTAAATTTTCACTAACTCCGTTTCTTAGTGTGAGACCCTATTTGCTGTTTCATTTGTGCTATTTAGAACTCATTATACTTTTCTCATGGGTCTTTGATAATATTTTCCTCAACTTTCATTTGAAAGATTCACACCCCAAATAATTCCAAAATTTGACATTCTTGTTTATTTCCAAAGCTCAAGGGTATAATAAAATCATGTGAGTGGAATTAGGGGGGAAAATCTGTTGAAGCTATCAAAATGATTTTACTTTATTTCTTAAACTTCTGCTGCTGTATTTATGTGAGCCTGAGGCCTAATAATAAATACTTTTCACTTACAGATGAAATTAGTACTCATAGAACTTTTGCCAAAGGCAAAAAAAAAAAAAAAATCCAGCAAAACAAATAAACAAAACCTCTTCAGCACTCTTCCCTATCTGTCTTACCAGACCAATTCTTTAAAAAAATTTTTTTCATACATAAAGTTATAAATGAACAAATTAAATGTAGTTAGAGTAAAATTAAATGCATAACACTTCTCAAGTGTTATAACAGTGAAACATTCAGTTATAACCCTGAGGATTGTACTTTATTTCTTAAGATTCAACACATCTCCTCCCAAGTTACTTTTACCCAGTATCAGGATGAACACACTCATCCTATCGACTTTGGGTGGTTAGTGATCATACAGTAACATCATGTTAAAGTTCTGTCTTGGTTCTGACATCCAATAGCATCCTCGGGCCTAAGAGGTTTTCCTTCTCCCAAGGTCAGAAGCTGATTTATTATTTTTTCAGGAAAAGAGTTCCTGTACTGCCTGTCCCTCAGCGTTGAGAGTTTAGCCAAGATCTTCCACGGTGCTGCTGCCGCATCACACATTTTGTCCGATCAAGCAGGCTGTAGTGACCTTAAATAACCCTAGCCCCTCATGCAAGTGCATACCTTAGACAGCTACCCGCAGAGTCACAATATAAGTTCCTAGTATAATTTCCCCAATGGCCCTTGTGATCAACAACCTCCTCTCCCTCCTCCTTACGTACCCCTTAGATAAGACCTCTGTAAAGCTCACCAAACCCTGCTCTTCCGATCTGAAGAGCCCAGTTTCAGCCTTAGCCAAGGAACCCCAAAGTGCCCCACCCACTGACCCTAATAAAGGCTTCTGCCCTAGGTCCTGTCTCTCTCTCTCTGTCTCCACTTTGTCTTGGCCTCCCCACGTGGCCCCTCAAGGCCAGGTCCTTCCTGTGAAGACCTATGAGTGATAAACTTTTCTATTTCTGTTTCTCTTGTGGTCTGTTGTTAAAGCGCCAGTTCACCATCTAACACCCTGTGCTCCACTTAAAAAGTGTTAATTTGACGAATTAATAACATTTAGTCAGATGACTGTTCCTTTATAGGTCACTGAACAGTAATGAGTCTATCTTGTCAAAGAAAAAATGGCAATTTATATTTTCTTTTAGCCAACAAAAATAAATTATACAATAAATAATCCTCAAACTAGTCTCCTTTTCAAGAAAATTTAAGTGTTTGGGAACAACAGTCTTGTTATAAAACAAGATTATTCAAAGGAAATTTTATTTATTTTTTTGTTTGCTAATGTATGTGTATTTAGTAGTATATTCATTTTTTAAAATTTAAATTTATATATTTTAATTGGAGGCTAATTACCTTACAATATTGTATTAGTTTTGCCATACATCAACATGAATCCGCCATGGGTAGAAATCTGTATTAGTTTCCTAGTGCTGCTGTAACAAATTATAACTCGGTGGCTTAAACAATAGAAATTTATTTTCTCACAGGTGTGGAGGCAAGAATTTCAAAATCGAGGTTTTGGTGGGGTCTTGTTCTGTCTGAAGGCTGAAGGGAAGAAAATTTTCTTGCCTCTTCCAGCTTGTTGGTTCCTGATATACCCTGACATGTGGTGGCAAAATTCCAGTCTCTGCCTCGACCTTTATGTGGCTTTCTTCCCTGTGTCTCTGTGTCCTCTTGTCTTCTTATAAGGACTCCAGTCATTGGATTTAGGGTTCATGCTAAATTCAGGGTAAGCTCCTCTTGAAATCCATAACCGATTTTATCTGCAAAGACTTTATTTCCAAATAAGGTCACATTCTGAGATTCCAGGTGGATGTGCGGGGAAGGGGTACTATTCAACTCACTATAATAACATAAGCAGGAATAATTTGCCAACAGTCTCAGTAAAAATGTAAAATAATCTTGTGGCACTTAAAAAAAAATGTTTTAAATTTTATTCATTTAATTTTGGGCTGCTCTGAGTCTTCATTGCTGCAGGCAGCTTTTCTCCAGTTGCAAGTTGGGGTTACTCTTTGTTGCAGAGCATGGGCTCTAGGGCACACAGGCTTCAGCAGCTGCAGCACACGGGCTCAGGAATTGCGACCTGAGGGCCGTAGAGCGTGGGCTCAATAGTTGTGGCGCACGGGCTTAGTGGCTCCATGGTATGTGAAATCTTCCCGAACCAAGGATCAAACCAGTGTCCCCTGCACTGGCAGGCAGATTCTCATCCACTGTACCACTAGGGAAGTTCCTCTTCTGGTATTTTTTAAATGCGTCCACAAATTCCTTGATATTATTATTCTCTTCAAGCGATGGAGTCTAAATTTCCCTCCTTGTGTGTGCAAACTGGCCACAATGACTGGCTTCTAACAAATATAAGAAAAGTGGAAGTGACCACGTGTGACTCTGTAGACTGTCAGTAGGCACAGTGACTTCAGCCTCACTCTGCCTCATATTTCTCATTCAGATGGAGGTTAGGGTCTCTGTTGTGATGACACTTAAGTGTCTGATGGAGAGGCCGCTTACCAATAGCCAGAGAGGCACTACCATCTCTTGCCCTCAGCATTGGGATAAGCCATCTTGGATAAACACCTTCTAGTCCTATCCAAGCCTTCAAATGACCGCAGTTCTTGTCCACATCTTGCTAGCAGCCACATAAGGCATCTTGAGCCAAAATCACCCAGCTATTTTGTTTCCAAGTTTATGACCCACAGAAACTGTGAGATAATAAATGTTTACTGTTTTAAGCCAATAAGTTTTACAGCAATTTTTTAGATAACAGTGGGAAATTAATGCAAAAACTGTTTTTATTTAACAAATAATTAAACAATCTATAAGGTTTTCCTTATTAATTTATAAAAATAATTCTACAAAGACAATTGCAATAATAACAGAAAAGCAAACATAAAAGGCAAAAATCACCCGGAATCTTATTACCTTAACAAATTGTTTTTCTTTCTCCACCTTCCTGTTTAATCTACCCACACTCAGAGTTTCTTAAACCTGTGGTAGTTACAACTTGTTTTCTCACTTTTTCACCTCACATTTCACTTTGTCATAAGCATTTTTACTGTGTTATTTTTATGGTCATTGTATTTATCAATTTTAAATTACTTTATCAAATTTAAATTAACCATAGATTGCTTAATTATTTTACTGTTGTTGAGTAATTGTATTGTTTCCAGTATTTTGATAAAATGTGTTACAAGGAACATCTTTGTGTATATTTTTTTTTTACTATTTTCATTGATCCACATATATCATACAGTATCAAAGATTAAAAGCATTTTAATATTTTATATAGTTTTAAATATACTGATATCCTTTTCTAAAAGGATTATAAAGTATAAACTTTTTACAGTTTTAACATGTGTGTGTGTTAGTCACTCAGATGTCCAATTGTTTGCAACCCCATAGACTGTAGCCCGCCAGGCTCCTCTGTCCATGGGATGCTCCAGGCCAGAATACTGGAGTGGGTAGCCATTCCTGTCTCCAGGGGATCTTCCCAACCCAGGGATTGAACCTGGGTCTCCCACACTGCAGGCAGATTCTATACTGTGTGAGCCACCAGGGAAGCCCCACAGTTTCAATATACTAATAGTAAACAGAAGTACCCTCAGATTATGAACCATTTTTAAGAATTTTTTAAGACATTTAACTGTAGACTGAAAGCTACTCCTCAGATAATGACATTTTCTTAGCTCTCAAGTGACTTTGCATCACAGGCCTTAAGATATGTCATCACAGCTTTACTGTAGATACTTTACTTACTATATTACTATAAAGTAATTTACCTGAATTCCTTTTAGTGATGAAGCACCCATATAAAGAAACACTCCATATAGCACTGGCATAGGAATAAACTGTAAAAGAACAATTAGAAAAAAGGCACAGGTTATTTTCAAATATAATGTGGTTGAGACATTTTGTACTTCCAAAGAAAAACACAGAAAGGTAAATATTTTAGAAGTATGGGGCAGAGCCAGAAGACACGGGCTCAAATCCCAGCTCTAGCACTTTTTAGCTGCATAGCCTCAGGTAAGTCACCTAAGCTTTCTGTGCCTTAGTTTCCCAATATCTAAACAGGGATAATAAGAAGTCTATTAGACATATTTAATAGGTCAACATCAATAAAATCACATGATGTATAATAAACAATTAATATCAAGTATATTTTGCTACATTAGGGAAATTTAAATGAATTCAATTGTTTTAAATGAATTAAAATCCTTAAAATGAATTCAATTATTTTAAACATAAAAAAAAGTATATCCAATAACGATGTCCATGTAGTAGTTTTATGGAACATTTAAAATACAAAACTGCATATGTGGCCATGATCGTGGCACTGCTTATCTCTATGCCTCCCCCTTTACTGCTGCTGCTGCTGCTAAGTCGCTTCAGTCGTGTCCAACTCTGTGCGACCCCATAGATGGCAGCCCATGAGGCTCCCCCGTCCCTGGGTTCTCTAGGCAAGAACACTGGAGTGGGTTGCCATTTCCTTCTCCAATGCATGAAAGTGAAAAGTGAAAGTGAAGTCGCTCAGTCGTGCCCGACTCTTAGCGACCCCATGGACTGCAGCCTACCAGGCTCCTCCATCCATGGGATTTTCCAGGCAAGAGTACTGGAGTGGGGTGCCATTGCCTTCTCCGTCCCCCTTTACTAAGTAATAGTGATTGCAAATGTATCTGTCCACTGACAAGAAATTAGAAACTTTCTTTTGTGTAGGCATACAGTAAACTCAGGTCACAAGTTAGTCAGAGATGAGTGACTGTTTCCCAGAACTTGATTACCATTTCAAAATTACAATAATAATTTATACATCAAATTTACTTGGCCAGATTAAATTTTTTACATACTTAAGGATTCTAAAATATAGCACGTAATTTCCCTTGGTAAGAAGCTATATAAACATGATAAAAAAAATTCATCACTTTCATCACATGCCATACAATATTTACAAATTGATGGCTTAGACTCAAATTAAATTTCTTAAAGAATAATATATATATTCTGCCTTTTCTCAAATTCACAAAGGGAGATTTCATTACCTTCAGAATACTAGTCATAAAGACTGATGAGCCCATGAGAATGAAAATCATAAGCCCAGTAACTCTTTGCTCCCGAATGCCAAGAAATTTGGGTTGTTCTCCTGGAGCTGAACATTCAGATTCCAGTTTCAGGCTGTTGACATGAGTGATGGAAAGGACAGTGGCAGCCACAAACCATGGCAGGCCCATGATGGAGCACACACCCAGCATGACAGCCACCATTAACAGATCCAGATGGTACCCACAACCTTTCTGTTAAGAGAAAGAAAACAGGATTCTCATTCCACCTGAATTTGGCATAAATACCGATGACACCACCACCACAGAACAGAAAAGAACAGAAAAGAGGTACTGTTTTGAATCTTATATAACTGATTCTGAAATGCAAAATAAATTAAAGATAAAAAGAGAATAGTCTCAAAATATACAGTCCACTTACAGAAAAGCTACAGATGTTCCTACTGCAATTATGATAATAGTGACTTCTACATATTTTAATATATAGAATTCTGGCTTACCAGTACATTAGTTTCCATTCTATTTCTACTGAACAGGTAAAGTCATTATCAAATACAGTCCCTTTACTTTGGTTCCTTAAATGGGCAGGCTAATTTGTAATTCATGTCTTTCATCATTAATTTATACAAAAAATTATTGAGCATCAATTATATATCAGGCATTAGGCTGAGAAAACAAAGTAACGACTGTGTCCCCAGTAGAACTAAGAATGGCCTGGTTGTGACTAGACACCACTTCCTGACAATATCCAGGAAGCCCTTTGCTAAGAACTCCTAAAGGATAAACTCTTGTTAAGTCCTTTCCATTTACCCTCTTTTGTCTCAATGGTTGACTTTTATTGTGAAAAATAATATCATAGAACCTAAACTTCCTTTTACATACTCATTTTTATCCTAGCATAGAACTATCTTGTTCTCATCTCTTGCAGCACTAGAAAATTTGGCCTCTCCTTAAAATAACAGTTTTGTGCTTTCTATCCCCTATATGATTCTACTCCATCACTGACTTCCAGATGTTGCAAACTTCAGTGCTCTCTTGAATGAAATAGGAAATGTAAATAAGGAAAAATGGATGCATGGGACGTGCGGAGGTGTGGAGAACTGAAGACTGTTCCCTTGAGGACTGGTTGGCTAAGAGTCCTTAGAGAACACAAACAAGATGAGGAACAGCTCTGTCACCATCACCCATAGGAAACTGACAGTGTAAAGCCTAAGAGTTAGCAAACATTATTTTACATTCCAACTTTAAGTGACTACTTCATGAGAGGTAGTGTAATAAGATGGTTAAGAGTATAAGTTCTGGAGACAGGTTCAATTCAGTTCAGTCGCTCAGTCATGTCCCACTCTTTGCGACCCTATGCATTGCAGCATGCCATGCCTCCCGTCCATCACCAACTCCCAGAGTTAACCCAAACTCATGTCCATCAAGTCGGTGATGCCATCCAGCCATCTCATCCTCTGTCGTCCCCTTCTCCTGTCCCCAATCCCTCCCAGCATCAGAGACTTTTCCAGTGAGTCAACTCTTGGCGTGAGGTGGCCAAAGTATTGGAGTTTCAGCTTTAGCATCATTCCTGCCAAAGAACACCCAGGACTGATCTCCTTCAGAATGGACTGGTTGGATCTCCTTGCAGTCCAAGGGACCCTCAAGAGTCTTCTCCAACACCACAATTCAAAAGCATCAATTCTTCAGCGCTCAGCTTTCTTCACAGTCCAACTCTCACATCCATACATGACCACTGAAAAACCATTGACTAGACAGGTTGGAAGAAGCACAAGCTGGAATCAAGATTGCCAGGAGAAATATCAATAACCTCAGATATGCAGATGACACCACCCTTATGACAGAAAGTGAAGAGGAACTCAAAAGCCTCTTGATGAAAGTGAAAGAGGAGAGTGAAAAAGTTGGCTTAAAGCTCAACATTCAGGAAATGAAGGTCATGGCATCTGGTCCCATCACTTCATGGGAAATAGATGGGGAAACAGCGAAAACAGTGTCACACTTTATTTTTTTGGGCCCCAAAATCACTGCAGATGGTGATTACAGCCATGAAATTAAAAGACGCCTACTCCTTGGAAGGAAGGTTATGACCAACCTAGGTAGCATATTCAAAGCAGAGACATTACTTTGCCAACAAGTGTCCATCTAGTCAAGGCTATGGTTTTTCCTGTGGTCATGTATGGATGTGAGAGTTGGACTGTGAAGAAAGCTGAGCGCCGAAGAATTGATGCTTTTGAACTGTGGTATTGGAGAAGACTCTTGAGAGTCCCTTGGACTGCAAGGAGATGCCACCAGTCCATTCTGAAGGAGATCAGTCCTTGGTGTTCTTTGGCAGGAATGATGCTAAAGCTGAAACTCCAGTACTTTGGCCACCTCATGCGAAGAGTTGACTCATTGGAAAAGATTCTGATGCTGGGAGGGATTGGGGACAGGAGGAAAAGGGGACGACAGAGGATGAGATGGCTGGATGGCATCACCGACTCGATGGACATGAGTTTGGGTTAACTCTGGGAGTTGGTGATAGGCAGGGAGGCCTGGCGTGCTGCAGTTCATTGGGTCACAAAGAGCTGGACACGACTGAGACACTGAACTGAACTGAACTGAACTGAGACGGACCTTTGTTGGCAAAGTAATGTCCCTGCTTTTGAATATGCTATCTAGGTTGGTCATCACTTTCCTTTCAAGGAGTAAGCATCTTTTAATTTCATGGCTGCAATCACCATCTGCAGTGATTTTGGAGCCCCAAAAAATAAAGTCTGACACTGTTTCCATTGTTTCCCCATCCATTTCCCATGAAGTGATGGGACCAGATGCCATGATCTTAGTTTTCTAAATGTTGAGCTTTAAGACAACTTGTTCACTCTCCTCTTTCGTCAAGAGGCTTTCTAGTTCCTCTTCACTTTCTGCCATAAGGGTAGTGTCATCTGCATATCTGAGGTTATTGATATTTCTCCCGGCAATCTTGATTCTACCTTGTGCTTCTTCCAGCCCAGAGTTTCTCATGATGTACTCTGCATAGAAGTTAAATAAGCAGGGTGACAATATACAGCCTTGATGTATTCCTTTTCCTATATGGAACCAGTCTGTTGTTCCATGTCCAGTTCTAACTGTTGCTTCCTGACCTGCATATAGGTTTCTCAAGAGGCAGGTCAGGTGGTCTGGTATTCCCATGTCTTTCAGAATTTCCCACAGTTTATTGTGATCCACACAGTCAAAGGCTTTGGCATAGTCAATAAAGCAGAAATAGATGTTTTTCTGGAACTCTTTTACTTTTTCCATGATCCAGCCAGGAATCAAATGCCAGCTTAAGCAATGATCTTGAATGAATCATCTAAACTTTTGTGCCTCTGTTTCCCTATCTGAAAAATGGTGATGATGATGACAAGAGACATAGTGCTGAGTTGTTCTGAGAATTAAATAATTTACAAATGATTTTCACATCATTTAGAACAATGTCTGATATATTAGCAAGCACCAAGTAAATGTTAGGGACTACCATATTTTCACAGTTGAACAAAAACTTTCTTCTTTTGTACTTACTTGTTTCAAGGCTCTTTAATAAAAATATGTATATGTTTCTTAAGGGCAGGTAAACTTATCACATAATTTCTCAGTATATCCCAGTTTTTAGTGCAATCATTAACATATAATAAGCAATCAAAAAGTCACAGACTGGCAATTTTAAAAGGAAATATGCATAACTGAAACATTTTTAGAATCAAATTTAGGTGTAATTTTAAAATAAATATAACTGTTAAATTTATTATTATGAATGTGAGCAGAAATTCCTAATTATTCTAGAGGAGTAATTTTGACTTTTTTTTACAGGCAGTCTTACCAAGCTGCAAGCAGTGTCTCGTTTATCTGAAAGCCAATATAGCCTTGAAGGTAAAACATACTGAGTATTTGATGTGTATTTGTCATGGTAGTGTTTTTTTTCTGCTATTTTATTTCATTGTTTTATTAAGAAAAACACCCTTAAAATCAGTTGTACCTCCTTCCCTTTCTGCTTACCCCTGCCAAATTATAAAAGTGCAGGAAATGACAGAGAAAAGAAAATGAGAATGTCCACACAAGAACCTTTTTCGTCCTGCATTGCCACCGATTCAGTGGCACTCTTCCTTGGGTCAGCTTAGCTGCAGTAACGCTCCAGGTTCACCCAATGCCTAAACTCAATTTCACTCGTGAATATGACCCTAGACAATTTTTCGGCTAATAAATCTGGAGAGATTTTCTGCTAATAACTCTGGAGAGGTTTTCTGGAGAGAGCTGGAAGGCGGGAAGAGAAACACCTTTGTATCAGCATGACCAAGAAAGTATAAGAAGCTCCACCAGAGCCAGACTATGGTCCCCTAGTCCTTTTGCAGAACATCTTGGAAGATGTAGTTGCATAGGATAGAACTCAAATTTTAGTCCCATTGGGCTTCCTATGACTCAGTGGAAAAGAATCCTCCTGCCAATGCAGAAGACATGGGTTCGATCCCTGGTTGAGGAAGATCCCACGTGCTGAGGGACAATTAAGCCCACATGCCACAACTACTGAGCCTGTTCTCTAGAGCCTGCGAGTCCCAACTACTGAGTCCACGTGCTCTAGAACCTGTGCTCCACAACAAGAGAAGCCACCACAGCGAGAAGCCTGCACGTCCCAACTGGAGAGTATCCCCCACTCACCACAACTAGAGAAAAGCCTGCATAGCAACCAAGACCCAGCGCAGTCAAAAATAATACGTTAATTAAATAAGCAAAAATTTTCAGTCCCAAAGAAAAAGAAGGACAGTCTTAACCAGTTAGACAAGTCTTGTCCTAGGAACATAGGACAGCAAAGGACCTGATCTTCGAGCCCTTGCCACTGAGGCAGTACAATATAAATGGTGCCCCTGGGCTGTTGTGCAAATCTGTGGTAGTGCTAAGAGAGAGTGGAAGAGGTGCTAGCAGCTGAGAGATAGACACGAGAGGAAGGCAGAGGACATGGGGACTTGAGAGTCAGGCTTATGCTTTCAGGACACCCCGGTCTTTCCCACAGTATATGCTCCCTATGGCATAAGAACATGAGGAAGGCCTTCTTCATGACAACCATTTCCTATAGTTCTTGTCTTAGTGTTTCAAAAATATGACGTGGTAGCCTGGATGGGAGGGGAGTTTGGAGGAGAATGTAGGGCTGAATCCCTTCGTTGTTTACCTGAAACTATCACAACATTGTTAGTTGGCTATACCCCAGAACAAAATTATAAGTTTTTAAAAAATAAAATCACTTGCTTGCTGTTAAAAAAAATATGATACAAATGTAAACTGTGGGATGCTAGACTGCAGTAAGCAGACAAAATAACACTTTCCAAGAGAATAATTTCCTTTTTAAATTTAGAAAGCTAGCTTTGTAAAGTCCAAGCAGATAATAAAATCAAAAATACAATTTCCCCCGATTATGTTGTACAACAATGGGAGCAGCTTAATTTAATGTGAGTCAAAGGCAATAAAGCAGTTCTGGCACTTCCACTAATTAATCATCATCCTTCATCTTGCCTTCCATTTAAAATGTCTTCAAAACCATGGTCTTTGTAACCAAATTATTAGCTGATAGGCATGCCAGCCAAAAGGAAGTATCCCTTTGTCAGAGAGAGAACTCTGTACCTTCTAACATATTTCTGTAGATTTTTTTTCTGAAATAAAGACAGAATCAGAGCTTCTATTCTCACATTCATCCATGAAACACGGGAAATGGACATATGGGAGGAAAAGAGAGCATAGCAACAGGTGATGCTACACCAGACCCCACTGAAACCAACATGCAGCAAGACAAGAGGCCAGCCAAGAGGACCATCTGATGCCCAGATGCCACTGCTGAAAAAATTCATTCCAAGCTTGGCAGCAATTTCCTGCATCTGTCAAGTTAACCACATAAAAGACTATAGATTGACATGAAGAACCAGGCTGACAAAGAGGGCAGAAAAGAACATATCAAATGCCATAATCATCAAGAGAATGTGGTGCCAAATGAATGTGGCAAATGCATTCATTTACTCCAGTGATCTGGGATTGTATTGCTGTTTATTAAAAAATGATGTCAAAAGAAGCCTGAACTGTCTACAGAAACATGAAGAAAAGCCCACAGTTATATCTTAACAGAAACTTTCTTTTCTGAAAGACAGTAGCTTTCCACTTTTAGAGAATATACTTCTTTTAAAAGTGGAAATTTTTCATGATTTTCAAAGGGATTCAGTTAACCAATGTTTATTCTACTTCTCTAGGGTAGAAACAAACAAATGAGAAATGCTAGCGAGAGTATGGATTTGCATCTACATATAATATGAATGGCAATTTGCATTCTCAAGTTTTTACATTTGCAACTCTGATGCTTTTGAGTGACCTAAAGATCATGAGGTGTTGTGAGTTAAAGTTTTGCTGGTCTTGAAATTCTTCATTCTGAGGGAGGAGTCAGTCACTTACCCTGTGAGTTGGCGCTAGACTCTTCAGCTCAACACAGCTTTATTGCATATGTAGTAACACAAAATGACAAAAAAAAAATTTAGTAGTAGGAGAAAAATCCTCTAAAATAAAAAAATTCCTCTAGGAGAAAACCTCAGCAACTGGTTTTGGTAATGGAAGGGAAGAAAAAAGTGAAAAGATCTAAAACATAAGTTTGGAAGAGATAAAGAATGAAATGATGAAATTTCTAGGTGACTTGGCTATGTGATGTCGACTTAAATATATAACATGACCTCTACCAGATGCTTGATACAGAATCTAGAAATCGTCATTCATTTAACTATCTCAGGGAACACTCCAATCAAGAAAAAAACGGGTTTTCAAATAAGAAAAGAAAATCAGCAAAAGTTGATAATGTGGTTAACTTGTGGTCTGGGGATATATTCAAGAAACAGGTGTCTTTTTGTGACAATGTGGTTCAAGTAAAAGCCAGAGAATGTGCAGACATTTCAGGGAAGCAACAGGTGGGGAGAGCGGTTACGGAACAGACCGTTACTCTGAGTAAAGAACATTCTGAGAAAGTGATTTTTTGCTGTTAACAGGAAAATCAGTAGCAGCAGGCCACGTGATACTGAAGCTTAGAGAACACAGGGTTAGAGGCCAAAAAGAAAAGAATTCAGTGTAGATAAAATACGTTCACTGGACAGAACTTACTTTGAAAATATCCGTATCCAAAGGAAATTGGGGGTGTTCAGACTCATAGTGGCCAAGAAAAGACCAACTCTTCTTCTTGTGACAATATAGCAAAGCCTTATCTGGCTTTATGATTAAACCAGATTTGCTCTGTCTATTAAATCCAGGCTATTAAGGGGTAAAATAGGCATCTTTTGACTATACAGCAATTTTTACAATAAAAAGTAATGTATAAATAATATAATACAGTTTAATAATATAGTCTCAACTTCATTTTAGTGACAAAAATATTAAATGCTTTAATTCGACAAAAGCATTTAATTCTAGAAAAGAAGGTAATTGAAAGGACAACTTAAAGAATGCTTTACTATATTTTAGCTATTCTACATGATACATAAAGGTGGAATAACATAGTACATTTATTGATCTGGAGCTTTGGAAAGTCTGTGAATGTCAAGGGCCTACCATGGACTCAGGAAGAAGAGGAACAAGCATTATGTGATTATAAGGTAGAGAGACTTGGAAAGGGCAAGCATACAGGACAGCCAAAGAGGTAACATCACTCTTGGCAATTCTTCATTTACTTCTACGTTCTGTTTCAATATAATTCCACTAATATTTGGGAAACAAATATACAAAGAGAATTTTTCAGTGAAATTAGTAATATTTCTGCCTAATTATAAAAGCAAAAACAAAAAAACCCCAACTTCCTTTGAAAGGGAAAGAATGATTATATAGCTTTCTTTCTAAAACAAGAGTCTTTTAGTTCATTTAAAAACACGTGTCATACAAGGAAATATATAAACTTCCATTAAAATGATAATGCAGCCTATACTGTTGACATGGGAGGATTACCATGATAATGCTCTTATGCAAAAAAAAAAAAACATGCAACATATGCAGTATGAAAATACATATTTTGGTATACAATAAAAATAGAGATGAGAAAAATGGAGATATTTTCAGTTTTAAAAAATAAACTGGTGTCTAGGAAAAATGTTTTCCTACTTCTTAGAGAATAGCAGACTAACAGTGTTCAACATAAAGTTCTTAACACCAGCTTTATAGATTACTTAACTCTGTAACTTTAATAATTAGGTTGTGGCAGTATTTGCTTTTGCAGAAGGCTGATATTTTAATATCAAATATTTTTGAATGATTGATATTAAATAAGTTGACTACTAACTTGGAAATCTGAATTTCTTATTTCGAGAGCTGTAAATGATTCAAAGTTTCCAATATTGAATAATGTAGTTCAGCAGTATTTTGGAGCCAGCTCATATAGACTTATAAGAGCCAATTGTTTAATTTTCAATTTTCTTCCTGCCAATTGATGTCACTTTGGTAGCTTGAAATGGGCCATGATGGGAGTATTCACATCATGAAAATCGGCAAACATTATAAATCAGGGTATTTTTTTTACACACAGAGAACTGGTTGTTAAACATGTACCAGCACATCATTGGTCTAGTTCCTAAGAACTTAATGTGATATTTTTCTAGAATATATCTTTAATAATTAAAATTTTCCTTTGACAAAAACAAGAAGTTAATATGAACTCATTTTTTTAAAAAGGTTTTGAGCACTCTTGTTACTTTCTAAAAACAGAATAAAAAAAAATGCTCTTTATTTTAAAACAGATACACATTCTCCCCAATATAATAGACAAAATTCCTTTTCAGTAAGATTTATTGCAAATAACTGTGGTTTCTTATATTTATGTCATTACTGCTGCTGCTAAGTCGCTTCAGTCATGTCCGACTCTGTGAGACCCCATAGACGGGCAGCCCACCAGGCTCCCCTGTCCCTGGGATTCTCCAGGCAAGACAACTGGAGTGTGTTGCCATTTCCTTCTCCAATGTATGAAAGTGAAAAGTGAAAGTGAAGTCACTCAGTCATGTCCGACTCTTTGCGACTCCATGGAGTACAGCCTACCAGGCTCCTCTGCCCATAAGATTTTCCAGGCAAGAGTACTGGAGTGGGTTGCCATTGCCTTCTCCATACTGGAAACCTAAGAGTTTCAAATTTCTGGAGGAGTCAGATAGAGAGAAAATAAAATTGTTTTGTTTATAACATATAATTTTACCAAATTATTTTCATAATTAGTTTGAGAGGAAGGTTTTCCCTACTCCCAGAAAACACAAGATTCAAACCTGTAATTTTTCAGATAGAAACCATAAAAGTTATAATATTCACTGGTTCATTCAGTCCTTTGTTAACTTTTGTGAAGTCATCAGGTTTTACTATGTCATTACTACTTCCTATCAAATAGTTCAATCAGGTTTTTAAAATCTTTCTAAGGTACATACTTAAAAATTCTATAAAGTATAATTTCTGTTGCTCTGACAAAATTTTTCCTAGAATTTAAAGAATATATGACGATAGCTCACCATTATCCCATGATACCAGAAAAAAACAAGATTGTGCGTGTTCTAATTTTTATAAGGTTTGATTCAGAGTACTTTTAACCATTCAGTGATTTTGTTGGTTCAATTTAACTTAATATATTCCTATAAATGACAGTGCTCACATTACGTATCTCATACCAATGAACAACTTTATTCACAGTTGCAAAATGGCAGGGTCAGAATATAATAAATAAAATATATTTATATTTATTCTCTTTGTAAAAGAAAATCATTGAAATCTGCAATAAAACTAAACAAAGATGTCACTTAAAAACTATAACATTTATAACTTGGTTTTGATGTCATAGACATTATAGATGGAGAAATAACTAAAGAAAATTGAGAATTATTTGAAGATGCAATTTTTTCCAAAATAAATGCAATCTAATAGACAGAGTCAAATATAGAAATAGAAGAATCTCAGATGTAAGACAAATTGGTAAAACTACACTTCATCAAAACAGACCATTTCATTAAAATGTGTTAAACATGGTAAAGAACACTAGAACTTTGGCAACATTTTTAAATTTTAAGTCCTAGAGATAAGGTTTTAGAATTTAGAGCTCAGCCAAGGGCCATAAATAAATTAATTAATAATCAATTTAAGCTTATTGTAAGACAAAGTACCATGAATATAGAAAATAAAATTATAAATCGGAAATTTTAATATTTCACTCTGCAAATGACTATAGAATACAAAGTATAATACAGAATACAAAGCATAATGAACATAACAAACATCAATTGAGCTCAGTTAAATCATAATGATTTACATTAAAATAGATGCTAAAACATACCTTTAGCTTATGTTCTTTTCTGTTGATAATGACAGCTGTAATCTGTTGGTCCATAAAAATTAGAATAGTACAAAGTAAAGCTGGAATAATAGCAGCTATTACTGTCCACCATGGATTTGGACCTAAAGGTGTAACAAACCAGCCACGATCATCTCTTGTGGGCTGTGAAAAATTAAAGAATGCACAGTTATTAACTGGATTAATAAATATCTAATCAAATGAAGTCTTACAGACAATACCAGGAAAGCCCTAATTATAAACTGATACGCCAAGTAATTATATTTTTTTTAACTTTTTATTTTTTTAATTTTATTTTATTTTTAAACTTTACATAATTGTATTAGTTTTGCCAAATATCAAAATGAATCCGCCACAGGTATACATGTGTTCCCCATCCTGAACCCGCCTCCCTCCTCCCTCCCCATACCATCCCTCTGGGTCGTCCCAGTGCACTAGCCCCAAGCATCCAGTATCGTTAATAACAATATTCACAAAACCTGGTACCAGGCACCATTCTAAGTGTTTTAAATATTTCAGCTCACTTTTTCCTTCACAATAGTCTAAAGAAGTAACAGACAAGGAAACAGGCATAGGGAATAAATTTCTCAAGGTCCCAAAGCTAGTGAGTGGTGAAGACAAGATTTCAACTCTGATAGACTGGCTCAAAAATCTGTGTTCTCAATCAATATCTATATTAAATAAAATTATATTACCATTATCATATGTGCTATTGGATTGGCAAATTCATTCACTTTTACAAATATCACATTGACAACTGTGTATAACTCATTTTAGATGTGTAACCAGGCCACTAAGTAAAAACAGCAAAAAGACACTCAGGGAAGGGTTCTAAACATGGCTGGTGCCTGAGACGAGTCCCAGATGAATTCATTTTGACAATTCTTTGAGGAAGTCCCCAGCTCTGTTTGATAGGTGAGAAAACAAGGTTCAAAGAGATTAAGTAACTGGCTCAAGGACATAGTTGTAATGTGATTCAAACTCTATTTCAGACCTAATTTTATTTGTTTTCCAATCCCTATCCATTGTGCAATTCTGCAAAAAGAAAATGCATTTCCCTTATTTTAAAAATGTTTCCTTATCTTTTAGGAATATAGATATTCCTACTGGAAGAATTAACAGGAAACTTTTTCAAGTGGCTTCCAGGTCTCTATTTCTGTGATTACTATTTATTTTTTAATATTAGACCAAAATTGTAGTTGGGCTGTGAGCATTTTATTTTCTGTTATATTAATCAATATTCTTTATATTTTCATGAAAATCCCAAGTGATAGGTTTATAGCTATCATCTGAATAAAAATTAGACCTACAAAGATGGAGAGATAGTAAATGTTATGATAACTTCACCTTGAAAACACTTGGTACTTGTAGTTTTGGAGACGGGATCCCAATGGCATAGTCAATTAAAACCATACATAGAATCGTAAGAAAGACAGCAAAGTCACTCACTATGGATCGAACCTAAAGATGATTAAAACACTTGTCACTTGAAGGAACTATAAATAGTGAGGAATACTCAGGAACATAATCTAGAATCACACTTTATGACATGATATCATAATATTACATTTTATACATACTATAATGTTACTGTTAATTCTGCATATTTATATTTATGTACCTCTGTCATTAAGATAAATATACACTCAACCTGTTCAAAATGAGGCATTATGGAATAGCTACAATGCTGATTGTACTGTTTTCAGTATTTATTTAAAATCTAAGTTTATTAAGGGAATCATGCATGGTACTTACACCAGTGATGATGATAAAAATCTAAGTTTATTATGAATTCCAATGTGTGAATATTTAAAATACAGAATAACATTGAATGGAGAGAATTTGGCTAAATTTTAATACTCTTTCTCACACAGGTAACATTTTAATATGATAAACCCTCAAACACTATAAAATAAAATCTGTTTTTATTGAAGTTTCAAAATAGTTAGTTTATCTGAGATATAAGTATAGCAGCAGGTAATGTGCACAATAGAGTAAGTAAAATTAAAAGTTATTCTATTTCTCATTTATAAAGTCTTCTTTGAGCAAAATCCTTAAACAATATTCAGTAAGATCTGGCTTTTATTAGGATGCCTTTATGTCACACACACAAACACATACAAAATTCAGGAGTTTAATGAAAAAATCAATTCTATATTAATCAAATTAAGCTGTTGGAGGAAAGAAATGAATCTTCCAACTTAGGGAAGGAAGAGGTAACAAAAACAGAAGCTTCTCTCAAACAGTTCTTAAAACATTTTCCCAGAGTAGAATTTTCATCACAATTTTTAGCTCATCTCTCAAAAGCCTGTTTTCTTGTTTCTCTTCTTTCTTTTCTTCTCTCTCCCTCCCTTCCTTCCTTAGTCCTTTTTTGGCTGAGTCAGGCCTTATAGGTGTTACTTTGCAGTGTTAAATATTGAACTAAGCTGTTTCTCTGTTTACTTTCTTTTCCAAATATGCAGATGCAAACGTGGTGGGTTAGGGGGAGGGACTGACACTTTAAAAATGAAAAAGAGGATAGTGTTCCAATGAGTCTTGCAGGGGCTTTCCCAATTACAAAATGTAACAGTGGCTCCTATGAGGTGTCTGTCAGGCTGGAATAGTTCCCACTGTTCACTGGGCAAGAAAGTGACAATCAGTAATGCAGTGTGTGCTTCTGAGTTCCAAAAATGAAAGTCGGAACGTGGGAGTTTATCTCTGGGATTTGAAGTTAGGAGATAAGCCTAGAGGCCATCTGCACTCCCAGCATCAGTCTCACGAAATGCTTCCTCTTCCCCACCTCACCACACCTCACTCCTAATATGGCAGCTCAATCACCCAAAAACCTCTTAGTGGCCCCTTTAATGACAGTAATCGCTCTTTATTTTGTCCTAAAATACACATATCACCGTAACATGCTTTATGCTGGTAGACATTTTGATCAGAAAAACTGTAGTCTGAGTACCTTGGTTGGAAAATAGCGGCTAGTCTTGAACTGCTTCAACGTGGCTGACAGAGTAACTGTGGAAAAGAAGAGGATCACTGACCAAAACAGAACATCTGGAACATAGGGGTGCTCGTGGCCGCAGGCTCGTCCAACATACTCCCCGTGCAGTGATTTGCATTCCTGCCAGAGAAGTAAAACAAATGGAGCTATTAAGGAAAAAAGGTGGATGTAGTTCTTTCAGAAAACTAATGTCTTAGGATCACTTGTAGTTGAGTTGCCAAGGTTTTTCATTAAGGCTCATGTTTGGATAGGTAGTGAGGAGTAAGAACTATTTCTAAAATTTTTGCTTTTTAAAAATTAAATCTATAAAACTGATTCACCAATCATCGTCTTTATTAAGTATCACATCAACCCTATAAAATAGGTAGTTGCTATTATTTCCATGTTGTATCTGAGGAAAATATGGTATAGAGAAGGTAAGTAATTTGCTATGGCCTCACCACTGCTGGGCAGCAGCAGAGCTGGTGGGAATATTATTGCATATTAAAGGAGAACAGTGATTCTCTGAATTATCTAGTCCTAAAGCTCCCAAGCAAGGTGAGAAAAGCAACAACAAAAAAATAGGATATATTATTACTTAAGTGAAACTAGAAGTCAAAGATGGAGCTCAAACTTAAATTATAGAACAAAAGAGAAAAAGTACTATAGGCGCAGGGCAAAGTTCATATTTACTATGACTTTTTCAGGAGCTTCACAGGTGGCTCACGGGTAAAGAACCCACCTGCCAATGCAGAAGACCCGGGTTCCATCCCTGGGTAGGGCAGATACCCTGGAGAAGGAAATGGCAAACCACTCCAGGATTCTTGCCTGGAGAATTCCATGGACAGAGGAGCCTGGCAAACTATACTCCATGGAGTCACAAAGACTCAGACATGACTGAGCGACTATATAAGAACAACAACAACAACAAATGATTCATGATCTTTCTTTTTTTTTTTTTCCTGGTATATATTTTATAAGCCCCTGAAGAACCATTTCTAATTGCTGTCTTAGCCATGAGGTGGCAGCAAAGTCAAAAAATTTTTCTTTCTTGGAGGAAAAAACAGCATTTTAAACAATATTATTTTGAAATTGAGAGTTTTTTTTTTAAAGCTCATATAAGATTGGATTTTACCATTTCATTTTAAAAATTAGAACATTAAATTTTAATTTTTTATTTCAAAACAGAAAAGAATGGTTTAAGTGATCCAGTGACCTTGCTAGTACCTGAGATATTCTGAGCCTGAATTAGGAATTGAATTGTGCCATGGTACAGAAAGATCTTAGGAAGAAATATGGACTGCCAGATTGATCACCAGCAGAGACTGTCCAGTGAACAAAGCCTCAAGCCCTGGAGTACAGTAGGAAACACATACCTTTGAAAGATTCTAGACTAAATCACAGACCGCTACCTTGTTATCTAAAAACAAACTAGTAAAATCACTTGGGACAGTTACCTGTAAGGCTAGGATTTTTGAGAAATTTTGTTTGTATACTTTATCTAAAAAAATTCTGTTCCTTTTTCTAATCTAACTGCAAATGCTACATTTTTGCTAGCTAAAGTTGAATTCCAATTAACCACGTTAAGTTAATACAGAGCACAGAAACTTTGCTAATTGGGGAAAAAAAAAATCCCCAAGCCTTAATTATAGCTTTAGTTATTCCTTCTCTCAAAACTCTG
This sequence comes from Bison bison bison, assembly GCF_000754665.1. Lineage (NCBI taxonomy): Eukaryota > Metazoa > Chordata > Mammalia > Artiodactyla > Bovidae > Bison > Bison bison. The sequence continues at coordinate 7,401,705 of NW_011495014.1, forward strand.
TTAAAACGGATAAAGTAGCAAAAACAAATCCTTGAAATTTTTAGTCCCTTCTCTTGCCCCTTGTTCAGCTTTACTAGTAAAGCAATTACTAAGCAAAGTAATGGGATAGAAGCTAGAAAGCTAGAAAAATGATACTGATGAACCTATCTGCAGGGCAAGAACAGAGGCCCAGACATAGAGACTGGACTTGTGACTGGGTGAAGGAGAGGGTGGGATGAACTGAGAGTAGCACTGAAACATATACATTGCCATGTACAAAATAGATAGCTGGTGGGAAGTTGCTGTATAACACAGGGAGCTCAAGCTGGTGCTCTGTGATGACCTAGAGGGGTGGGACGTTGGGGGAGAAGTTCAAGAGGGAGCAGGTATATGTATACTTATGGCTGATTCATGCTGTTGTACGACAGAAACTAACACAACACTGTAAAGCAATTATCCTCCAATTAAAAGTAAATAAAAAAAAGAATGGATAAATACAAACAGGAGCTAAAAGTTCCTTTGTAAACACATTACCTATATATTTGTGATCATCTTCTATCTTTTGTGCAGATATAAAAGTCTTCCAAGTCTTGGACTTGGTTGAGTCTTGTTCTCAATTCTTGGTAATATAGAAACCATTTAAAGAATTATTTAAGTGTCTTATAAGCTATAATACATTGCCATTAGCCTGCCTAGTCACTTTAATTCAAAGCAAATTTGAAAAGTATATTTTTCTTTCTTTTAGGGGGGCAGTATGTTATTTAAAAAGGAAAAATTGTGAGCTACTATATTCTACATTTATTTTCTGATTTATACCAACTGTACCCTTAAAACACACACACACACACATGAAGTCCTAAGATTTGGAAGAGAAAACTAAATCTAAATCCTGTTCTCTTATTTTGAGTCTCACATATGGTTTCACTTACGAAAATGAAAAAAATGCTTGTTGACAAACTCATTTCTACTAATTATTCTTCAACACGTTTTAAGCTTCAACAATTTTATAAGTTGGTAAAAATTAAGTTTGATAAAATAAGAAATTAGAGTTGGCATTAGTGTCCTGCCCCTTATTTATGTATAAGCTAAATATGTAATTCTGGCATTGAAACAATTCTTAACCAATTGCTAGTTAATTGCCTGTGAATATTTTAAACCTTGTCTAGGAATTCCTTATAATGACAGATTTTGATATACTGCTAAAATATATATATAAACATAGAAACCTAAGTACTCTAGCTTGCTATAAAACACTTGAATTAAGCATTATTCACAATAGTCAAGATTGGAAATAACCTAGATGTCTGTCAATGGATCAATGGATTAAGAAACTGTAGTATAAATATACAATAGAATATCATTCACCCTTAAAAAGGAAGGAAACGTTACTGCAACAACATGAATGAACCTGTAAGAAATGCTAATTGAAACAAGCCAGACACAGAAAGACAAATACTGTATGATTTATCTTCTATGTGGAAGCTAAGAGTCAAACTCAGAAGCAGAGAGTAGAATGATAGTTACCAATGACTAGGGAGAGAGGAAAAATGGGGAAATATTGGTTGAAGGGAACAAAGTTTCAGTTATGCAGGATAAATAAATTATGAAGTGCTAGTGTATAACACAGTGACTATGGTTAATAATATTGCATTAAATAATTGAAATTTGCTGGGAGAGTAGATCTTAATTGTTTTCACCAAGTAAAAAGGTTGCTTATGTGAGGTGCTATGTGTGTTAATTAGCTTGATTGTGGTAATCATTCACCTTGTATACATTCATCAAAACACATTTTATACCTAAAATACATAATTTTTATTTGTCAATTATACCTCAATAAAGCTAGAAAACAAAATAAACCAAGACATTTACATTAAATAGTAAATCTGCAATTTGAGACTGCTTTTCAAAATAATCATTAAATGTTTATTGGACACTTACTATGCATACAGCTATTTGGGGGAATCAAAGAAAGCTAAAGTTCTTGCCATTGCTGAGTTAGCAAGGTAAAAATTACAGTTCATGAGAAATGTAACAATTCAATTAAAAATTATCCAGTGACTAATACATAGAGTAAATACTACATGACCATTTTTACAAAACTAGTTATAATAGCCATTAGCACTGTTAATAAAATTAATAAAATGCTTTTGATGATCCTGATGGTTATGCTGAGAAAAAAATAGAATAACAATTAAGACAAATCATTATGGCCCTCAATGACTTAAAATTGTAAGTTTTTTTCATTATGTTGAATACCCTTTGGTGATAAGTGCTATTTCTGGCCAAGATTAGCAATTATTCATTGCAAACAGTGCTTTTACCTAATGAAAAATACTATGAAAATTTCTGCCAGAATGTTAACACCTAGTGCAGAACTTAACAAAGAAAATAATAATAATAATAACCTCAGGATTAGATTTGCTTTGTTTGATTGCAAAATATTTTTCACTGTACTCTTCTTGATCCTAAAACTTCTAATATTGATCTAGGTAGATCAATTGTGCTATGAGTCTCTTAGAAATGTATGATTCAGGATTTGCTACTATATGGAATAAATATTATTATTTAACATTAAATTATTCAAGACTATAAAACACATAGAGTAAATTTTCATATTAAATAATTTAGAGATGAAATTATTGGGTAAGTGTATTGTAGGGGACACCAAGATGAGGGACAAAAGCAGGGAACTCTTAAAATATAATATCTTTATAGTTTATAAAAGGGGAATGTAAATGGAAGATGCATTGCTGAATGGATCAACCATGTCTAACTTCTGAACAACTGTAGCATTCTTTCTTGTTCAGCTCATCATTTCTTTTATTGGTCAACTTAAATGGCTCTCTGAAAGGGAAAAGTTCGATAAATCTTTTTTCTAAGGAAAAATACAACAGAATAAATGTTAACTATAACAGAAAAAAAAATGAAAGTGAAGACATTTTAGAGCAAATGACTAGGGTAAGAAGAAAGGTAGTAAGATACAGGTCAAAGATAGAATTTTTAAAATTTTGATTCTGAAAAAAATACTTAATGAGGAAAAGTGAGAAAAATAGGCAACAGATCAAGTGCTCTTGTAAGAACTGTGTTTAGAGTTTTATAATCGTGCAACAAAAAAGGTTTGTGTGTATCACTAACTGGCTCACTCACTAAAATGTGTTTCTCATGAAATGAACTAGAGTTCATATAGTTTTATGCTGATGGTTATAATGGGATTTGAGCTTATACAGGTAGGTAAATTGGCAGAAGCTTTGGACTGTAATGTTTGTAACTGAGAAGAATGGAAAAGAAACGAGAATGATTCAGATTTTAATACTTATTAAAAGCAGAATCTTTGTATTTTTCAAGTTATGAGATTTGATTGACCAGAAGTAAAGGATGTAAATATAGATGGAAATAGGTGTGCACAAATATTACAAGAGATTAAGAAAAACAGTACTTTGGCCACCTCATGCGAAGAGCCGACTCATTGGAAAGACTCTGATGCTGGGAGGGATTGGGGGCAGGAGGAGAAGGGGACGACAGAGGATGAGATGGCTGGATGGCATCACTGACTCAATGGATGTGAGTCTGAGTGAACTCCGGGAGTTGGTGATGGACAGGGAGGCCTGGCGTGCTGCGATTCATGGGGTCGCAAAGAGTCGGGCACAACTGAGCAACTGAACTGAACTGAACTGAAAAAAAATAGAGACATTCAACTATGAAGGGGAAAAAAGATATCATTATAAAAAGGAAAGACAGAAATATTTTTAAAGGTATAAGATTTAACTTTGATAGATGAAAAATATGTTGTGATTCTCTTTGTTAAATGGAAGGAAGATAAGGAGAAAATGGAAGTAAGAAAACTCTTTCTGAGGGAGGTGCCAAAATTTTAAGAAAAGTGACTTTGGTTTTCCCCAAAAGTTCAATATTTATACCAAAATATTAACAAACATCCCCTCCTCCTCAACATATTCTGAACAGCTGGAGCGGTATTATGGAGCGAAGTAAAAGCATTCTTTACACAGAAGGCTGACTTAGTTCTGTCATATGGTTTAATTTAGGTCAACATTGCTCTTATTTAATGTGCTTTCAGTTAATCTAGTCACATTATGCCATATAGGTGTGCTTTTGGAGTAATTCAGGACTACTAACTACTGGAAAAGCTTAATAATGAAAGAAAACCCCCAGTTAACTTATGCATATTTGAATGGATGAAATAAAACTATCACTTTTGTAATAGTATTTATTTAAAATAATTTACCTTAGTGGCAATAATTCATTCAAAATGTCAAAAAAAGACCTTATAGTAATAAGATTCAAGACATGTTTCACTTACCGAAACAGTTAGGTTCTCCCAAATTATGTCAGAGGCAGAAATATTAGACTCCCTCCATTCCTTCAATGTATTATTACTAGGATTATGTGGCTCCACACAGTTACATCTGCAAAGACAGACCAGTGTCTTTTATGAAATAAGTATATTTTTGTGACCAGACTTAAAATAGATGTGTAAGTAGTCCTTCTTCCCCAGTCACAGCCTTCCTCCATTTGAGAGATAAGTAGTTAGGTCATCCTAAATATTCCAAAACATGCTATTTTCAGACATATGATAGATATATTACTATCATATGTATTAAAGATATATATTAAATGTATATTAAGATGTATATTAAATGTATATTAAAAATATATATACATTTTTAATGTTTCCTGGAATGAGACATCATTCCCTCTCTGTTCCAGTCAGAGGAAATTTTTTAAAGTATAGGTTAGAACACAAGGTTTTGGGGGCCTTTTAAATCAAGATGCTTTCTAAATCTTACAACAACCATTTACCCCTAAATTATAAGTCAAGTGGGAAAAAATGATAAACATCCAAATGTATTTTCATAATTTATTTATTAATATTGTAAAAACATATCATATATGTTTATATATATATTTCATGTTCTAGAGATCACTTAGAATCATGCTATGTAATTTTAAATTAAAGCTAAGTTGAAGTAAGAACCCTGTGTATCTCAGAATATACTTTTCTTTGTGATGAGTGATAGTCTTATTAAAACTCAAACAATCAATATGCAAAAATTTTTTGAATAGCTACTATATATGCAAGGTAACAAGATGAATGCTGAGGGTAAGAGCAAACCAGTAAGAAAAGAAAATCAATCCTCTGTCATCCGTATACTCATTGGAAGGACTGATGCTGAAGCTGAAGCTCCAATCCTTTGACTACCTGATGCAAAGAGCCGACTCATTAGAAAAGACCCTGATACTGGGAAAGATTGAGGGCAGGAGGAGAAGAGGACAACAGAGGATGAGATGGTTGGATGGCATCTCTGACTCAATGGGCATGAGTTTGGGCAGACTGAAAGATAGTGGAGGACAAGGAAGCCAGGCCTGCTGCAGGCCACGGGGTTGCAAAGAGTAGGACACAACTGAGTGACTGAACAACAGCTACCTACGGGTGACATGATGAATGCTGAGGGTAAGAGCGGAAAGAATAGGAAAGATCTGGGCAATTGTTACTACTATGTCATAAACAACAGCTTTTGATATCACATTCTTCATAACTTTGTAAGTAAATGAGAACACACAAGCAAAGATTATCAACAAGTTAATGGTCTTAGATGTTAACTTCAATTTACAAATGGTTTGTTTAAAAAATTCATTGTCTATTATTTGCCCTTCAGAGAGCATTTTCTTCTAGAAGCATTTTATAAAAATCATATTTGGGCTCCCAGGTTAACCCACATATACTACAAAACTTAAAAATAGGTTGGACTGCTATTTTAGTGATATTAATTAAACTGTAGAACTCAACTATTATTTCTATAGGAAAATATACTACAGTTTCTACTTGATAAATTCCTTTGCCTGAGCTACAGTCTCTCTTTCTACATCAGGAATTTTAGTCTGTTCTTTTTTATCACCACTCATTCATTTTTCAAAGCGTACTCAGTGTCTATTATTATATAAAATTCTACTTGACTTGAGCAATACAGACAGGCCTGCACCTATTCTCACTAAGGATGGTTAGAGTATTCCCACCTGGGCTCACTTGGGACTGGAGCATTAAAGAAACAGAGGATTCCAATGAGAAGGCTGTTAATGAGGATTTTAAGGGGATGAGAGAAGAAGCATTAGCCCTTATGAGTAGCTGCGGTGGCCACTGTGCTATCAGAGGGAGGAGACAAAGCAAAAGGGAAACAAAGGTCTTTGAGAGGCAGTAATAGTCATTCATTAATGCAATTTGTTCAAATCTATAGGTTCCCAAGTCCCAGATTAGTTGTACATAATCACAGAACACAGGCCTTTGTATCAGAAAGCTCTGTGCTTCACTGGTTATGTGGCATGGGCAAGTTATTTAAGCACTCTAAACTTTGGTTTCCTCATAAAGTAAAATGAGGACTTGACATGCCTACCTAGTAGAGCTATTATGAAGAATATGTAACATGATAAATACTAAATGGCATGTATACATTTATGCATTTTGTAATTGTTGCTCCTATCATCATCATGATTATCATCATTATTTTCTGGTTCATTTATTGGTTTTTCATAAGATGTAATAAAACTGTTAACTTTCAATTGATGTAATACAAAAAAGAACAATAGGCTTTTCTCTAACATGCTGATATTCTTTTTTCTTTTGCTTCCAATTCTTTAAAGAGAATTAAATTCTGACCAGCATTAAAATAGTTTCACTACTAAGAATCTATCAAAAGAAAGAAAATTCCCATTCAATTTTGACTCTGGGTCATTAGATCACTAGGCAAATATAGTAAAGATAATATATGAATAGAGAGAATAATTTCATTTAAAAAATAGCTTAAATTATTAAAATTACATTAAATCACTGATTATTTTCTAAAATTAAAAATCAGATTTGGCTTCTACCTTAAAAAAGAGGACTGAATACACGTTTATTTTGTTATGACCTATAATTCACTAAGCTAAGGAATAATATAAAAAGAGACACGAGGAGAAACATCAAAAAGAGAGATATGTAAACAAACGGAATATGAAAGTCATATGAAAATAGGATTTTTGAAAAAGCAGAACAGAAGAGCAATACTACTAATAATAGTACCTTTACATTTAATCCTTAAACTAGGTTGTCACATGAATATATCGAGACACAAGTGACATGGGGCCAAGTTTACACAGCTAGAAATTCCAGAGCCAGAATTTAAACCTAGGTAGTGCTCTCTTACTCACTCACTCATAAATATATGTATATATTTATATATAAACAGATATATGTAATTACATATAAAAATAAAATTTATAAATTTATATAGGATATATATATTTATATAGGATATATATATATATTTATATAGGATATATATATATTTATATAGGATATATATATATGTGTGTGTGTGTGTGTATATATATATATTCTTCCAACTGCAGTAAAAGAGGGAGCTTGCCTGATGAGTAAAATATCAAAGAGGGTCTTGACTAAGAGAAGAGTTTATACTCAAAAAAGAAACAGAGTAAACAGATGGAGCCAAAAACATGAGAACTAGTTTAAAGTTTGACTACACAATAGTTGATACCAGAAATCCATCCCCAACTGCTACAGACTTACATACATACCACTCCAAGAATAGCCTCAGTCTTTTCTCTAAGCAATACCATCAACACTGTAAGGCAAAATTACTTTGGACCCAGAGGTCTCTATGGAGTGAAATCATCAAATCAAATATAAGGAAGAATGAAAAAAAATGTTTATTCTTAGCAGATTTTAGTTTTTTGTGCATGTGTCATTAATTAGAAAGCATAACTTGTAAGTAAACAAAGATATAGGATGGAGGAAAGAAGGCTTCCGACCTAAGAAAGCAGTGAAAGGACTCTCAGAAGGACAAATATAGTACAGCCCAAGAGTAAATCACAGAGGCAGTGAATCACAAGATGGATGAATGCAAAGTTCCACTCTCTTTCCCCCATAGAAACTGCAATTTAACAAAATATGGACCAAAATACTGTAATGAGAATTCTAGAATCTAGTCAAGATGTTGCAGTACCAGAGTGCAAAGCTGTGAAAAGCCACATTCAAATGGATAAGAAGAGCAATTTCACTTTAATTGCCTCAGCCCCTTTTCTAAGCTGGCACAGCTAAGCAGTGGTAGAGAATAACCTGGCTCACACTTTTTACACTGAGGGTGAAGAGAAAAGTAGAGCTGTATCTGACATTCCAGCTTTTCAGAGGGCTACTGAGGAACTGGTATCTGTCTTGCCTAATTCAGAGCACTGACAGAACCATTGTAGTCTGGATGCCTTGGTGCCACTGAGAACAAAGAAGAATGGGTAACTTGGCTTTCAGGGACGAGGATGGCTCAATGCAGTTAGGGGTAGGAGAACAATCTGAGGCTTCTCCCTCTGGAAGGAGTGAAAGGAGCATATGTCTGATGTTCAAGCTCTTTAGAAGAGTGCAGAAGGGGCTGGTATCTTTCTCATCTAATTCAGGCTGCTGATGGGGAGTCAGCATACAGCAGAAATCTGGAGGCCTCTGAGAACAAGCGACATCAAAGCAGCTTGCTACTGTAAAACTAGGACTTCCTAGGTGGCACAGTGGTGAAGAATCTGCCTGCCAATGCAGGACCTGCAGGAGATGCAGGGTCAATCCCTGAGTCAAGAAGATCCCCTGGAACAGAAAATGGCACTCCACTCCAGTATTCTTGCCTGGGAAATTCCATGGACAGAGGGTCTGACAGGCTACAGTTCATGGGGTCATAAAGAACTAGACACAACTCAACACAAACACATATCGTAAAACCAGACAACTTGCAGTACCACAGAGTGACCCCAGGTAGAGCAAAACATTATGAGTCCCTGGAAAAAGAAATCAGCCAACTCTACCTAATTGAGAAATTGCACACACAGGCTCAAAGAATTTACATTCCCTTCCCTCTAAGAAAAGGTTACAGAGACCCCCAGAATCTCTAGTCAAGCTGATTAGAAGTCTTCTGCAGAAAGGGCCAGTCTATAAAGGCTATGAGATGTGGTTTTTATTTCAAGTGTGCCAATCCTAAAACAAAGTTATGGGATACATGAACAAACAGGGAAACATGGCCCATACAAAAGAATAAAATAAATCAAATATATCTTAAAGAAATGGAGGCATATAAATTACCTGACAGGGAATTAAAATAGCCATTATAATGATACTCTATGAGGTCAAGACGATGCATAAACAAAATGAAAATATCAGCAAAAAATAAAATATTAAAAAGAACAAAACAGAAAATTTGGAGTTAAAGAATACAATAATTGAAGTAAAAAAAATTCAGTAGGAGGATTTAACACTAGGTTCAATTAAACTGAAGAAAGAATCAGTGAACTTGAGGACAGGTCACTTGAAATTATCCAGTCATAAGACATAAGAAAAAAGAATGAAACAGAGTGAAGAAAGCCCGAGGAACACATGGGATATCATAAGCAAATCAATATATGCATCATGGGAGCCCTGGAAGAAGAAAGAGTATGACTGACAGAAAGCTTATTTAAAGAAATAGTGCCCCCAAACTTCCCAAAACTAAGGAAGGAAATTATATCCATATTTAAGAAATCCAATGGATTCCAATGATAGTAAATCCAAAGAAATCCACACTAAGACACATTATAATCAAACTGTTAAAAGAAAACTACAGAGAAAATTCTAACAGCAACAAGAGAAAAGTGGATCACCATGTGCAAGAGAAGCCCCATAATACTATCACTGCATTTTTCAGCAGGAACTCTACAGGCCAGAAGGCAGTGGGATGATGTATTCAAGGTGCTAAAAGGGAAAAACTGCCAACCAAGAGCACTATATGTGGCAAAAAAAAAAAAAAAAAAAAGTGGTACTTGAAAAATGAAGGAAAAATAAAACCTTTCCATGTTTAAAAAAAAAAAAAACAGCTGAGGGAGTTCATCATCACTATAACTGCCTACAAGAAATGCTAAAGGGATTCCATCAAGTTCGAACAAAGGGATGCTGAACAACAACACAAAGCAATGAAAGTATATAGCTTGCTAGTAAAGGTAAATATACAGACAAACACAAAATACTGTAACAATGGTACATAAATCACTTTTTCTGGTATAGGGGTTGAAGGACAAAAGTATTTTAAAAAACTATTACTATAAAAATATGTTAATGGATACATAATTCAGAAGGATGTAATGTTTTGACATCAATAACACAGAAAGTATAGGGAAGAGGGAGTCAATGTGAAGAGTATTTGTATGCAATGGACATGGAACAACAGATTGGTTCCAAATAGGAAAAGGAGTACATCAAAGCTGTATATTGTCACCCTGCTTACTTAACTTCTATGCAGAGTACATCATGAGAAACGCTGGGCTGGAAGAAGCACAAGCTGGAATCAAGATTGCCGGGAGAAATATCAATAACCTCAGATATGCAGATGATATCACCCTTATGGCAGAAAGTGAAGAGGAACTAAAAAGCCTCTTGATGAAAGTGAAAGTGGAGAGTGAAAAAGTTGGCTTAAAGCTCAACATTCAGAAAACGAAGATCATGGCATCTGGTCCCATCATTTCATGGGAAATAGATGGGGAAACAGCAGAAACAGTGTCAGACTTTATTTTTTTGGGCTCCAAAATCACTGCAGATGGTGACTGCAGCCATGAAATTAAAAGTCACTTGGAAGTCAAGTTATGACCAGCCTAGATAGCATACTGAAAAGCAGAGACATTACTTTGCCAACAAAGGTCTGTCTAGTCAAGGCTATGGTTTTTCTAGTGGTCACATATGGATATGAGAGTTGGACACTGAAGAAAGCTGAGTGCTGAAGAATTGATGCTTTTGAACTGTGGTGTTGGAGAAGACTCTTGAGGGTCCCTTGGACTGCCAGGAGATCCAACCAGTCCATTCTAAAGGAGATTGGTCCTGGGTGTTCTTTGGAAGGAATGATGCTAAAGCTGAAACTCCAGTACTTTGGCCACCTCATGCAAAGAGCTGACTCATTGGAAAAG